>NC_138369.1:57487919-57493785 GCF_054177405.1 Leptonychotes weddellii
ATAGCAGCAATATCCACAATAACCAAGCTCTGGAAAGAGTCAAGATGTCCATCAACAGATGAATGGATAAAAAAGATGTGGTATATATATATACAATGGAATATTATGCAGCCATCAAAAAAACCCACACAAAATCTTGTCATTTGCAACAACATGGATGGAACTAGAGGGTATTATGCTAAATGAAATAAGTCAATCAGAGAAAGACATATATCATATGATCTCACTGATATAAGGAATTCTTAATCTCAGGAAACAAACTGAGGGTTGCTGGAGTTGTGGGGGGGGTTGGGGTTGCTGGGTGATGGATACTGGGGAGGGTATGTGCTATGGTGAGCACTGTGAATTGTGTAAAACTGATGAATCACAGACCTGTACCCCTGAAACAAATAATACATTATATGTTAAAAAAAAAAAAGAAGATAGTAGAAAGGGAAAAATGAAGAGGGGGAAATCTGAGGGGGAGACAAACCACGAGAGATTATGGACTCTGAGAAACAAACTGAGGGTTCTAGAGGGGAGGGGGATGGGGGATGGGTTAGCCTGGTGATGGGTGTTAAAGAGGGCACATATTGAATGGAGCACTGGGTGTTATACACAAAACAATGAATCATGGAACACTACATCAAAAACTAATGATGTATGGATTAACATAACAATAAAATAAAATTTAAAAAATAAATAAATAAAATAAAAAATGATATTGGAACAAATGATAAGTAATATAGAAAAATATTGAATTCTATGATAGAGATAATCTGTTTTCAGAGTAATAGAATTTTCAGTTGGGCACATTGCCACTGTATCAGTCAAGGTCCTGTTAGGAGACAGAAACCACACTAGTTATTCACATAGGAAAAAGCAAAGTATTATGAACTAGTAGAAAGTGCTTAGCTACTAAAAGGAGTAAAGAAGACAGAGGGAGAGTGGAAAAAAAATTATTAGGAGCATGCCACCCCCAAGGCTATTTGAAGATGATAATGGCTACCACAGGAACACACAGCCTGTGGGTGGTAGAGAAATTTACCATAGAGTGTGGGTTTGGAGTTGGTCTTCAGAATTGGTCACCATTGGCTGAGACTGTGGGTAGGCCAGACCTGACCTGAAGAAGTGATTTAATGGACGGTGTGCCATTCCCCAAGGGTGCAGCCAGAGCTCGTCTCCTCCTCCTCCTCCTCCTTCTTCTTCTTTTCTTCTCCTCCTCCTCTTCCTCCTTCTCCCCCTCCTCCCCCTCTTCCTCCTTCTCCTCCTCCTCCCCTTCCTCCTTCTCCTCCTTCTCCTCCTCCTTATTCTTCATCTTCTTCGTTGTCTTCTCCTCCTCCTTCTTCTTTTAACATTTTTAAAAAAGATTTTATTTATTTATTTGACAGAGAGAGAGTGAGAGGGAGCACTAGCACAAGCAGGGGGAGCATCAGGCAGAGGGAGAGGCAGAAGCAGACTCCCCGCTGAGCAAGGAGCCCAACGCGGGGCTTGAGTCCAGGACCCTGGGATCATGACCTGAGCTGAAGACAGACGCTTAACCAACTAAGCCACTCAGGTGCCCCAGAGCTGGTCTTCTGTGATGAATAATTATAATGGAGGCCCAGAACCTGGAAGGGAATGTGTTCTTGTTAGAACCTAGTCATGTGGCAACATCTAGCTGTGTGGGGGGCTGTGAGAGAAGAAATGTGGCACTCCAAGTTATGCATTTATGTGTACTTCCTTTTCCTGCTTCACACTGGCTGGAATGTGGATGTAACAGCAGGAGCCAGAGCAACCCTTTTGGACCATGAGATGGAAGCTTCATGGTGAAGATATCAGAACAGCATGATAAAAGGAGCCTTGGCTCCTGATCATTCTCTAGCTGCCCTTCCAGTCCCACACAACTTGCCTAGACTTTTATGTGGCGGGGAAATGAACCTTGAACTGTTTAAGCCTCTGTTAATATGGTTCTCTCTGTTACAGCAGCCAAGGCTATATCCTAACCAACATAGACCCATACCTCATATATCAAAGAATAAAATTCCAGGTGAATTAAAGACTAACACATAAAAACAAAACACAAAAATTTAAACCTTTAGAAGAATCACAGAAAAATATCTTTATATTTTCTATCATATAAGGAGTAATTTCTTAGATAAATCATAAAAAGGGAAGAGATTGGCATATATGACTACATTTAGATTAAAATCTTTTTTTTACAAAAATCATTAAAAATAAAGAAATAGTAACTAACATGTATGGTGAAGGTTTATTCTTTGCAAGTGATTGTTCTGAATTTCTTTTTAGTTATTACATATTTATGGTCAAAACAATGCTCTGAAGTTTGTGTCATTGCTATCTCATGTTGTCAATGAGGAAATGAAGGCACAGACAGGCTATGCCATTTGCCCATGGTCATAGGCTTAGTAAGTAGTAGAAGTGGGGCTTGAAACTTGGCAGTGTTGTGCCAGAGGCCACATACATGATCACCATATTATGCTGCTCTAAATTAATTTCTAAATAGACTAGAAAGAGAGAATATAGGCCTGGAGAAGACGTTTTCAGTGTAGATAATGAATTTATATCTGGAATACACAAAGAACTCTCACAAATTTAGAAGAAGACAAACAATGCAAGAGACAAGGGGACAAAAAATACAAAAAGGCAGTTCATAGTAGAGGAGGTCCGAATGGCAAAAATTTTTTAAAAAAGAATCGTATTTACATATCTTCTAGAAAATGAAAGAGGAGAGAATACTTCCCAACTCATTTTATGAAACCAATATTACTCTGATATCAAAACCAAAGACAGTACCAAAAAAGAAAAGAGAGACCAATATCTCTTATGATATTAGATGCAAAAATCATCAAAAAAATAATAAATTCAACCCAGCAATGCATGAAAATTATTATGCACCACTGCCAAGTGTGATTTACTCCAGGTATTCAAAGCTGGTTGGAAAATAATTTGAATCTTTGAAAATAAATTAACGTGATCACCATACCAACAGGCATTAAAAAAGAAAAATGTTATGATCATATCAACTGATGCAGAAGAAAGAATTTGACAAAATCTAACACCTATTCATGATAAAAACTCTCAGCAAGTTAGGAATAGAGGGGAACTTCCTCAACTTGATAAAGAATGTCTTACCAAAAAACCTTCAGCTAACCTATTTAAAAGTGAAAGACCAAATGCTTTTTCCTCTAAGATTAGGAATGAGGTAAGAATGTCCACTCTTACCACACTTTTCAACATAATACTGGAAGTTCTAGCCAGTACAATAAGGCAATAAAACAAAACCCAAAAAACAGAAAAGCATGCAGAGTAGAAAGAAAGAAAACTGTCCCTATCTGTAAGTGACATGATTGTCTAGTAGAAAATCTCAAGGACTCTACAAAAACAAACTCCCAGAACTAATCAACGAGTTAAGCAAGATGGCAGGATACAAGATCAATACACAAATTTCAGTTACATTTCTTTTTTTTTTTTTAAAGATTTTATTTATTTATTCATGAGAGAGAGAGAGAGAAGCAGAGCGAGAAGCAGGCTCCCAAGGAGCAGGGAGCCCGATGCGGGACTCGATCCCAGGACCCTGAGATCATGACCTGAGCCAAAGGCAGACGCTTAACCATCTGAGCCACCCAGGCGCCCTTCAGTTACATTTCTATATACTAACAATGAGCACACAGAGACTGAAATTAAAACCTCAGTATCATTATAATTACTCCAAAGAAAATGAAATACTCAGGTATAAATATAACAAAACAAGTACAGAATCTAGATCTTGAAAATTACAATATGGTGGTAAAAAAAAATTCAAGAAGATCTAAATAAATGGAAAGACATACCTTATTCATGGATTTTAAGACTCAATAGGGTAAAGATGTCAATTCTGCTCAAATTAATCTATAAATTTAGTGCAATTCGTATAAAAAAAATCTCAGCAATAGTTTTTGTAGACATTGACAAGCTTATTCTAAATTTTATATGGAAAGACCCAGGATCTGGAATAGCTAAAATAACTCTGAAAAAAAGAGTGGGGGAATCATTCTACTTGATGCTAAGGCATAGCATAGCTACACTGCATAGCTACAGTGATCCAGACAGTATAGCAGTGGTGGAGGGATCAACACATTGATCAACAAAATAGAACAGAGGACTCAGAAATAGACCCATGCAAATATGTCCAAATGATTTTTGACAAAGGTACAAAAACAATTTAATGGAGAAAGGATAGACTTTTTAACAAATGGTTTTGGGGCAATTAGACATCTGTGGGCAAAAATGTGAACCTAAACCACAAAGATAACTCAAAATAGATCACACACATAAATGTAAATGTAGATCTAAAAACCTTAGAAAAATATGTCAGATTTCAGGTCTTAGACTTTGACACCAAACATATGATCCATAAAAGGAAAACTTGATAAATTGCATTTCATCGAAATTTAAAACTTTTGCAGCCCCAAAGACCCTGTTAAGAGGATGAAAAGACAAGTTACAGTCAGGGAGAAAATATTTGCAAACCACATATCTGGCAAAGGACTATTACCTAGAATATGTATAGAATTCTCAAATCTCAACATGAAAACATTGAATAATGCTGAAAAAACACCAGGAAAAAAAAATGAAAAATGAACATAGACATGAACAGACATTTCACTAAAGAAGATTTACAGATGGCAAAGACATGAAAAGATGTTCAACATCATTAATCATTAAGGAAATGCAAATTAAAATCATGGGGAGATATCACTGTATACTTATTCCAATGGCTAAAATGCAAAATAGTGATAACACCAAATGCTGATGACAATGTGGAGAAATTGGGTCACTCAGACATTGCTGGTAAGAATGTAAAATGGTAGTCATTCTGGAAAATAGTAATTTCTTACAAAAGCAAACATGCATTTATATCATCCAGCAATGGCACTTACCTTAGTCCATTTGGGTTTCTATAACAAAATATCACAGACTGGGTGGCTTATGAACAATAAACATTTATTTCTCACAGTTCTGAGGCTGGGGAGTCCAAGATCAAGGCCATGGTAGATGTGCCATCTGGTGAGGTCCTCTTCCTGGTTCACAGATGGCTGTCTTCACAATGTGTCCTCATGTGGTGGAAGGGGCAAGGGAAATCTCTGGGGTCTTTTATATAAGGGCACTAATCCCATTCACAGGGGTTCTGCCCTCATGACCTAACACCTCCCAAAAGCTGCACTTACAAACACTATCATAATGGGGATTAAGTTTCAACACATGAATTTGGGGGGGACACAAACATTCAGTCTATAGAAGCACTCTAGGATATTTATCCCAGAGAAATGAAAACTTATGTTTATATGAAAACTTGTACATAAATATTCATTGCAACTTTATTCTTTTTTTTTTAAAGAGAGAGAGAGTGCACACGTGCTAGCAAGGGGTGAGGGTGGGGGAGGGGCAAGAGGGAGAAGGAGAGAGAGAATACCAAGCAGGGCTTGATCTCATCACCCTGAGATCATAACCTGAGCCAAAATCAAAAGTCAGCTGCTTAACCAACTGAGCCACCCAGGTACCCCCATAGCAGCCTTTATTCTTTTTTTTTTTTTAATATTTTTTCTTCTTTTTTTTTTATTATGTTATGTTAATCACCATACATTACATCATTAGTTTTTGATGTAGTGTTCCATGATTCATTGTTTGTGTATAACACCCAGTGCTCCATTTAGTATGTGCCCTCTTTAATACCCATCACCAGGCTAACCCATCCCCCCACCCCCTCCTCTCTAGAACCCTCAGTTTGTTTCTCAGAGTCCATAGTCTCTCATGGTTCGTCTCCCCTTCCTATTTCCCCCCCTTCATTTCTCCCTTCCTACTATCTTCTTCTTCTTTTTTTTTTTTTTAACATATAATGTATTAT
>NC_138369.1:57493885-57514709 GCF_054177405.1 Leptonychotes weddellii
TTTCAATGAGTAAATGGTTAAACAAATTGTGACATCCATACATGTATGTGACATCCATACATGTGACTCAGCAATTGAAAAGAATAGACTATTGATACACCCAATGATTTGGAAGGAAAGAAAACAAATTACATATCAATCAAAGACTACATATTGCATGATTCTATTTAGTAACATTATTGAAATGGCAAAATTGTAGAGAGGGAGAACGGATTAGTGGTTGCCAGAGTTTAGGGGTGGGATAGAGAGGGTGGTGACTGGCTGTTAAGGGGAACACAAGAAATCTTTGTAATGAATTTGTTCTGTGCCTTGACCTTGGCTGTCATATGAATCACTGTAAGTGATAAAATTGCATAGAACAAAATACACACACCCAAATGAAGGCTTGAAAAACTGGTGAAATCGGAATAAAGTTAGTGGATTCTATCCACGTAAATTTCCTGGTTGTGATATTGTACTATAGTTATGAAAGGCATTTCCATTGGAGGAAACTGGATGAAGGGCATATGGGATTTCTCTGAATTATTTCTTGTAACTGCATGTGCATATATAATTATCTCAAAATAAAATTAAAAAAAATTATTTGGAAAATATGGACTCTGAAGAATGTTTAGGAATAACTTAAATTATTAGTTTTGCTTATATACTCATTTCTTTAAAATTCCAGCATAATTAACATATAGTGTTATATTAGTTTTGGGTGTACAAAAGTTTTGCTTATATACTCTTTTTCATGTATTCATAGAAATGATACATAATTCATGTCTAAAGAAATCTAACGGTACCTGTGTGGCTCAGTTGGTTAAGCATCTGTCTCTTGATCTCAGCTCAGGTCTTGAACTCAGGGTTGTGAGTTCAAGCCCTGCATTGGGTTCCGTGCAGTGTGTGGAGACTACTTGAAAAAAAAAATCTAAAAGAGCTATTTTAATAGGTACAAAATAAAAATACTAAGTGAAAAGAAAAAAAAAAAAGGAACCAGGAAAGTATGATTAAAATATCAATGATTTATTACTTTATCATATTAATACAAATTAAAATTTCTGACATCTAAGTGTGGATGATGAGGTGGACAAATAAGAGCTTTCTACACTACAGGTAGAATTTGCTTTGAACACTTTGGTTTGAGTGTATACAGCCCTTGAGGGGTATGTACCCTAAAGAAACTCTCACATATATGCCCAAACAAGTGTATTTAAGATTGTTCTGAGCAGCATTGCTTTTAATACTAAAAATCTGAAACAATGTAAATATTCACCAATTGGAAATAGTTTATTAGACTGTGGTATATTCATAAGATGAAAAATAACAGTTAAAATGAATGATGAGCTCAAAAAATAACGATGAATGAAAAAGTGAGATGCAGAAAGTCACATGAAATGTCACTTACACATATTTTAAAAAAATACCTGATGTTGTATCTTATTCATTAAACAAATTTATGTAATATAAATATAAAAACCCAGCAAAAAAATATATGTGCTCTAAATCTCTGAAAATGGTTGCTTCTGAGAAGGGAGGAAAATGGGATTGAGAAGAGGTATAAGGGGCACCTCAACTCATCTTTAATGTCTTAATTCTTTCAAGAATAAAGGAAGAGATCCAAAGTAAGTGGGATGGCTAACATTTGCTAAACAGTTACAGTGCTCCAAGCACAGATCTGAGTCTTTGATTCAGTCCCTGAGTATTCACAATACTATGAGGTGGATGCAACTACTAGCTCTTTTTGCAGAGAGGAAGATGAGACAGGAGAGGTTAGATAACTCACCCAAAGACCCAAGTGGGCAGATCTGGATTTGATTCCGGGCAGGTTGGCTCCAGAGCCCTGCCCTTAATCACTGAAGAGCTGGCATTTGTTATTCAGAGCGGTGGGGGTAAATGGGTGGTTGTCTGTGGAATTGTTCTTTGTGTTTTTCTCTATATCTTAAAGTTAGAATAAGAATTAGAAATAAGAATTAGAAATCCTCCAAAGCAACCAAACAAATAAGAGTTAAGTGAGCAGAGAGCGAGTCTAAACAATTCTTTAGCCAATTTTGCTGTTAAGGAGTGCAGGGAGATGAATCGGGAGGGAGATGTGGGGACAAGGGAGAGGGACTGTGTGTGTTTTAAGATGGGATATAGAATATACTGGAAGGTTGATGGGAATGACAACACTGATGATGAAGGAAAAGGGTAACCATAGTGGGGATGAGGGTATAATGTGATCAGGGCACAGAATGCCTTCACTGGAGATGAAACTCTCTTTTTCCATTTTAAGAGCAGGGAATTCAGAGAATATGCTCATAGAGCCAAGTAGATTAATCTACTTGCTAGTGGGAAGACATCTGATAACTTTATTCTTTCAATGAAGTGTAACAGGATGTTCAATTGGAAGTGCTGATTGAGACACCAAAATATAATAGAACTGATATGCTGAAGTGAGGTATTAGACCAAGATTCAAATTTTTGAAGAAATAGTTACATGACTCTTAAACTCCACCCACATTGAGGGATGAAGAGGTAAGGCTGTCAGGATGAAGGTAGAAGGACTTTTGAGGATGATTCTTTGATGGGGAGACTGGATGTACTGAGACAGTGTATAGAGACCAATGCCCTGGAGAGGTGTTTTGTGGGTTATCTGTCTTTTATCTGAACTGTGTGAGGAGGTCCATTTTGAGAGCCATGTGGATGGGAGATGTAGTGTTTGATTCCTGTTTGGGACATTAAACAGCTAAAGATGGGCTGTGTCTCTGCTGGCAGAGAAACTGAAGGAGTTCTGATAAACATACCCTCCCAGAATTTGTCCATATAGAGGACCTTGTGTGTTCCCATGCATGAAATATGAGTTATCAGAGAGAGAGAAAGAGAGATCATCTAGTAGTAGGGCCTCTAAGCAGACAGAATCTGGAGGTGGACCACCTCAGTGTTTCTCAGGGTTGAGGAAAGAAGTGAGTGGGCAGATGAGTTGGAGAAGAGTACATTACTCCAAACAAAGGAACTACAGCTGAGAGATCTCCAGGAATGAGAGCTTTTAGATGAACTTATAAAACTCCCCAAAAGTGGTCTTTAAACATTGCCTAGGCTCAGAAAGCAGAGAATTTTCTACTTCCCTTGTCTCTCCAATCCCAAGCCCTGTAAAAGTCAAACAGAGCATCTATGAGAGAGGGGAAGGCAAGTGAGTGAGACAGCAATCAGCAACCCCTTCCCAGGCAGCAGGCAGCATACTGCAGCGGGCCTCAACTTGAGGGAGGGGGAGTAGTCAGAACTCTGAATGAAGTTGGAAGCCTTGGCTATTACATGGGACTAAGATTCTAAATATCATATCAACTGTGTTTTTGGACTTAAAGTAATCAATGGTCTTCTTATTACATAAAAGCAACCAGAAAAATTATGGGACAATCCAAGATTTTATTCAGAAGTATTGCAATTTCCATTCTGAATAAAATTTAAGGGACAGTTAATGACACAAATGAAGTTGCATCACTGAACAAAGAAGTAAGAGTTCGGGCATAGACTGAGAATTAAGGAGGGGAAGAAGGCAGGGATTAGGAGGATTGGAGATTTGAGAAGAGAAGAAGAGGCACAAAAATATCATTTTGGTGGGAAGGAAAACGAACTTTCTAGGGAAATGCAATGGAATCATTGTACAGTATTTAGAACCCATCTAAAGTTTGTGGTCATGAAATTGAAGTGAGACCAGCAACTGTCTGGAGCAGGAGCAGAGAGTGTAGCAATTTGGGTTTAACAGGAGCAGTTCAAGGTTTTATTAGATGTGTAGGACGCAGAGAGAAGGTGGCAAAAATGTGAAAGTGTTTGCAAACATGTGAGTATAAAGGTAGACCATGACATCAAAGTGGGTAAGGAGGGGCGCCTGGGTGGCTCAGTCAGTTAAGTGTCCGATTCTTGGTTTTGGCTCAGGTCATGATCTCAGGGTTGTGAGATGGAGACCCCATCAGTTTCTGCTCTCAGGTCAGAGTCTGCTTGAGATTCTTTCCCCTCTCTTTCCCACCCCCTCTGCTACTCCCCCTGCTTTCTCTCTCTTTCTCTCTTAATCTCTCTCTCTCTAAAAATAAATAAAATCTTAAAATAACAACAACAAAGTGGGTAAGGAGAGAATGGGAGTGATGGAAAGTCAAAAACCTACAGAAGACCTATAGCACTGGGAGGATTGTTTCAGTGGGGATTATAAGGTAAGTGTACTGGAGAGGAAATAGTTGGCAAAATTAGGAGATTGGTGTTGCTATGAGTGATGACAAGATTCAGAGTATGACCGCTTGAGTGGGTGTTGAACGTAGAATGGAGGATATCATCACTGGGCCTGAGAAACCTATGTATTGGATGAAACATTCTGGGCCTGAGGATAGGTATAGAGTTGGGAACAGTGAGCCAGAGGCCATGGCATTGATGAATGGTGTAGAATAACCTCAGACTTACTGTCGATGATACCCCAGAGTTCAGTGGATGGATCAGAAGCACTGGTCATTAGGGCCAGGACTAGGATGAGACAAAAAAGTTCCCAGGGTGCAAAATTTAAGGAGGCACTCACTCTTGGGTTAATGCAATTACAAGATCAGCACTTGAGAATGAGCCCTTCCCTAAATTTTGTCCCCAGATCACCTGGCTTGCCTCATTCTAGTCCCAACCCAGTAGATGGTACTAGAGGGGAAAGGACATCCTTGAAAAAGGGGAGGAAGTTAGCCTTCTCTTTGAGTACTCTGCATACTGAGAAAGGCCAAAATTACTGTGTGGGGGCTTCTTGAATGGACCTCTACTTCAGAAACCCTGCTCCACAGTACTGAGGGCAATCCATGAGAACAGTAGGCACTTGGCAGGAGGTGTTGCTAGATCTAACTAGAAAACAACTTTTCTGGTCTAATATGACTAAGGATTCTCAGACTATACATTGCAGGATATCTGCTCTGGGGGGGTCCAGCTGTGTCACCTTCAGGATCTACTGAAATGCAGAAGCTCTACTTTTTCTGTGCTGCTCCCACCAATGACTGAAGATGGTGGGGGAACTAGAGTTGGGCCATTCTTGCTCAACAAATAGTCCTCCGCTGGGCAATATTTTTTCTGGGACTCCCCACCAACTCTCACAGCTGCACTGGAGTCTGAGGGTCTTCCTGTCCAATCTTACTTCCTTCCCTTTCTCCTTCCAGAGCATCAGAGTTGCATTTCAGTCTGAGGCTCTCCCTGAAGACTCCTGTATCCTCCCTTTTATTCTTCATAAAGGTCTACTCAATAAATCTCTTGCACATATAGTTATGACTTGACATCAGCTCTTGGAGGGCTAAGACTGACACAAGAGTCCTCTCCCCATCATGTTGTAAGAGAAGTTTGTCTTGGTTATAGATTCTCTATTGGAGAGATCCAGGGAGGGATTTTGAGAACTGGTTGCTATAGGAAATGTTTCAACTGGTAGGATAAAGACATCTGGAAGTGCTCTCTCTTTTCCTCAAGGAGATTCATATTCAGAGATATAGAACTTTGTAAAACACAGTGCAGACTCTGTCCAAAGACAGGATAGTGAATGGGTTAGTTGGATATCACAGTCCACACATATGATGCCACTTGGACTGAAGGCACCAGTTTGATTCCTTATTTCTTGGTGTTCAGGAGAGAGCTTCACATGCTCATTGACTTCTTTTATGAGGTGGATAACAAAGGGGAAACCAGGAAGTTTCTCTCATAGTCTTCTGTTGTTTTGAGTGGCACAAATTAAGCTAATTATTAACTGATGGCCACTTAGCATGTGCCACGTGCCATAATGCCATGTGCCAGGAAAAGGCACATGACATCTTCTGGGTAAAGTCCCAACCTGAGGGTCTTGTTGCAAACTGTGAACTTCCAAGATGCCCAGTACAATACAGTGATGGAAAAGGGGGCCATAGCTGGTTATAGACTCGTCAAGAATCTTGTCAGTTTATAAGATGCACTGAAAAGCCCAAACTTGAGCTTGTAATGAACCTTTTATTTATCACAGAAAGGTTTGAAGTGGATGCAAGGATCCACTTAGTCCTAAGGCATTTCCCACCAAAATAAAATCTTTGGTAGTACTTTGAGAGGATGGGGAGAGGAGCCTCACCAGCATCATCAATCAGGAGCAGGGGGTGATGGGTAGGAAGCTAGAAGAGGGAGATGACATTATCACTTCTGGATAGGACCCTGTATATGCCTCATATAACCTAGGGGAAGTGATTCCCTTCCTGCAGTCTTTTATCCAGGAATGATATACAGCAAGCCTGTAGAAAGGACGATGGGTATGTGGACAGCATGAGAAAACACCTTCCTAATTCTGAGTGATGGGATATCTGGGAGTTTGTCTTAATTTGGGTTCCCTCAAATCAGGAGCTGAGACAATTGGGGGCAGGTAGTATTTGGAAGGTGACAAAAGTGAAGAAGCAGAGAGAGTTAGCTAAGGAAAGGAGAAACTCCAGAAAGTGGGATAGTGCTGTGGGCAAATGGGCAGCACAAGGGGTAGGGTGAGCCAAGAGAATCACCTAAAGCACAAAAGTTAAGGGGGCTCTAACTCTCAGGTTTGTGAAAATCTGGCTCTATAACCAGGGTTCAGACTTTTTGGGCTTCTCTGATCAACCCGACTCTGAACTGTCCCTCTGAGGCCTGGAAGGCTGGGTATTTACTGGTCTTCCAAATCTTGTCCTGCACTGGTTCAGAGTTGTGCTGAAGGCTGTCAACATCTGTCCTTCTCTCTGCACACCTGGGCTGTTGTGCCTGTGTGAAGAAAAGCTCAGTGACTTTGGAGAGAGCCCTGAGAGTGGAAAGCCACATGGTTGTATTCAATGTCAGATGAGGCAAGGAATGTAGTGTGTAGTATCTGCTCTAGGGTAAAAAATTGTAGGATCCAAGCATGGCCTCCCAAAATGGGTTCTGGAGAAGCTATCCTCCAGCCTGTGTACCATTCAAAGTGCTGGATGTGTCCAGGGAGGAACCTGCATGTGGTTAGATGCTCCTTTGCATGTGAAGCACAGTGTTACCCACCCTACATCTACATGTACACATATGAACTCCATGGGGGAGGGGCTGCAGCATTGCCCTTTCTGTGAACTTTCCTAGGGCACATTGTGGGATGGGTTCTCTGATTTTCTCCTCTGTTATTTTTCTGCTTCCTTCAGTGGGCAGAGAGAGCATTTTTATCTCCTTCAAACATTCTTGGTGGGTTCTGCAGGGCAGGAATCTTTACTTCCACTGTACAGAAAAGGAAATTTGTTCAGAGAGGTTGTGACATGTGAGCAAGGGAAGGTCTGGAATGAAATTGGAACATTCTGCCCTCTCTTCCAGAGCTCAGACTAGAGCACCATATTGCTAACCTGATGAGTTGAGTGTTTTTGTGTGGATCATTTGCAGACATCTTCAGCCTCCAAGTGGTTCTGGGGCTCCCTGTTCTAAATACAGAAAGCATCGTTATTCAACAGGCGCACACACACGCATGCCTTTATATTGCTTTATAATATGATTAAATCTGTAAGCAGAAGCAGCCACATTTCAAGTAATAAATTAACTTAGTTCTGGTCAGGAAAAAAAAATGAGTCCTCTTCATGCATACCCCTTTAGAATTTGTTATCTTCATATAATGAATCATATCGACTGAGTTTTGTTTTTGGTGTTGGTTCTATTGTCAGAACTGGTGTTTTAAAGGGTCAACAGTAGACATGAACTTTCTTGGTATAGATTCGATGTCTACAGGCAAACCCTGCTTTTCTCTGCCTGAACTCTCTTGGATGAGTTTGGGGCCACTGAAGAGAACACACTTCAAACATATTTCTATTTCAGGGAATATATGAGTGATTTTCCAGAGACAGAGTATATTGCTGATATTTGGGTTCTAGGAAGTATTTGTCTGGAGGAAAAGGATTTGGACCTGTCACCACAGATGAAGATGGGAGCCAACATTCTGGTCCATGTTGTGTGTGGGGGGGTCTAGCTGAGCATACTTAGCAACTTTAGTCATTTTGCTTGAGAGGTTCCCATTTGGCACAACCTCTTCCCCAATCTCTCTGTCCCAAACTTCAGCTTTTCCATGACTCATCACTGTGGCCAGAGTGATTTCTACAACACAAAAATCCAACTCCTAATTTGTAACCTTCATTGGGCATTTTTGCCTGTCTAGTCACTTCTTCCTATTTGGTAAGGGTGCCTTAACTTGGTTTTGGTGTGTGTGTGTTTCTGGGATGGGAGCATGATGGTGGGAGGAGGTAATTGACTTGAGTCTTGTTGGGGCTATCAATCAAAATGCCCTTCCCCTGTCTTGCTGGAGCTGGACCAATCAAATCCCTGACTGGACACCTGCAGGGAAAAAGCCTGGGACTAATTGGTCCTGGCTCCCTGAAGAGATTGTCTGTTGGTATCTATTGACCAGAAACCTACCCAGACTTGGCTGCTTTTCTGGCTGATTATTCAGCATTTACTTCCATTCTGAGCTTCCCCATGGCCTTCCAGTGAATTTGTTTTATGATGGAATTGGTGTCTGTAGCTTGTAATCAAATAACTCTAACATAGAAACTGATACCTGGAGGTGGGTATTGCTGTTAATAGACCTTAAAGTGTGGCATTGGATATGTTGAGAAGTGGTGGGACACTGACACTCTCCTATGCCAGATCTGAATCTGGAAGTTTTCTTTCTTTCTTTCCTTCCTTCCTTCTTTCTTTCTTTCTTTCTTTCTTTCTTTCTTTCTTTCTTTCTTTCCTTCTTTCTTCTTCTTTCTTTTTTTCTTTTCTTTCTTTCTTTCTTTCTTTTAAATATTTTACTTATTTATTCAGAGAGAGAGCACAAACAGTGGGAAAGGCAGAGGGAGAGGGAGAACTGCTGAGTATGGAGCCCTATGCAGGACTCAATCCCATGACCCTAAGATCATGACCTGAGCCAAAAATCAAGAGTCAGATATTTAACCAACTGAACCACTCAGGCACTCCTGAATCTGGAAGTTTCTGTTATGCTTTTAGCTATAGCTTGTTGTATCTGGAGACTCAGATCACCTGCCCTTTGCAGCAGGAGTTTAAGGGATTTTGTAAAAAAAAAAAAAACCAAAAAAAAACCCTCTAGGATTTGGAAAGCTGTGGGCTCCTTCCTGCTGGCTAGTAAAGGCACATAAAGAAAGATGAACTTTGCGTCAACTGCTCCATGTGAAAGCAGAAAGGGAGGCCTTTTATGCCTATGGCTAGTACCCTAAGGTCTTAGAGTCTTAGGCCTTGGACAGTGGAAAAACAAATTTCTGTCTTAGACTGATATTGCTAGAGAAAGGGCATCATGGTTGGAAACAGGGATGTGTTGGAGCCAGCTCATACTGCTTCAAGTTGACTGTGCACATCTCTTCTCCATTCTGCCTTCAGGGATGTCATGTTGGTAGCTTGACATGGGCCATGGTGGGAGTATTTATACCAGATAAATCAGAAAGTGCTACAAATCAGAGATTTTTTCCTCCTGAAGAGCTAATTGTTAAGCATTTGCTGGCACACCAGTGATCGGAAACAGAGAGATGATGGTAAGAATGGGAGCTGAGAGAAGCCTGACATCCTTCCACACATCTCTCCCTGCTAGTGATCCTGTCCCTCCACTCCCTATAGAGCAAAGGAGACATGACTCCAATTTATAGAGCTGCCCAGTGGAATATAGACTGGAATTGGGCAGGTGAGATATGCCTCCACACCCAAGCCAGTTGTTTTTCAACAGTATCTGTATACAGGGGCTGGTTGAGGTCAGGATGAAGGCCATTCAGCCAAGGACTGCAGGTGGGGGTGGGGAGAGGGGGCAAGTTGTCTATTGCTAAAAGGCAGTAATATCCAGTCCCAAGTCTAGATTGAAGGACCATAACCCAACAAAAACTACTAAGTTGGTAAAATGCAAGAGATGGAAATTATACTATTGTTTTAAGGGAGTTGTATTGCCAGAGAGACT
The DNA here is from genome assembly GCF_054177405.1 of Leptonychotes weddellii. Taxonomy (NCBI): domain Eukaryota; kingdom Metazoa; phylum Chordata; class Mammalia; order Carnivora; family Phocidae; genus Leptonychotes; species Leptonychotes weddellii. The sequence goes on from NC_138369.1 coordinate 57,503,775, forward strand.
TCAGTTCAGGCAAATAATGGCTTGTGATTGCTCAAACATGAAGACAATTTCCAGAGCCCACTGATGCCAACAGAAAGTGCAATAAGTTGCCCATTCCTCAGGAAGAGTCTCTTCCCAGTGCTCCTTCTCATGAGGGAGAAGGACAGTGGATGAAGGGTTTTCCAAGAAACAGAACCAAGAATCCCTCCACTGTCAGGGCAAGCAGTACATGCTCCAGTGTATACTGTGGACTTGTACTTCTGGATGTGGTTTCTTCTTTTCTGAATAGGGTTTTTTACCGGAACTAAATGTTTTCCCTATATTATTGTATATCAGATGACTAGCCTTCGGGCAGTGGGCTATGAGAAGCTAGCTGTGAACTGATCAAGAAAAAAGCATTTCACTCATTTTCAAATATTGTGAATCTACTTTGACACTGTTCTAGATATAGGAGATCTATCAGTGAGCAAAGTAGATAGAGTTCTTGCCCTCACAGAGCTTACATTCCAGTGGGGAAGACAGATAATAAGCAAGTACATGTATAATATCTGGGAGGGCCATAAGTGCTATGGATATAGCTGGTAATTTGATAGGTTGGTCAGAGAAGAACTGAATAAAGTATAGGAATGAGCCATGTGGATATACTGGCTGAGGCAAAAGCAATTACAAGGGCCTTTATACCAAGGCAAGAGCATGCCTGGTGTGTTTAAGGAACAGCAGGAAGGACAATGTGGCTGGGAGATGAGGTCAGAGAGGAGTGAGAGCCAAATTATGTAAAACCATTGTAATGACATCTACTTGAAGAACCATAGGTACTATGGATGGATTTTGAGCTCTGACTGCTGTTTTAGAATAGACTTTTGAGGACAAAAGTAGAAATGGAGGACCAATTGGGAGGCTATTGAAATAACACTTGTGAGAGATGATAATTATTTGGATAAAGTTGATTGTTAAGGTGGTAAGAAGTGGTCAAATCCTGGATATTTTTTAACATAAATATTAATTTTAATATTTTATTTTAATATATATTTAACTTTATAATATAAATATATATTGGATTTATATATTTATAATATTTATATATAATATTTATATAAAATATATTGTAAAATATAATGTATAAATGTATAATGTATAAAAATATAATGTATAATAAATATTTTATACACACACACACACACACATATATATATATATATATATATATATATAATCTCACATCTTCTTTATCCATTCATCTGTTGATGGACATTTGGGCTCTTTCCATGTTTTGGCTATTGTGGACATTTGCTGCTATAAACTTTGGGGTGCATGTGCCCCTTCGAATCAGTATTTTTGTATCCTTTGGATAAATACCTAGTAGTGCAATTGCTGGTTCATAGGGTAGCTCTATTTTTAACTTCTTGAGGAACCTCCATACTGTGTTCCAGAGTGGCTGTACCAGTTTGCATTCCCACCAACAGTGTAAGAGGGCTCCTCCTTTCTCCGCATCCTCACCAACATCTGTTGTTTCCTGAGTTGTTCATTTTAGCCATTCTGACTAGTGTGAGGTGATATCTCATTGTGGTTTTGATTTGCATTTCCCTGATGGCTAGTGATGTTGAACATTTGTTCATGCATCTGTTGGTCATTTGTTTGTCTTCTTTGGAGAAATGTCTGTTCATGTCTTCTGTCCATTTCTTTTCTTTTCTTCTTTTCTTTTTTTAAAGATTTTATTTATTTATTTGACAGAGAGCGAGAGAGAGCACAAGCAGGGGGAATGGCAGGCCGAGGGAGAGGGAGAAGCAGGCTCCCCGCTGAGCAGGGAGACCGATGTGGGCCTGGATCCCAGGATCCTGGGATCATGACCTGAGCTGAAGGCAGATGCCTAACTGACTGAGCCACCCAGGTGCCCCTCTTCTGCCCATTTCTTGACTGGATTTTTGTTTTTTGGGTGTTGAGTTTGATAAGTTCTTTATAGATTTTGGATACTAGCCCTTTATCTGATAAGACATTTGCAAATATCTTCTCCCATTTTGTAGATTGCCGTTTAGTTTTGTTGACTGCTTACTTTGCTGTGCAAAAGCCTTTTATCTTGATGAAGTCCCAGTAGTTCACTTTTGCTTTTGTTTCTCTTGTCTTTGGAGACGTGCCTAGCAAGAAGTTGCTGTGGCTGAGGTCAAAGAGGTTGTTGCTTGTGTTCATGTCTAGGATTTTGATGGATTCCTGTCTCACATTGAGGTTTTTCATCCATTTTGGGTCTATTTTTGTGTATAGTGTAAGGAAATGGTACAGTTTCATTCTTCTGCATGTGGCTGTCCAGTTTTCCCAACCATTTGTTGAAGAGACGGTCTTTTTTCCATTGGATATTCTTTCCTGCTTTGTTGAAGATTAGTTGACCATAGAGTTGAGGGTCCATTTTTGGGTTCTGTATTCTGTTCCATTTATCTATGTGTCTGTTTTTATGCCAGTACCATACTGTCTTGATGATTACAGCTTTGTAATAGAGCTTGAAGTCCAGAATTGTGATGCCTCCAGCTTTGGTTTTCTTTTTCAACATTCCTGTGGCTCTTCGGGGTCTTTTCTGGTTCCATACAAATTTTAGGATTGTTTGTTCCAGCTCTGTGGAAAATGTTTATGGTAATTTGATAGGGATTGCTTTGAATGTGTAGATTGCTTTGGGTAGCATAGGCATTTTAACAATATTTGTTCTTCTAATCCATGAGCATGGAATATTTTTCCATTTCTTTGTGTCTTCCTCAATTTCTTTCATAAGTGTTCTATAGTTTTCTGAGTACAGATCCTTTACCTCTTTGGTTAAGTTTATTCCTAGATACCTTATGGTTTTTGGTGCAATTGTAAATGAGTTTGTTTCCTTGATTTCTCTTTCTTCTGCCTCATTGTTAGTATATAGAAATGCAGCTAACTTCTGTGCATTGATTCTATATCTTGCAACTTTGCTGAATTCCTATATCAGTTCAAGCAATTTCTTGCTGGAATCTTTTGGGTTTTCTACATAGCGTATCATGTCATCTGCAAAGAGTGAGAGTTTGACTTCTTCTTTGCTGATTTATATGCCTTTTATTTCCTTTTGTTGTCTGATTGCTGAGGCTAGGACTTCCAGTACTATGTTGAAAAACAGTGCTGTTTAGAGTGGACATCCCTGTTGTGTATCTGACCTTAGGGGAAAAGCTGTTTTTCCCCATTGAGGATGGCATTCGCTGTGGGGTTTTGTATATGGCTTTTATGATATTGAGGTATGTACCCTTTATCCCTACACTCTGAAGAGTTTTAATCAAGAAAGGATGCTGTACTTTGTCAAATGCTTTTTCTGCATCTATTGAGAGGATCATATGGTTCTTGTCCTTTCTTTTATTAATGTGGTGTATCACATTGATTGATTTGTGGATGTTGAACCACCATTGCAGCCCAGGAATAAATCCCACTTGGTCACAGTGAATAATCCTTTTAATGTACTATTGGATCCTATTAGCATCTCGATGAGAATTTTTGCATCCATGTTCATCAGGATATTGGTCTGTAATTCTCCTTTTTAGTGGGGGTCTTTGTCTGATTTTGTGATTAAGGTAATGCTGGCCTTGTAGAATAAGTTTGGAAGTTTTCCTTCCATTTCTATTTTTTGAAACAGTTCCAGAAGAATAGGTATTAATTCTTCTTTAAATGTTTGGTAGAATTCCACTGGGAAGCCATCCGGCCCTTGGCTCTTGTTTGTTGGGAGAGTTTTGATTACTGCTTCAATTTCCTTGCAGCTTATGGGTCTGTTCAGGTTTTCTATTTCTTCCTTTTTCAGTTTTGGTAGTTTATATGTTTCTAGGAATGCATCCATTTCTTCCAGATTGCCTAATTTATTGTCATATAATTGCTTATAATATTCTCTTATAATTGTTTTTATTACTTCAGTGTTGGTTGTGTCTCTCCTCTTTCATTCATGATTTTATTTATTTGGGTCATTTCTCTTTTCCTTTTGATAAGTCTGGCTAGGGGTTTATCGATTTTATTAATTCTTTCAAAGAACCAGCTCCTAGCTTCATTGATCTGTTGTACTGTTTTTTTTTTTTTAACTTCTAGATCATTGATTTCTGCTCTAATCTTTATTATTTCTCTTCTCCTGCTGGATTTAGGCTGTATTTGCTGTTCTTTTTCCAGCTCCTTTAGGACTAAGGTTAGGTTGTGTATTTGAGACTTTTCTTATTTCTTTTTTAATTTATTTTATTATGTTATGTTAATCACCATACATTACATCATTAGTTTTTGATGTAGTGTTCCATGATTCATTGTTTGCGTATAACACCTGGTGCTCCATTTTTTTTAATTAAAAAAAAGTTTATTTATTTATTTGACAGAGAGAGAGCACAGAGCATTCAAGAGAGAACACAAGTGAGGGGGGGCAGAGGGAGAAGGAGAAGCAGACTCCCTGCTGAGCAGGGAGCCCAACAATCCCAGGACTCGATCCCAGGACCCTGGGACCATGACCCGAGCCAAAGGCAGACACCCAATCGACTGATCCACCCAGGCGCCCCTAGACTTTTCTTGTTTCTTAAGGAAGGTCTGTATTGCTATATACTTCCCTCTTAGGACTGCCTTTGTTGCTTCCTAAAGGTTCTGAACTGTCATGTTTTCATTTTCATTTGCTCCCATGTATTTTTTAAATTCATCTTTGATTTCCTAGTTGACCTATTCATTCTTTAGTAGGATGCTCTTTAACGTTCATGTATTTGTGGTCCTTCCAATTTTTTTCTTGTAGTTGACTTCAAGTTTTAAAGCATTGTGGTCTGAAAATATGAAAGGAATAATCTCAATCTTTTTGTATCAGCTGATACCTGATTTGTGACCCAGTATGTGATCTATTCTGGAGAATATTCCATGAGTACTTGAGACGAATGTGTATTCTGTTGCTTTAGGATGAAATGTTTTGAATATATCTGTTAAGTCCATCTGGTCCAGTGTGTCATTCAAAGCCCTTGTTTCCTTGTTGATCTTTTGCTTAGATGATCTGCCCGTTGCTGAGTGGGTGTTAAAGTCCCCCATTATTATTGTATTATTATCAATGAGTTTCTTTAACTTTGTTAATTGGTTTATATATTTGGCTGCTCCCAAGTTAGGGGCATTAATATTTACAACTGTTAGATCTTCTAGTTGGATAGACCCTTTTATTATGATATAGTGTCCTCCTTCATCTCTTATTACGGTCTTTGGTTTAAAATCTAGTTTGGCTGATATAAGGATTGCTACTCCAGCTTTCTTTTGATGTCCATTAGCATGATAAATGGTTCTCCACCCCTCACCCCTCACATTCAATCTGGAGGTGTCTTTGGGTCTGAAATGAGTCTCTTGTAGACAGCATATTGATGGGTCTTGTTTTTGTTTTTGTTTTTAATCCAATCTGGTGCCTTATGTCTTTTGATTGGAGCAGTGAGTCCATTTCCATTCAGAGTAATTATTGAAAGATATGAATTTAGTGCCATTGTATTACCTGTAAAGTCACTGTTTCTGTAGCTTGTCTCTGTTTCTTTCTGGTCTTTGTTATTTTTGGGTTCCCTCTCTGCTCAAAGGATCCCCTTTAATATTTCTTGCAGGATTTGTTCACAAATTCCTTTGTTTTTGTTTGTCCTGAAAACTCTTTATCTCTCCTTCTATTCTGAATGACAGCCTCACTGGATAAAGTATTCTTGGCTGCATATTTTTCCCATTTAGCATACTGAACATATCATGCCAGTCCTTTCTGGCCTGCCAGGTCTTTGTGGACAGGTTTGCTCCCAACCTTATGTTTCTACCCTTGTAGGTTAAGGACCTCTTGTCCTGAGCTGCTTCCAGGATTTTCTCTTTATCTCTGAAATTGCAAGCTTTACTATGTTATATGTTGAGGGGTTGACCTATTTTTATTGATTTTGAGGGGGGTTGTCTGTGCCTCCTGGACTTGAATGCCTGTTTCCTTCCCCAGATAAGAGGAAGTTCTCAGCTATAATTTGTTCAAATAAACCTTCTGCCCCCCCTTCTCTCTTCATCTTCTGGGAGCCCTATTAACCAGGTATTATTTCATTTTATGGAATCACTGATTTCTTGAAGTCTCCCTTAGTGTTCCAGTAGTTGTCTTTCTCTCTTTTTTTCAGCTTCTGTATTTTCTATCATTTCGTCTTCTGTATCATTGACTCTCTCTTCTGCCTTATATTCTTGCTATTAGAGCTTCCATTTTTGACTGCATTTCAGTAATAGTAATTTTGGTCTGATTAGATTTTAGTTCTTTTATTTCTACAGTAAGGGATTCTCTAGTGTCTTCTATGCTGTTTTTAAGCCCAGCTAGTATCTTTATAATCGTTGTTTTAAATTCTAGTTCAGACATCTTACTTATTTTTTTTAAAGATTTTATTTATTTATTCATGAGAAAGAGAGAGAGAGAGAGAGGCAGAGGGAGAAGCAGGCTCCCAAGGAGCAGAGAGCCCAATGCGGGACTTGATCCCAGGACCCTGAGATCATGACCTGAGCCGAAGGCAGACGCTGAACCATCTGAGCCACCAAGGTGCCCCAGACATCTTACTTATAACCATATTGATAAAATCCCTGGCAATGAGTACTATCTCCTGTTCTTTCTCTTGTGTTGAATTTCTCCCACTCGTCATTATGTTCAGAAAAGAATAGAACAAGGAGAGAGAAAAGACAACAATACTAGCAACAACAGAAAACAAAACAAAACAAAACAAACCAGAAGAAAACAAAAACAAAACAAAATAAGAAAAAAATCAAACCAGAAACAAAATACTAGATCCTGGGTGTATTTTGGTCAGTTTGTTAAAAGAAATGATCCCAAAATAGGAAAGAAAGAAATACACACACACACACACACAAATAAAGTAAAATAAAATAAAATACAATGAATGGAAACCAAAAAGAAAAAAGATATATAATGTCTATATAAAAATAAAAATTAAAAAAGAATTAAAAAAATAAAAAAGTAAGTGAAAAAAAACTGAAAGACTGAAGAATAATTTAAGACCCTGAAAATGCTATATACTGTTTTCCCCAAGAGCTGAGATTTTGCAGTTCTCTATGACTGGTAAACTTGGTGCTAGCAGGTTGTTCCTGCTGGTCTTCTGGGGGAGAGCCTTGTTGCACTGATTCTCAAGTGTCTTTGCCTTGGTGGAGTTGTGCCTCCCTTGCCAGGGGGCCAGGCTCTGTGTAGGTGGCTCTGGATTGCACTATGTGGCACTGTTTTGCTCCCTGAAGGCTTTGGGCACTGGTGTGAGGGATGAAAATGGCAACGCCCCAAACTCTAGCCCCAGAGCTGAAGTTTAACACCCCAAACTCTTCAGTGAGCCCTCACAGAAAAGCAGTCAATCACTTTTCCCCTGGTTTCCCACTGAACTCTGTGTTCACCCAGCCCATGACAGAGCATTATTATCTCAGGCACGTGACTGAGTTTCACGTTGTTAAACTTTTATGGACTCCTGTGGCTCGGACCCACAGCATTCCTCCCAGTGAGGGAGGGATGTCTCCCTGTGCTTCTTCCTTTTGCTGGGATGCTGATCAGAGACTGGTCATGTGACTGCAGTGGTTCACAGTTTATGGCAACACCAACCAGAGAGCCGGTGACTAGACTTGCTATTTTCAGCTAGCTACCCCACTTTAATGCCTGGGAACTCTGCCTCACTCAGGCACCCCTTTTCTTCTTGTGACTCTAGGGATCTTGAGACCACTCTGTCCCACATGGAATTCCATCCTGCTTCTGCCACCTGAGCACTTTTAAGCCAGGGATGTCTCCCACTGTAGCAGACTTCTAAAAGTTCCAATTTTGTGCTCTCCTGCTTATAAGACTTTGTGGTAGCCTCCTTAAGCTGGCTCCCTCCCTGCTGCCATATCCTCCAATTTATCGCTCTGATTCTGCACCTCCTACCTTCCAAAAAGTGGTCACTTTTCTATTTGTAGAATTGCAGCATTTCTTTTCTCAGATCTCTGATTGATTTCATAGGTGTTCAGAATGATTTGATAATGATGTAGCTGAATTCCAGGGATTGGAGGAATTTAGGGTCCCCTAATCCTCCACCATCTTAACTCCTCCCTTCTTGGATATGTTTTGAAAGTAGAGTTGGCATGATTTGCTCATCTATTATTCAAACAGTCTTCAGTTGAAGCTGGATGCAATAACTGGACAAAGTTCTGGGCCGCCTTTCTTTGGGAAGAGGGGGAGTGCAGTTGTATGTAGGATAGCTACATTATGTTAGGAAGGTGTTTTTGATATTGCATGTCTGGAAAGAAGCATGTGTATGATATTGGGTAGCTTAGGGGTGGACAGAGTGGATAGCTATTGTTTTAGTCTGTTCATCATCCATTCTCTCTTCTTATGACCACAGAACTTTTCTATTTGGGAACTGCTCCCAGCTCAGCTTGTGGCTTCCAGGGTGAGCATATGATCCAGGAATAGTCAATGAGTTGCATGTCTGGATACGGTGTTTGCTTAAGGAAAGGGATGTGATATGATCTGGGCCAGGGACATGCCTCCCTGGGAATTTTGTTAGAATTACTGGGAAAGAGTCATTTCCCTTCTGAGGTCACAGATGTAAAGGACTTGCGGAGTAATCTTTTGCCATTACATGGAGAGAGCCTGCTTGAGATTGGAGCTAATACAGAAGAAAGCAGAACCTGGAAGGAGAGACATAATATCCTGATGCATCATTTGAGCTCCTGGATCTAGGTAGGCCTGGATCCAACTGTATCTCTTGGCTTCCTGTTTAGTAGATGAAGATATTTTTTCCCCCATAAACTAATTTGGGTTGGATTTCTATCACTTGCAACCAGGGCTAATAATATTCCATTAGTATGCACAGGTAAAACAAAGTATTTCTGTACTGATTGGTAAATAGCTGCTGCCTCAGGTGCTTTCTACCTCTTCCCCAGCTTCCCTGGTCCTTTTTTGGGACCTCCCTCTAGACTTCTCCTTGATGCAACAGCTGAAGGGTCTGGCACAGTGAGGTGGCAGGGGGAGGGGGTGCTGCCAGAAGCCTGCTTTAGCAATATGGTCAGTCCTGATTGGTGCCCTGTGCCAGGCAGGTTGTTAAGTATTTTAATATCACCCATGATACCATCCAAAATAATTTATGGAGATATAAAATTTTGTCCCCATTATGCTCATATCATTCCTCCATTTCCTACTGAGCTTGGTTCACAATAGTTTAGTTACATTTGCTCAAACTCTTCCTCCACTCTCACATCTCCTTCATCTTTTGCATTTGCTATTCTTTTCCTCTAAAATTTCCTTTCTTTTTAGTCGTTACAGGCATACCTCAAAGACATTGCAGGTTTGGTTCCAGACCATCACGATAAAGTGAATATAGTAATAAAGTGAGTCAAATGAATTTTTTGGTTTCCCAGTGCATATAAAACTTATGTTTACACTATATTGTAGTCTATTAAGTGTGCAATGGGATTATGTCTAAAAAATGTACATACCTTAATTAAAAATACTTTATTGCTAAAAAATGCTAACCATCATTCCAGCTTCCAATGAGTCTTTTTGTTGATGGAGGGCTTTTCCACCATGTTGATGACCGCTAACTGATCAGAGTGGTGGTTGCCAAAGGCTGGGGTGACTGTGGTGATTTCTTAAAATAAGACAACAATGAAGTTTGCTGCATTGATTGACTTCCTTTGGTGAATGGTTTCTCTGTAGTATGTGATACTGTTTGATAGCATTTTACCCACAGTGGAACTTCTTTCAAAATGGGAGTCAGTGTTCTCAAACCTTGCTGCTGCATTATCAACTAAATTAATATAATATTCTAAATCTTTTGTTGTCATTTCATCAATCTTCACAGTATCTTCACCAGGAGTATATTCCACCCTTTTTTTTTTAAAGATTTATTTATTTATTTTAGAGAGAGAGAGCAAGTGCAAGTGGGGGAGTGGGGGGAGGGGCAAAGGGAGAGGGAGAGAACCTCAAGTAGACTCCCCACAGAGTGTGGAGCCTGAGGAGGGGCTCGATCACACAACCCATGAGATCGTGACCTAAGCCAAAATCACAAGTCGGATGCTTAACTGATTGAGCCACCCAGGTGCCCCATTTTTTTTTAAAGATTCATTTATTTATTTGAAAGAGAAAGAGAGAAAGATTTGTAGGAGTACATTCCATCTTAAGAAACCACTTTCTTGGGGTGCCTGGGTGGCTCAGTCGTTAAGCGTCTGCCTTCACCTCAGGTCATGATCCCAGGGTCCTGGGATTGAGCCCCACATTGGGCTCCCTGCTCAGCGGGAAGCCTGCTTCTCCCTCCCCCACTCCCCCTGCTTGTGTTCCTGCTCTTGCTATCTCTCGCTCCTCTTAAACAAAACAAAACAAAACAAAACAAAACTTTCTTTATTCATCTATAAGAAGCATCTCCTCATCCATTCCAGTTTTGCCATGAGATTGCAGCAATTCAGTCCCATCTTCAGGCTCCACTTCTAATTCTAGTTCTTTTGCTATTTCTACCACATCTGCAAGTACAACCTCCACTTAAGTCTTGAATCCCTCAGTCATCTATGAGGATTGGAATCAACTTCTTAAATTCCTGTTAATGTTGGTGTTTTGATCTCCTCTTATGAATCACAAATGCTCTTAATTTCATCTAGAAAGGTGAATTCTTTCCAGAAGGTTTTCAATTTACTTTGCCCACATCCAACACAGGAATCACTATCTATGGCAGCTATACTCTTATGAAATGTATTTCTTAAAGCCAAACTGTGGAAAGAGCCAAGATGTCCATCGACAGATGAATGGATAAAGAAGATGTGGTATATATATACAATGGAATATTATGCAGCCATCAAAAGGAATGAGATCTTGCCATTTGCAACGACATGGATGGAACTGGAGGGTATTATGTTGAGTGAAATAAGTCAAACAGAGAAAGACATGTATCATATGATCTCACTGATATGAGGAATTCTTAATCACAGGAAACAAACTGAGTGTTGTTGGAGTGGGGGGTG
>NC_138369.1:57515209-57595914 GCF_054177405.1 Leptonychotes weddellii
CTTCATCTAAAACTAATGATGTAATGTATGGGGATTAACATAAGAATAAAAAAATAAATAAATAATTATGATGAAATGTATTTCTTAAATAATAAGACTTGAAAGTCAAAATTACTCCTTGATCCATGGGCTGCAGAATGGGTGTTGTATTAGCAGGCATGAAGACATTAATCTCATTGTCCATCTCCATCAGAGCTCTTGGGTGACCAAGTGCATTGTCAGTGAGCAGTAATATTTTAAAAGGAATCTTTTTTTTCTCAGCAGTAGGTCTCTACAGTGGGCTTAAGTTATTCAGTAAACTGGTGGCACCTGGGTGGCTCAGTCGTTAAGCATCTGCCTTTGGCTCCGGTTATGATCCCAGGGTCCTGGAATTGAGCCCCGCATCGGGCTCCCTGCTCCACTGGAAGCCTGCTTCTCCCTCTCCCACTCTCCCTGCTTGTGTTCCCTCTCTTGCTGTGTCTCTCTCTGTCAAACAAATAAATAAAATCTTAAAAAAAAAGATATTCAGTAAACTGTGTTAAAATAGATGTGCTCTCACCCAAGCTTGTTGTTCTGTTCACAGAGTATAGGCAAAGTAGATTGAGCATTATTCTTAAGGGCCCTAGCATTTTTGGATTGGTAAATGAGCATTGGCATCAACTCAAAGTCACTGGCTGCATCAGCCCCTAAAGAGAGTCACTCTATCCCTTGAAGCCAGGCACTGACCACTCTCTCACCTTGAAAGTCCTGGTGGCATCTTCTTCCAATAGAAGCCTGTTTCATCTACATTGAAAATTTGTTGTTTAGTGTAGCCACCTTCATTAATTATCTTAGCTCGATCTTTTGGATAACTTGCTGCAGCTTCTACACCAGCACTTACAGCTTCACCTTGCACTTTGATGTTATGCAGATGGCTTCTTTCCTTAAACCTCACAAATCAACCTCTGCTAGCTTCAAACTGTTCTTCTGTGGCTTCCTCACCTCTCTCAGGCTTCACAGAATTAAAGAGAGTTGGGGTCTTCCTCTGGATGAGGCTTTGGCTTGAGGGAATGTTGTGGCTGGTTTGATCTTCTGTCCAGATCATTAAAACTTTCTCCATATCAGCAATAAGGTTGTTTTGCTCTCTTATCATTCCTGTGTTTACTGAAATAGCACTTTAAAAAAAATTTTTGTTATGTTAGTCACCATACAGTACATCATTAGTTCTTGATGTAGTGTTCCATGATTCATTGTTTGCATATAACACCCAGTGCTCCATGCAGTATGTGCCTTTCTGAATATCCATCACCGCGCTAACGCATCCCCCCACCTCCCTCCCCTCTAAAATGCTCAGTTTGTTTCTCGGAGTCCATAGTCTCTCATGGTTGTCTCCCCCTCCAATTTCCCCTCCTTCATTTTTCCCTTCCTTCTCCTAATGTCCTCCATGCTGTTCCTTATGTTCCACAAATAAGTGAAACCATATGATAACTGACTTTCTCTGCTTGACTTATTTCACTTAGCATAATCTCCTCCAGTCCCATCCATGTTGTTGTAAAAGTTGGGTATTCATCCTTTCTGATGGTTGTGTAATATTCCATTGTATATACGGACCACATCTTCTTTATCCATTCATCTGTTGAAGGGCATCTCGGCTCTTCCCACAGTTTGGCTATTGTGGACACTGTGTGAAATAGCACTTTTAATATCCTTCAAGAACTTTTCCTTCACAGCCACAACTTGGCTGAAAGATTGGTGCAAGAGGCCCACCTTTCAGCCCATCTTGGCTTTCAACATGCCTTCCTCACTAAGCTTAATCATCTCTAGCTTTTGACTTAAAGTGAGAGATGTGTGACTCTCTCTTCCTTTCGCTTGAACATTCAGAGGCTACTGAAGTGTTATTAATTGGCTTAATTTCAATTTTGTCTAAGGGAATAAGGAGGCCTGAAGAGTGGGAGAGAGATGGGGGAAGTGGCCAGTTGGTGGAGCAGTCAGAACACACACATTTATCAATTAAGTTTGCCATCTTATATGGGCACAGTTTGTGGCACCTCTAAACAATTACAATAGTAGCATCAATGATCCCTGATCACAGATCCCTGTAACAAATATAATGACAAGGAGAAAGTTAAAATGTTGTGAGAATTACCAAAATGTGACACAGAGACATGAAGTGAGCAAATGCTATTGGGAAAATGGCACCGATAGACTGGCTTGATGCAGGGTTGTCACAGACCTTCAGTTTGTAAAAAACAATATTTGTGAAGTGCAATAAAGTGACACACAACAAAACACTGTATGCCTGTACTGAACTCCTACTCCTCCTTTTATAATTCAGCTCAGATAATCCAAGTCCAAGATAGAAACACCATGATTCAGAGTAGCAGATAGTAACTACTTCTGTGTGAGGGAGGGGAATCTAAGCTAAGTCATTAATTGTTTTTAGTTGTGAGATATAACATACACACAGAAAAGTACATTAGGCATATAAGTTTAGCTTAACATTTAGTTATAAAGGCAACACTCATAAAAAGAACCACCTGGGTGATAAATTAGAACATTGCCAAAAACCCAGTCACAAATGCCTCTTTCCCCCTAGTGGGAACTTCTACCCTAACTTTTACATGGTAATCTGCTTTCTTTATGCATTCCTAAACAATATATTTGTTTTTGCTTGTTTTTGAATCTCTTTTCATCACATAGAATATGTAGTTTTATGTCTGGCTTCTTTCACTCAATATTATGCTTCTAAGATTCATCTGTAGCTATATCTCATCCATTTTCATTACTGCATAAAATTACATTTACAAGAATATACCACAATATATTGATTTATTCTACTGCTGGTGGACATTAGGTTGTGTCTAATTTGGGTCCATTATGAACAATGTGGATAGGAAATTTTCTTGTACATGTCTCCTAGAGCACGTGTGCATAGATTTCTCTAGGTTTCATACCTTAGAGTGGAAAACCTGAGTCATGGGTGTATGTATCTTCAAGTCTTCTAGTAAACTGTTTCTCAGAATGATTGTGCCAATTTAATTACTTTCCAGTGGTGCAGTTCTTGTTGCTCAACATCTTTGCCAACAGTTGATATTTGTTAGACTCCAAAGCTTTGCAGATCTGATAGATATGTAGTGGTATTTCACTATGGTTTTACTTTGCATTTCTCTGATTACTAATCAGGTTGTGCACCCTCATGTTTCTTGCTTATTCAGGTTTCTTCTTTTGTGAAGTGCCTTTTTAAGTCTCTTGCCATTTTTCTACTGTGTTGTCTATTTTTTTTTAAAGATTTTTATTTATTTATTTGACAGAGAGAGAGAGAGTGAGAGCAGGAACACAAGCAGGGGGAGTGGGAGAGGGAGAAGCAGGCTTCCCGCTGAGCAGGGAGCCCGATGTGGGACTCAATCCCAGGACCCCAGGATCATGACCTGAGCCGAAGGCAGACGCTTAACGACTGAGCCACCCAGGCGCCCCTGTGTTGTCTATTTTGTATTGATTTGAAGAAATTAATAAAAGTCTCCTCTGAATATTACACTTTTGTTGGGTCTAAACATTTTAAATATTTTTTCCACTATAGTTTGTGTTTTCACTCTTTTAATGATCTATTTTAATGAACTGATGTTCTAAATTTTAATGTGGTGAAATTTATCAGTCTTTTCTTTATTCCATGGTCATGTAGATATTTTCCTTCATTATCTTCTAAAAGCTTTATAGATTTGCCTTTCACATTTGGGTATACCTGAATTTGATTTTTTAAGTACAGTTTTAGGTAGGGGTCCAATTTTGTTTTATTTCTCATGAAAACACTATTGTCCTATTACCATTTGTGGGAAGGTCATCTTTTCCTCACTGCTATGTGATGTCATCTTTGTCATATATTAAGTGTCCATATATGCTTTTGTGATTCTCAGCTAAATCAAATTATGGTCAGAAAACACATTATATGCTTTTAATTTCTTGAAAACTTTCAAAATCTTATTCTATGTCTAGGTATAATGACTATTTTTTAAATGTTCCCTAAGTACTTGAAAAAAAAAACACCATGTATTTTGCAGCTACTTGTTAAATATTTACATGGTATATCTTTCCCCCTCTTTTTATCTTTTTTGATAATCTTAGATTTTAGTTGTGTCTTTCTATGAATATTATTTGTTGGAATTTTAAAATTCTGTCTTACTATCTTTGCTGACTTTCTGAAGCACATAGTCTATTTACATTTAATACAATTGTTGATATATTTGTGTTCAAATATACTACATTTCTCTGTCTTTTGAACTCATTCTTCTTGTTCTATATTTCTCTTTTATCTTCTTTCTTATCTTACTTTTTTGATTGTCTAATTATTTATTAGCATATTGCTCCCATCCTAGTTTGGAATATACTCTGTTTCTGTTCTGCTAGTGGCAATCCTAGTAATTAATTCATGAATTCTTAACTTATCAAAGTCTAATAATAGTACAAACTTTTATTTTCCTTTTGAATAAAAGTAAAGCTTTAGAACACTTACTCGACTCACATCTTCCCAACTTACATATTATTGTTGTCTAGTATTTATCTAGCATTTTCATTGTTTTCAGTTGGAGGGGTGATTCAAATAACCTAACTTGTAACTGCTGGAAATCTTGGGATTTTTAAAAAAACTTTTTAGTTAAACCTCAGCCTATGTTCAGCTCCAGGCTGAGGATGTGTCTTACCAATTTTACATCCCCAGTGCTTAGGAAAGTGACCTCACCTAAGGCAAACGCTCTAGCAAACCAAGGCTCTGCCTACATCTTCCCATCTGTGTTGGCTGAATGTTCCTGAATGTTCTTGGCCATCTATGTCTGTGTGTTACACAGTTTAATGGATTAAAAAGTCAGGGTAAGGGATGCCTGGGTGGCTCAGTCAGTTAAGCATCTGCCTTCTGCTCAGGTCATGATCCCAGGGTCCTGGGATCAAGCCCTGCATTGGGCTCCTTGCTCATCAGGGAGCCTACTTCTCCCTCTGCCTGCCACTCCCCCTGCTTGTGCTCTCTCTTTCTGTCAAATAAATAAATAAAATCTTTTAAAAAAAAGTCAGGGTAGTGTTTATGGTGGAGACATTTTAAGGATCCTGCAGGTTCCAGATATTTATATAGTCAAACCACTGTTCTGTCTCTTGTTTCCCTTCAGCACTTAGGTATACTCACATAATCTGGGTCAGAGAGATTCCAGTGCCATTTCCTATGGGTGAGGCTGAGAAGCTAGCTCTGACTCTCCATCTGCCCTGGACCTCTCAGATTTGCTCCTGTCTTGTAATTGGACTACCAGGTGAATTTTGAAACTAGATCTAGTGAAATATTCAAGGGCATTTGCACTGAATAAATTTCTAAAAACTCTGGGCAATGCAAGCCGTGTATATTGCATCACTTTTCCAGTGGTTCCCATCATAATTTGGTAAATGCATCTGTATGGAAGTAAATGTGGGGTGTGTTAGTTTGCTAGATGCTGTAACAAAGTACTACAAACTAGGTGGCTTAAAATAACAGGAATGTATTCTATCCCAGTTCTGGAGGCCAGAGTCTGAAATTAAGATATTGATAGGGCTATGCTGTCTCTGAAGATTCCAGAGAAGAATCCTTCTTTGCCCTTTTCTAGTTTTTGGCACTTGCCAGCAATACTTGGCATTCCTTGGCTTGCAACCACATCATTCCAATTTCTGCCTCTGTCTTCACAAAGCTGCCTTCTCACTCTGTGTGTGTTTTCACGTGGCATTCTTCTCCATGTGTGTTTATGTCCAAATTTCCTTCATGTTTTAAAGACATTTATCATTGGATTAGGGCCCACTTAAATTCAGTATGACTGTGTTTTAATTTGATTGATCTACACTTTATTTCCAAAAAAGGTCACATTTGCAGGTACCAAGGGTTAGAACTTCAGCATATCTTTTCTTTGGTGGGGGGGGTGCACAATTCAACCTACAGCCTGGGGCAAAAAATGTATCAAGAATATCTCTGAGAATAATATCATCTACTTAATAAAACTAGTCTGATGATTTGGTACATTTAATTATTCCACATAACATAAAAATAAGCCAGTCCCCAAGCTCTTTGTCTATCCAGCTATCTTAGATGGCATTTTCATTGACTGCATGGGATTTAGATGTTGAAGAAGTGGCACCATTAGTATCTGTGCTCCCTTGTTCAGTGGAACCAGTGAGGAAGAGCCATTTTGTTGAACTCATCCTTAAGATACAAACTAAACATCTGGAGAACATCTGATTTGTACTGGGACAGCCCAGCGCTCAGCTATTGCATCATTGTCTTATTAACCTACATCTGTGGGTGCTGACAAACCCCAACAAACATCTTGACAGCCTTTCAGCCTCTGATGGGCCGACAGTGACAGAGAAAGGAGATCAAGACCTCAGAAAATCTGTACCCATGAGGCATGTATGGTGGACTAGTCTTTAGGCTTTGTAATTATATAAATGGGGAATCTTACGAAGTGATCAAATATATGTCAACAAATTGACCTGATCCTTGTCATTGTGGCAGGAAATGTCCCAAGGGCTAATAGAAGATCACGGCTGTCACTATGATCCTTATGTCCTATGTTGTCACACAAACTCCTTGCTCTCCTTCATCTTAAAACCCACACATTTTTTGGCCTGAATATTCTTTTCTGAAAACCCTTTCTCCACTCACTGCATAAATCCAATTAATCATTTGGGGCTTAGTTTCCATTATCTCTTGTACTTAGAGTGTGCCTGTCATATAATAGGTACTTAATTGTAGGATGTATTTAAGAAAATATTGACCATACCTTTTATCTTTCAGATCATCTTTTTCAAAATGTCCCTTTTCTTTTGATTATACTAATTATGGAATCTTGGCCCAAGGGGAATGTGAAAACTTTCCTTCTTAAAGTCTGACCATGAGATGGGAAACAGGTTCTGGAATGTATCTCAAAGCTATCTCTTTAGCTACACAGCAGAAAAGTCTGGCCATTGTACCTTCAGGAGAGAGTGTTTTCCTTATCTAAATTGGTGCAGACCACCAATGAGTTCTAAAACAAGAAATGCAAGGGCTATAGAGAGTGTCCATTTTGTCTTCCACCTCCCACCACTTTTACAATTGGAGAAACTGAGGTTCAGAGGGGAAAGAGTGTGGTGCAGGCAGCATGGCAGTTGGTGTAATACTTAGGATTGGAACAAACTTTCAGGACAGTGTTCCTTCCTGCTTCACCCAGATTCAAGCTCAAACTGCAAAATAATATCAGGAACTCTGAAAATGAAGAAATGATTTATGACACATGTCAATATCACATAATTTTTAAAAATGATGCTTTAAGGTGTAACATTGGTCTTGATATACCTTTAAAAATATTAATTTTAATGGATATCTCAAAGGCCTTTCATGACATAGACCACAGGTGTTACCTTGGGCAGGAGCAATTGTCTGGCAGCTCTCAACATGCAGTCATGCAAAATCCTAAATAACATTGTCAGTCTCAGTGTGGTGTTTCACAGAGGACTAACTTGGACCTTCAGCAACATCCTTGCCATATATTTTTGGAAGTTCTGGTCCTGAGAAGTTTATCACAGTAAATGTAAGCTCTGGTCACAATTAAAATAAAAGGACCAGGAACATTTTCTGGAAAGTAAGAGAAATCAAAAGGGTTGTCACAGTGGAGATGCTCTTGGCTTCTGACTCCTGTTGGTTTTGAGGGCTTCTCCAAAGGTGGGCACCAAATGCATTCTCTACCCAGTTCTGACACTGTGACTGGTGGCATGCATTGATGAGGTGGTAACTGGGTGCCACCTTTAGTGGGAAAGAATTATCAAAGAGCAGAAGGTCACATCAGAACTGGGTAGGTCCATGCTGGAGTGTCCTCACTATGGCCCAGGGGCAATTGCTTTCTTATTGGTAGCTTCATCTTCATTCAGCATTGAGCTAGATGTGCTCATGTTGACTTGATCACTAAGGCCTCTAGTGACACTGTCATAGGATGGTGGGAAAGACGTGGTAGATGCAGTTACAGATTTGTCTGGGAGTGTGCAATTTTCTTCTGCCATGAATACAGCAAAGTTTTCACCTGGGGGTGACACAGCCTCCTCCTCAGCCCTGGGCACACCTGGGGGGTTGGAGATTGTCATGGAACGGTGTAACACATAGCTCCGATAGGCCTTTTGAATGACAGTAGCTGAAATGTCTTCCTGCTTCCACCGGAGGGTGGTTGCTATTGGTTCATAGGATGTTTTTGAAACATTAGTTGCCATAAATTTCTCTTCAATATTTGCCTTCAGAGAATCCAACTCCCCAGATTCTCCCAGAACATTCTTAGTGAAGGCAAAAAGAATGTCCAAACAGTGAATCTTATCTCCAGGGACCAAGGGTAGGTCCATCTGGATAAATGTATTCCGATTGGGTTTTGGGATTCGCAGGGGGCCTGAAAGGGTGTCTGCAAAGTCTGAGAGGGCAGAAAAGGTAATAAACTGTGTGGCTTCTGGGTCAAACTTCTCCCAGGTCTCATAGAACATGTCAAAGTCATCCTCACTCAAAGGTTCACTGCTCTCCTGCGTGGCTACATTGAAGTTCTCCAGAATCACTGCAATGTACATGTTGACCACGATAAGGAAGGAGATGATAATGTATGTTGTGAAGAAGAGGATGCCCACAGCTGGGTTCCCACAGTTCCCCCGGGAGCCATTGCTGTTGGGCAGATTGGGGTCACAGTAAGGGGGTCCTGTGTTGAGGATAGGACTGAGGAGGCCATCCCAGCCAGCTGATGTGGTAATCTGGAAGAGGCACAGCATGCTGTTGGCAAAGGTCTGGAAGTTGAACATGTCATCGATGCCAGCCTCCCAACTTACATGGGGGAAGCTGGCCATGCCGAAGATGGAGTAGATGAACATGACAAGGAAGAGCAGCAGCCCTATGTTGAAGAGGGCAGGCAGGGACATCATGAGGGCAAAGAGCAATGTGCGGATTCCCTTGGCTGCTCGTATCAGCCTGAGGATGCGACCAATTCGGGCCAGGCGGATGACTCGGAAGAGTGTTGGGGAGAAGTAATTTTCAAGTGACGTAAGAATCGCAGAAAATATCAGGCCTTTAGAAGAGGGGGAAATGATCTAATTAGTACTTGCAAGCATGGGCCCTGACAAAGCTGGCTGCAGTCACACTCTCCCATCTCTGCTCTCCATGTGAGCATTTGTATTCAAGGAGTCTGGGACCTCTGAGCCTTGCACAGTGGATGGCATAAAGTTGGGGCTCAGGGCGCCTGGGTGGCTCAGTCGGGTAAGTGTCTGGGTTAAGGTGCCTGGGATCGAGCTCCGCATCCCACTCTCTGCTCAGCGAGGAGCCTGCCTCTCCCTCTCCCTCTGCCTGCTGCTCTGCCTACTTGTGCTTTCTCTCTCTCTCTGTCAAATAAAAAATAAAATCTTAAAAAAAAAGTAGGGGCTCAGTGCATGCTCATTGCATAAATCTTTTCTCTCTCAAGTAAGTCCCACTCTTCCCACCATGTTCTTATCTTTCTTTCCCTCCACCCAGTATGTCTTCTTAGTCAACCTCCATGGTCAAAGCCCTATCTTTTGCAGCCTAGTTTAACTGGAAGTGACTGCCCCATATTCCACATGTACACAGCCCTTGTCTGGCTTTGTCTATGACACAGGCCCTACTCTTCTCTGAGAATTCAGCCTTGGGACATGCCTTTTCCTCCACCTTTTCCTGGTCCTGTGCTCTGTGAAGGCAAGGATCCCCTGTGATTCCTCTCCCCATCTCCTACTGTGAAGATTGACTCAGTTCCTGGCACATGGTCCTGTGGATAATTGTACAGAGCCTGGTGTTAATTATAAGGGAGCCTGAAGAGTCAGGCAACTTGCTGACAGCTAAAGTAGACTGGCTTTGAATGGCCAGCTGCCTGCATAATGGCTTTTATTTGTTTCATTCATCTCCAGCTGTGTTTGAACTCTATGTTAGGGCCTGGAGATGGGCTTGTTTAGGGTCAGTTATGGCCCTCCCATCCCCCAACTATGAACAAAGTGAGAAAGATGAAGAATGTATATGTCTCCTTATATGATATCTAACTTGAAGATTTGTGAAGCTTGATCTTGGGGCCTATTGGGACCACAAAAGATTAGGTGAAGCCTTTAGGTCAGACAGGATTCAAAACCTCTCAGGACAAATGGTGAGGAGTGTGGTGGCAAGCTCTCTCTCCCTGCCAGGTTTCCGTTGACCTTCTTCCCCTACTTGCCTTTTGTCATATGAATATGGGTGGTCACAGTATTGTGTTAGAAGGAAGAAGGAAATGGGAAGAGATCTGGGAAGTAATTATAATATTGTATTATAAAATCTTTATGAAAGCCCCTCTCTTAAAGCTAATTTAACAGGGATATTTTTCCACAGCGTGGGGTATGTGTCTGTATAATCTACTAAGATCCTGCCAGCCAACCAATCTATGTAATACTTCAAGGGAGTATGAGTCTTCATACTTGCAACAGTTAGATACTCAATCCATGTCTTGCTAGTGGGAAGGAAGAAAGGGAGAGAGGGAGGGCAGAAGCATGAAGAGGTGGGTTCTTTCACTTGTTTTCCAGCTGTCTCTATGACTGATTTCTAACCAGTGGATGGTGTTGCTGTGTAGGTCATAGGAACTGGTAGTTAAGGTGTCCCCATCATAGAATGGAGTACTTTGAGTATATTTTATGTCTATAGTGTTGATATGGGAAGTCACATAAGCAAGCTCTTTTCTCTACTATAAAGTCAAAATGACCTTTAGAGTTTCTCACTTTGGAAAGCAAACAAACAAAACAAACCTCCCACCAAAAACAGCAGCAACAGGAAAACAAAACAGAAAACAAAAATAAACGTAAACCTCCCAAACAAATAAACACAACCCAAGGCTGTGTTTCAGCACCAGGGTGGGGAGATTGATTAAGTGCTGCCAAGTTGTATTTAGATGCTGTTAACTCTTGATGGTAAATCAATGGAAAATTGAATCTACAGCTATGCTCTGACATGAAAAGTAAGCAGGTCATAATATAACAGGTCAGGATATATTTATAATGCAAAGTAAAGCTGGTGCACTGGGATTTGGTCTTTGTAGGGCCAAACTTTGCCTAAACCACAAGAAGGCTAAGGACATTCTCTTGGTTGTTAGTAGAAGGCAGCTAGTTCATTAGGAGGACATTAGCCTGGTCTAAATTCAGTTCTACCCTTTACAAACCATATGACCTTGCATAACTTTCTTAATCTGTAAGGCTCAATTTTAAATGTATAAAATGAGGATAATAACACTCCTTCAGAGAGCTGTTGTGAAGATCCAAGGAGCCCAGCCCAGTCCTCAGAAGTACCAGCAAGCACTCAACTGTGGTGGCTCTGTTCCCCACTTTAGCTTCTGACTTTATGAGTTTTCTCTGAACACTTATTGGCCCCCAGATACTGGGCCTATCATTCAAACACCCAGACTAGGCCCTAAGAGCATTGATCTCTAGGCATTGATCTTTGACTTGTCTATCACTCATATTCCCTAGGTGGACAGTTATATAAAGATTTAATTGCAGATCCTTGACTTAAGAATCTCCTTCGAACACTCTTAGTCTTTGCTCACTCTTCTGGCAACACCTCCTTTTCCAGAAAGTATTTAATGACTCACCTCACATCAAGATAAGGCCCACTGGAAGTTCCATCATCTTATATTCTCTGGAGGAGTGATTGTCCCCATCAGCCCCAAAGTTCAGGCAATGGGCTATGCACACAGTAGGTGCCTAAAAACATTTTGTGACAGCATGGAGAAGGCCAATGGAAACTCTCCATTTCACAGAGAGGACAGGGGCATTTTAAATCTGCCGCTCTTGGAAAGCAGCAAATACTGGGCTCCTCTAACATATAATGTATATTGAAAAAGTTTGTTTGTTGCCCTCTTGGTTTTGAAAAAAAAAAAGCAGCCCAAACAACCCCAAACAGAGTCTGGGCTTCCCTACCACCTGTAACCCCACTTACTCCCAATGGAGAGGACCACGACAATGAAGTCAAACACATTCCAGCCGTTGGTGAAGTAGTAATGCCGCAAGGCGAACATCTTCATGACACACTCGCCCATGAAGACAGCCACAAAGAACTGATTGATTTTGTTAAGGATTTTTGTCTTTTCTTCACTCTGCTCATCAGTCTCCACCATCATGGTGATCATGTTGAGGCAGATGAGGACCATGATGACAATGTCGAAAGCTTGTCTGGTCACAATGTCAAAGACAAAGCCCTGGTACTTGTTCTGAAAAAACAAGAGATGGTCCATCAAGGCCTTTCTGGCCAACATACAAGAGGGATCTGAAGAGGCTGCATTCTCCACAGATGGCTTTCTGAAATCTGTCTCTTATCTTCCTCACACCACATCCAAACAGAAGCCAAGTCCTGTCCTTACTCCTTCCAAAATTTTATTCTTAGTTGATTCTACTTCAGTGCCTCAATTCAAGTCCTTGTTGCCTTTCCCACCCCCTTGAAGTCACCGGGTACTTTTTCCTCACTGGTGCACCATTTGTAAGCTCTTCCCATCCCATCTCTTGGCTATCTAAACCCCAACAGTCCTAAGTGATCCATTTTTCTTAAGCTCCACTCCTTCCAGGGAGTTCTCCCTAATCACCTAATCACATCACACCATATTGCCTATTTCCTCTCTCTTCCCACAGCCTTTGTAGTCAGTCTTGAGTTCTAGCATTTCATGTGTGCTTCTCTTCTTCTCTACTAAATAGTGAGCTCTTTGAGGATGGGGCCATGTCTTACTTAACATTGTGTTCCCATAGTGCCTGCATAGCATGAGTTCAAGAACTGCAAACTCAGTGGCTGCTCATTCTCCCCCACCCCAGGTACTCCAGGGCAAGAGGGTAAGCTTGGAGTCCTTCTTGTTTCCCACTATAACTTCCAGACCTTTGCTCCTCCTGCATCTTGCAAAACCCTTCCTCCTTTGAAGCTTGTGTCATCTAAGTAGTTCACCATCACCTCTTCTTCATTGCTGCCACTTACCAACCTCCTGGTCCTTTGGCTTCATTACTGAGGAGTGAGGCTTTTGGCCAGACTTGCCCACTCTTGGCTACTACCTCTTGGTTCCTTAGCTAAATCTCTAATGACCTACCTGTTCCTAGCTTAAAGGAAAAAATCTTCCTGAACCTTACATCTCCCTCCAGCTACCACCCTACTTCTCCCCCGACTTTCACAGCCAAATTATTTTTTTTAAAGATTTTATTTATTTGACAGAGAGAGCACAAGCAGAGGGAGAGAGAGGGAGAAGCAGGCTCCCCGCTGATCAAGGAGCCCGATGTGGGACTCAATCCCAGGACCCTGTGATCATGACCCAGGCCGAAGGCAGCCGCTTAACTGACTGAGCCACCCAGGCATCCCTCACAGCCAAATTCTTGAAGGCATTTTGTGCAGTCACTGTTCCCACTCACTCCTCAATTCACCTCCAAATGGCTTTTGTCCCCATCCTGTCACTGAGATGGTTCTCGTTAAGATCACCAATGACCTCCAGAATGTAAGTCCAAGGACACCTTTTTGGCATTGCTTGCCACACCTGCCACCCTGAAACTCTTCTTTCTTAGTCTCCATCATGCCTTACTTCCCTGGTTCTTTTCTTGTCTTTCTGGCTATTCTGTTTTGAGTCTTCTTTATGCAACCCTTAAATGTTAGAGCACCTCAAGGCTCAGTCTTAGGCACCATTTGCTCTTCATCCCATTCTTTCTCTCTTAGGAATCTCTCCAACCTGTGAATTGGTATGTGTGTGATTTTCGCTAATTTTTTTAAATAATTTTTTTATCATGTTATGTTAGTCACTGTTAAGCACATCATTAGTTTTTGATGTAGTATTCCATGAT
Source organism: Leptonychotes weddellii (assembly GCF_054177405.1). NCBI lineage: Eukaryota > Metazoa > Chordata > Mammalia > Carnivora > Phocidae > Leptonychotes > Leptonychotes weddellii. The sequence continues at coordinate 57,528,995 of NC_138369.1, forward strand.
TCATTGTTTATGTATAACACCCATTTTTTTCCAATGTCACAGGACTATAGTCTCTTTGAGGGCAGGAACTTTGTATGTGTTCCTCACTGCTCTATCCCCAGTGTCTGCAGAGTATCTGGCATGCAATAGATGCTCAATAAATAGTTGAATGAATGGATAACAGAATGGACAACTCTGAATTACCCATACCTCAAATAAAATTAGAAGGCCACTCTATTGTATACAACAGGCACTTACTGAATGTATACTATGTGCTGGGCTCTGCATGAGTGGAGGCAGAGAGGACCCTGTCATGAGTCTCATCAGGGAGCTCACAGGAGATGCAAAGCAGACATGGGGGAGAAGGGCTGTGACAGAGGCTGGGTCTTGCTTTCTGCTTCTTGGTGGGGAGAGGTTGCTACCCTGTGGGTTAAAGCAAACAATCAGACCCAAGTGGGTCTGGTCTGGCTCTGGGCATAACTGTTGGCCCATGTCTTTTCTGGAGTGGGAGGGGTATTGAAGAACCACTAATAACTTCCATTTCATCACTGAAAATGGTGAAAAAATAAAGGGTCATTCATGACCACACAACCTTTAATTAAACAGAGCAGGTGACAACATTACTAAGTTGTAGGCATTGAGTTTGCCCTGGATATTTGGATGCTGGGGAATGGAGCAGCTTGCTGGCTGCTCTTGGCTTAACCTGTGGGCAGGGTTCACTTCTTTGCAACCCTCAGTGCTCTCAGAGTTGATGAAGTGGGTGACTGATGATGTGCTATTCTAGAGCCTATTATTTTCCTATAAAGTGAAGTATATGAAACCTGCTTTTAGTAATTTCTATAGCAGGGAATGTTATAGAATAAAATTTCCCAGTCTTGTGGAAGCTGTAGTCTTTGCTATGGATGAAGCATACAATTTAGAACTTGAACTTTGCCAGTGGTGAGGAGGAGTATGTGAGTGTGTGTGTGTGTGTGTGTGTGTGTATGTGTGTGGTGTGTGTGTGTATTCCAGGTTGGCCCTGCTGTGAAATGGCACCCATGCAACTGTGGGGCAGAATTCCTGTGTCAGTGCTCCGCTTATCTGACCAACTCAACCTGTTGGGACTGCTAAGGGAAGAAGATGAGCATTCCAGTGCCAATAATCTAGTGAAAAGAGAGCTGGATCTGGGAAGGTGAATCTTAGGTAGGAGTGGGAATTTCTCTTTTTGCTTGTGTTTCTTTCTTGGCTCTGGACTTTGAGGAAGGTAGATGATCAGGCTTGTCCCACTGGGTGGTGGGTGCCAAGATATTGCCTGCCATATGGTTGCTGGCCAGGAGCAAGGATGGGCCAAGATTTGTAGGCCCTGGAGATGAGCCAAATGCAGTTGCTGCTTGGGCCCCTGCTCTGCTAGTTTCCCCTTTGGGACCCCTAAGACTTCAAAGTTTTGTTTAAATGTTCCAGCCTTGCCTTGGCTATGATAAGGGAAACAAAGGGAAAAAAGTGTTGGCTATGCTAGGAACAGAGTATTAAGGAGAGAGCTACGTTCCTCAACTAAAGCTAGTACAGTGTTGATAGTTAATTAGTAATACACCCCCTTCCCATCCAAAGGGATGATGAATCTCAGAAACACAGTTGGGCTGTGAGGTCTCACTTCCCTTATCCATGTGTTGGGCCTCCCCCATTGCCAGCCTTGGAGGGTCTTGGTTATGGCTTGATTAGGAGAAATGGTGATTTTGTCATAGGTCTTCCTGCCCAACCATTGACTTCCACTCCTACTGTAGTGCCTGGAATTTCAACATTAGGTTCCTACCTTTGTATTAAGATAGTGTCCTCTCCAGTCACTTTTTGAAATGCAGCTCATCCTATCCCAGTGAAATTGTCCTCCTTGAGAGGAGGAAGCTATGGTGGCCTGTGGGATTAGTTGATAAAATGGGAGAATCTGAGATGTTATAGAGAGATTGAGCAGTGTGTAGGGCAAGGTACTAACAATTGTCATGATTTTGCCAAGGGATGTCCCTAGCACAGGCTCCTTAGTGTCTGGTTCAAGAGTAGCTTCAGCATCAGTCCAGCCACCAGTGAAGGCCAGCAGGGACTCAACTGCTTGTTTCTCTGTAAGTCTCAGGATCCTCCTCCCCTGACTTGATGCTGATTGGTTGGGCTCAGCCATTTACCTACATCTTTTAATTCTGAGCCTGTTCCTGCCCATTCGATTGGCTGACAGAGGGGTACTCCCTGAGCCTTAAGGCTCACTCAACCCCAGTTATCTTGACCTGATGGGGAATTTGGAAGGAAATCTCTGCCCCTACAGAGGCGTGGACGTCCTATCACCCCTCATTATAACACTTCTTATCAGAATTGAGCACAGTGATACATTTATGACCAGTTTCCAAGTAAAGTATATCCAAAGGTCATAGCATTTTTTTTCTCCCATAAATGTTCTCAAGACTATGTGCTCATGAAGTTTTTAGTAACTTAGACAAACCCCATGCCTTGATTTAGAAATCCTAATGCCTTGGCCAACAGAATATATGTTTCCCTAATTCTAGGGAAAGGTCCTCTCCTTTGTTATACGTCCTTAGGCTTTGCCCTGGTGGTAGCGGTGGTGGGGCCTAATGGCATAGTGTCCTAGACAGCACCTGTAGTTTTCTTCACAGGTACTGCACCTTAACCACAGAAAGGTTACATAAATGGACAAGATGTCAATTCCATTCTGATGGCTCAGAAATTCTTGGAAGAATTTCCATTGTACATTTCCTACATAGCAATACTCCCACTCTCAAACCTGTTCATCCACTCTCAACAGAGGCCAACTAGAGGTTTGACATTTTCCACTGAGAAGGACTGAGAAGAACTTAGGTGATAATACGTATGGTTTGAGTGTTACATTTCATGGGGGAATAAAAGGGCATGTCTCCTAGGGTTTTTGTGAATAAAGGAATCAAACTGGAGTATAGCTCTAAGTTTTGGTCAATCTTTTAAACACAATAATGGGATAAATTTTGGTTCCTATTGACCATGACTATGCCTGGGGCCAGGATCCTAGGGGCTTGGGTTTTGTCCATTTCCTGTCTACTGTAGGCATGGTGTGGAATGTAGGGTGAGGCTGGAGATTTACTGCAACCTAGATCATGATGCATAACCACACAAACACTTCATCTCAGGGCTCTTACCACCTTTAGTATCATTTAGCCTAATCTTCAATCCTGTGATTGAACCTTAAACTGGTTGGGGAACTCAGTACTTCCCTAAACAGGTCTATCTGGAGTACCTGTGGGAGATATATACACTCCAGAAGACCAGAGTTTCTTCTTTTAGACTTCTCATTCCTTGGGCCTGGGAACTCTCATTATGTCATCCCCAAATTCAACCCAGATTTCCCCCTTCACAGAGAGTGCTGGTTAACCCCTACCCACCATAGGCATAAGCTATTGGTTGGATTTCCAGACACACTCTGCTTCAGGGAAGCTCTGGGGCTCACCAGGGGCCGTGGGATAGGCTTCTGTGGCTTCTTGGAGCCCAGCTTCTTCATGGCATTGTAGTACTTCTTTTGCTCCTCTGTCATGAAGATGTCCTGTCCCCCTAAGTACAGGAGAGGATAACACACACCACTGTTATTAAAGCAACAAGAACTCCCAGGGGTACCAAAATCAGAGCATGCTGGAGAAGAAGAACATCTCCACCTTCTCCCTTCTCTGCAGAAAGAAATGTCAAGGCCAGAATCAAGCAGTGTCCTGCCCAGGTGCCACAACAAGTGACAGAGTGGGTGGGACTGAGCCTCAGCTCTGACTCCCTGCCTGAGTCTCTGGAACAAAGCCTGTTTCTGGGTTCTGCAGGAACCCAGAGGTGCTGCTTGGGCAGAGGGTGGGAAGAATTTGGGAGCAGAACCTAAGGAGAAGGTAAATATCAGTTTAAATCTGAACCTTGCATCCAGCCTGATCATTTTAGTCAAATCCACTGGGCTTCTGGAATCATAGTTCCTGTCAGGGGCAAGAGTTTCCCTCAGGGCCTTCTGCAGCAAAGACTTTGAAATCCAGACCCTTGACCCCTTCCTGGAGAGGAGGAGCTAAGGACAGTTCCTGCCTTATCCAAGGGTCTTGGGAGAACTCTTGATTGGTTCTCTTGAGGCCCCACCATTTGCATTGCCCTCTGCTGTTACAGTGCCAGAATTTCCACCATCAAAAATGCCTTCCTCCCTTAGTTTTGGGTTTTCTTTGAGGACCCTCTAGACCTCCTTCATTCAACCCCTCACCTTTCACTTCCTCGCATAATTTGAATTCTTCCCATTTCCATACCATGTTTGTGTAACTGAGTTCACTGCAAATGCTCAGGAAATGGGCTGAGATCTCTGGGATTTGAGAGGAGATTTTAGAAAATCTGTGGATACAGGGAGCCTCCAGGGAGAGACATCTCAGTGGGGCAGGGGCAGAGGGTTGGGAGCACTGGGTGGGGCCACACTGAAAATTCTGGGCAAGGAGTCAGCAAATATAGTTCCCGCTCCCCAGCTTCATCACTGGCTTATCTCATTCTATCACCTAACATGGCCAACTCCCTGTCAAGGTCTTACTCAATTTCCTCATCTATAAAATGGGAGAAGGGATTGCTTGAATGGTCTCAGAGCCTTCTAGGGTGCTGATGACATTGATCAGCACTTCATAGCTGTCTTGCTGAGCCCCTCTGGGGTAGAGAAGGGCTGCCCACTTCTTATGCCCAGAACTCTGGCCAAGGACTTTCTATAGGCGGGAAGCCTCTGTCATTAGACATTTATTTTAAACTATAATAGTTTAGTAGCTCAGTCCTAAACTAGGTGCTTCTTTTATTTATTAATGTTTTTATTTATTTATTTATTTGAGAGAGAGAAAGTGAGTGAGAGAAAGTGAGAGCAAGAGCGCGCGGGAGAAAGAGTGAGCAAGCAGGCGGAGGGGCAGAGGGAAAAGAAGAAGCAGAATCTCTGCTGAGTGGGGAGCCCAACTTGGGGGCTCAATCCCAGGACCCTGAGATCATGACCTTAGATGAAGGCAGACACTTAACTGACACACCCCTAAACTAGGTGCTTCTTGTACAGGTTTTTACTTTCCCCTCACCAGAATCCTATCAGTATTATTAACTCCACTGAATGGATGAGAAAGAGTTTTTAGGAATTGCCAGCTATCTAGTGAGTGGCTGAGTCGGGAATGAAAGCCCAGGTTTGTATGATGCCAAAACCAATGCTGGGCTCTCAGTGCTATGCTATGTGACTTATCCATATGACCCTGTTTTTTCCTCTGGATCTCAGCTTACATTAGTCTAAAGTGGTGCTTTATCTACCTCAAAGGAATGGAGGATATTAAATGAAAGGATTAATACAGGGTGACAAGAAAGCATTTGACATCTTTAATGCCCTAATATTTTAATGTAAATATGAGAGGTTATCTGGGATTTGGTTCCTATTCATCAGAGTCAGCATCCATGGAGGCAAGGGTCTTCCTCTCCATCCCAAGGAGGGTTGGGATTCTGCCAACACTGGAGCTCTAGCCCTTGCTGAGGCCTCCTGACTCAGTGCTTCTGGGGGTCAGAGCTCCAGACAGAGGCAGAAAGTGCTGGAGCCCTTTCTTTCCCTGTTGATGTTTCCCAAAGGTCACCTGGGACACACCCAGCACACCTGGTTCCAGCTGGGAAGATCCAGGGCACTCTGGGAGAGTGGAAGGGGACCCAGACAGAATCAGGGATGTTGTTGACACAGAGAAATGCAACTCTTCCAGCAGCAGCCCAGGACACCAGGCAGGGGCGAGGGCTGAAATCAGGGTGCAAAGGTGGGTATTGGTGTTAAAGGCCAAAATTGGGCTCCTGGTCAGACATGAGGGCTAGGGATAGTGTTGGCTTTAGTTATGAAGCCAGGGGACAGGGAATGGAAGATTCGTGGAAACACCTGAGCCCCACTTATCTTTTTTTTCTGTTGATTGAAGTTGTCAATTATGACCCCAACGAAAAGATTGAGTGTGAAGAAGCCACCAAAAATGATGAAGATGACGAAGTACAAGTACATGTACACATTGTCCTCCCACTTGGGCTGCAAGTTCACCTGTGAACAGACAAGGTGAAACATGAGGAGCAGGTGGGTGTATGTTTGTGTTCATCCCTGAGACAAGAACCTGGGTGTGGGTGGGTGGTTTATTCAGGAGTCAGGAAGCAGGACTGAGGGAGGGGGAGGGTAAGCAGGAGAAAAGCCAAAGGGGGTGTTGATAAGCAGGCCATCACTGGGGGGCAACTGACGCTCCATCCTGTTGGGGTTCTCCAATGAACTGTGTAGAATGCACCTCAGAATTGTACCTCTAAGGGATTGGGAAGCTGGAGCATTTATCAAACTTATCTGTGAGGGTTGCCCCTGTGGACATTCAATCCCCCACCCTTGGAGGAGGGGCTGCTGAGCAAGCTCTGATGCACTGAAGAAAGTCAAGTCTCAGAGAATCAGAAGCACAGCACGGGGGTGAACTCAAGAGGTGGGCTGAGGGGACTGGGGCACGGCATCAGCTCTGCCACGACAGCAAAGGGTCTTTCCTCAACAGCACCCATCTCCTCCCCCTGCTGCCATGACATACCCTTGTTGTAGCCACCATCCTGCTCCTCCCTCTGCCCAGGAAGTGCCCTCACACACAGTCCTGGGGATGTTATCTGATATTTTCCTCAATGGTGAGCAGGAGAACTTGAAATGCCTGGGGAGTGTGCCTGGTAGGGGAACAGGTGAGGTTGGCTTAAACATTCAATAGAGGGCCAGCTGGACACTGCTCTAGGGAGGGATAAGGCCAGGCTGTTGGGGGACTGCTTTTTCTGGTACCAAAGCCACCTTCAGTCCATTTCAAATAGACTGATGTGAGTGGGATGCACTGAGGGGAAGGCAGTAGGCACAGCAGACTGAGACTCACATCTCGGGCATCAACAGCTGCATACATGATGTCCATCCAGCCTTTAAAGGTTGCCTGGAAACAAGGAGCAGAGGTCACTCAGTGTCTGTGCATTGTCTACACTGAACTCTGTTTTGATTCACTTATTTGTCTGTTTTTCTCACAGAGCACAGGCCCCCTGGAGGCAGTTCTCTATATCTGCCAGGGCTAAGCACAGCGCCTGGCCCACCACAGCTACTCAGGGATTATTTGTTGAACCAATGCATGAACAAACAGTGGAATGTAGGTAGGTGTGGGTAACTGCATGACAGATGTGTAAGCAATTGCATCAACACCTGATTGGATGGAGGCAAGGTATGGATGAATGAATGGAAGTGTGAATGTGTTTGCCTGTCATCACCACCAGCACTTTCTTGCATTATAATAGGCCTGTAATACAATTTATTACTGTCTAGGAGAGGATCTTCAGTAGAAGACTGAACAGGTGGCTATATCATGTCTATTTTGTACAAATAGTGAATTCTAAGTCATCACCTGATACAACTGCACTGCAGGTTCATCCCTTTATTCTATGCTGCCAGCCCACACTTGTCTAATTGTACCACTGTGACATTGCTTTCATGGGTAAGGTCCTTTAGCCTCATGCCGGTCTGTAGGAATAGGTAGTGACTTCAGCTCACACTGATTGCTACCCCTTGCAGAGTCTCTACATAGCAACTTCTGGAAGACACCAGACCCTCTACATTATCAAGTAGCCAAAGGAACAGACATGGTTGATCTCCAGACTTACCACCTGCAGAAGTGCTAGGTAACCCATTGCAACATTATCAAAGTTGACTTTCACGTTGACCCAGAAGAAGCTGCCAGTGTGGTTCTGATCTTTACAGTCAGATATGTTATTCACAATAGACAAAGGCACAAGAGAAAGGTGTTCATTGGTTTTGTTGATGCACCGCCCAAACTTCCCCGCAAAGAAGTTCACACCCATGATGCTGAAGATGAGCCAGAAGATGAGGCAGACGAGGAGGACATTCATGATGGATGGGATGGCACCCACCAGGGCATCTACCACCACCTGGGGGGGAATGCAAAAGGATCTGGAACCCTTCTTGCTGGATCCCACTTCTGTCTACACTCAGTCTGCTTCATGAGCCAGTGGCCTTTGGAAGCAGCAAGAGAAGTGGGTTAATTAGGACAATAATTCAGACTCAGAAGATTGAGAGGCACTGGGAAGCTGAAGATGGGTTTAGATCTTCTCCCTAAACATTCTGGGCAGGTTTTAGGGTATTTTCCCAGGATTGAGAAGATGGATGAACTTAAAGTACACACATGCTCTTTTAGGGGTGTGAGTGTGTGTGTTGTGCTTGCACATACAGACTTCTAGGACCTTGCTTTATTCTTCTTAAATACTATTTTAAAAGGACTTTTAAAAATATAGCTCAAGGTATGCCTTAGTCAAGAATCAGTGAAAATTGAAATCCATATTCACAAACTTGCTTTTTGTAAAGCAGCAACGTAGAGATAAAATAAAACAAATTTCAAACTATTTCAATCATAAGTTCCTAGTGTTTGTGAAGGCACAAGTGAATTTTTAAAGTCCATTTTTATTTTTGAAGGTAGGATGTCCTCTTTGAGTCAATGGTGGAAGAAAGCAAAACCTCATTTTTAGTACTTGGAGCCTTTTGTCATTAAGAAGGGGACGGGGACAAATTAACAGTCCCTTGCTCCCCCCCTCTCCAGTAATTCAAGGGCCTGGCTTGTGAGCATTCCATTGTGAGGAAGAGAGTGAGGGCAAAGTGGAGGTGACAGTGATGGGCAAGGCCAGGGGTGGATGAAAGGGAAGAATCCATAGGATCTCATGACTACGCTGTGTTGGAGAGGATGCATTCCAGTGGATGGTGGCCATGGTGCTGAGCTGATGGTGCCACCACATTTAAATGGAGTGTCAGAGGAAAGGCTCATTTGTCTTGGAAAAATGAAGGGTTTGGGGTGTTCTGGAGATTTTGGCAAAAAAGGACAATAGGTAGGGTGGGGAGATGGAGGTAAGAGATGTTGAAGCCGGATCACTTCACTATGAGCAGGAAAGTGTGAGTCTGAGTGTTGATAGACATGATATTTGAGTTGAGAAGGGAAAGAGTGCTCATAAAGGGACACAAAGGAAAACCAGAGCATTAGGACATGGCAGCACCACCAAAGTCCCAGCAGGAAGCGAGGACCCAGAGCCCACCTGTTAGGTAGGTCCAGAGCTCAGGTTCAGGGACATGGAGGGTGTGAGAGGGGGGAAGGGTACCAAATGCAGCAGACCAGAGCAGTTTGGAGATAGGTCTTACCCGCATGCCTTCAAATCGAGACAGAGCCCGCAGGGGCCTCAGGGCACGGAGGGTCCGAAGGGCTTTGATGGATGCCACATCAGAATACTGCAGGATTTTCGCTATAAGGCTTGTCAGGGAGATCTGAGTGCAGGCAGAGAGCAAAAGCATTCCAGAAGTCACTGGTAGAAGGAGACAGGAAATCCCTCCTATGCCCTACCCTGTCCAAGCCATCATCCTGGCTTCCATCTTATTTTGAACTCCAGTGAAAGCTCTAGAGAGAGTTCAGTCTCTTTCCCTTATTAAAGATTTCATTCATCACTTCTCTGAACCCTTGGGAAGGAAAAACTCAGTCTTCCACATCACCATGCTGTGGTGTGTAGGTGGTCAAGCTCCCAATGTATTATATCAGCCTTCCTTTTCCCCTCCAGAGGCACCAGCCAGACTTCAACAGCCTTGAAACTCTGACTTTCAGAGACTTGGAGAGATGATTTCCTTTGTGGGGGTTATGCTGAAAGTCTATTTTGAAGAACGCAAAGTGAGTCTCAATTGTATTAGCTCAGGAAAGTGGAGGGCAAAGAGTCCTGGTCTCGGTGGGGTCTAGTTCCCTCTCAACTCCTGATTTTTTTTTTTTGTGGTTTTGGATCAGTACTTTGCTAGTCCAGGGCATATTTTTCCCCTGTATAAAATGAGGGCGTCAAAGGAAGAGTGAATGGCATGGGTCCATGAAATCCAGCTTTGACAGATGGCTGCGATATAATAACTGGGTTGTGATTCCCTGTTGGTCTTCTTTTAAAGTGTTGGACCAAGGACTGTGAAGGACACAAATTGACATGGACAAATGGTCACACCTTCCAGGAACTTTGAAGGTGCCAGGGTGTTACCACACACATGGGCTTGGCTTGCTGGAGACTGTGACCCAATCCTGGAAGGTCCCAACTGCACCATGACTGGTGGGCTGAATTCAGGCTTAGCCTATCCTGGCAGCTAGGTGGGGAGGTACACCAGACCTTCAGAAAGAAAGGGGTCTACATTTGGGTGCTAGAGCCTCAAACAATGTCTATTCTCTGAATGGGTGGCTTATTCCACCAAGACAAAGAACTGGAATGGAAAAAAAAAACCCTTTCTTCATCCATGCAGGACTCCAGACACCAGCAGGTGGCACCCAGCTGTCTGGCTGACAGAAAGTGGGGAGGTTTGGGGCCAGTTTCATGCTGGACCCCATTCAGTCTTTTGCTCAGCCTCCTGGGAAGGCTGCCTCATGTGCAAAATCTATATTTGGAGCAATCAGGGTCTGGGGTCTCTCCATCAAAGCCCTCCACCCAAGCCCAGCTCCACTCCCTCTGCTCAGACTACTAGCCTCCCAACTGGTCTCTAGTATTGCATCCATTGTCCAATGCAAATTTGATTATAATCATGTGTGTCTCTTACTCCCAGACTTCACTGGTGCTTTATCACCCTCAGGTTAAGTTCCAGATTCCTTAGCCTGTGTTATGTAGCTGCAGACTGCTTTTTCAGCCATGTTTCACTCATATATTCTACCCAAATAAAATTGTTCCTTAAATATACCTGTGTCTGTACTTTTGCTCAGGGTCATCTTTTAATTAAAATTGCCCCCCCAGTCCTCTTTGCACCTCAATGCTCCTGCTCATTTTAAGCCCCACATTTAATGTCATTTCTTATATGAAGCCTTCCCAACTACCTCACCCCCACAGGTTCATGTCTCTGTGTCCCTAAGACACTAATTATTTTCAGCAGTGCTCACCACACCCCCCCTATAATAGGTTTATTTCTCTTTGTGTGTCTTATCTGCTGAAAGATTATAGCACAAACTCCTGGAGACAGGGAGTTTTTATTTCTTGGCTTCTGCCTCTTCCAGAGCATTTCATAAGACAATCCTATATTCAGTAGTCATAAATAAACATTTGATAAATTTAAGAAAAGATAGAAGAATGTTGGGATGGATGAGAGAAAGGAGAGAAGAGAAGGAAGGTGGATGGAAGGATGTTTGAATAGAATAATGTATTAAAAGGACACAAAGATGGATAGGACAGGCAGTTGAAAGGAAGGATAAAAGAAAGAAGAAGGATAAAATATGGAAGTATAGCATAGTGGATAGATGGAATGGATGAAAGGGAGAAGAATGGATGGCTGGGTAAAATGATTGATGGATGAATGGAAAGAGAGTTGGATAGAATAAATGAATGGAAGAGATTTGAGAATGAGCGGCTGTGCCCCTAACAGGGGTGTGAAGCCAGAATAAAACACTTTTCCTTCATTTATGAATGATTATTTTATATGCACAAAGCTATCACCTGTGACTCAGATTTCAAGCCTCACAGCTAATCCCTGTGGTACAGTGTCCCAATGCTGCCAGCACTTTGGTATCAGGAAAGAAGAGAATTGAGTACACAGACCTGCTGTGGGGGACCTGCCAGCATAGGAGGCTGGACAGAATGTTCTGTACTGGACCCCGTCCAGCTTCAGGAGGTAAGCATTGAATACAGACACATTTCCTGACACCTCTGATGTGCAGACATTGGTCCTGGTGGCTGTTGGAGTGTGGGAGTCAGAGACAAACCCAGCATGAACCTCCCCCTGCCTGTGGGGACCCTCAGCTGTGCCACAGTGAGCAAAACACTCAGGCAGCCATCCTGCAAAGCCAAGAGGGCAAAGACCTGGACAGAGATAGAAGCTGGTCATGGGTAGGAGGAGGGAGAGACATCTCCTGGCTTTTGGGGGCTAGGAAGGCTCTTAGGAGGTTTCATTGAGGTTGGTCTCCTCACAGTGGTGAGGAATCACAGGTCTAGCATGTGGGAGGCACTTGGTCAATCTCCTCTTGCAGTGGTAAGTGGCCCCAGGTTAGTGTGAGTCTGAACACATGTACTTCAACTCAGCATCTCTCCAAAGGGGCCCTCTGTCCCTTTTAGTGCCACTGGGGAGAAGCTGGTGGGGCAAGCTCACTGATTCTCAATCTGGCTGCACACATATTGGACAGTGCCTAGGAGCTTTTATAAGATACTGATGACTGGGCTCCACCTAGGACCGGAGAGATCTGAATCTCCGGGAGTAGCAGTGTTGGTTCATTGTATTTTTAAGAGTTCCCCCAGGTGATTCTAAAGTATAGCCAGGGCTGAGGACCACTGAATCAGCAGGTGGGAAGAGTCTCTGGGCTGTGCAGTCCTTGGCTCCCCTCAGTCCAGAAGCCCTGTCAAGGGATGCAAGGTCATAAGACCCTTGAGAGCCTCACATGTCATCTTGCTTTGGATATAAAATACAGAAGGCAGTCAGTGGTCTTTCTGGACGGAGGCCTAGGAACCAAGGACTCACTTGAGCATCACCACTGTGCCAGAATCGTGTACTGTCTGATCTTACCATTCACCAGTGTGCAGGCTATTCTCAGAGACCTTGCTAAGTGCTCAAGACTTTGGAGGGGCCCATGAGGCAAGGCCCCAGATTCCTTGGTGCTAGCTGCAGCCATCCATCAGAGGTGAGGACCCCAAACCCCATGTGTGCCAATGAGCCACTCACGTTCACAATGAGGAAGTCCAGCCAGCACCAGGCATTGGTGAAGTAATTTTTGAAGCCATAGGCCACCCATTTGAGAAGCATCTCGAATACAAAGATAAATGTAAACACCCTGTCAGTATATTCCAGCAAGGCCTTCACTGTGGGCTTCTGGTCAAGGTGATGGTCTTCAAAGGCCTGGAAGGAAGAAAGGGAGCAGAATTGTCATCTGCCTGGACCCACAGCCCTGGTGCCCAGTGATAAGGAAGGACCCCACCAGCCCTGCCCTCAACCCCTGGGAGGACTTTGGGAACCAGCTTGCCTGTATCATTTTGTTTTCTCTGCTTAGGGTATGTGTGTGGGGTGGGGCTCAGAGGGATAGTGGAAGAGGCACTGTGACATACAAACCAGGACCCCCTAGAGCCAATGGGGCCTGAAGCCTGGCTCACTCTTTGCAGGGGAGCTGAAAGCAAGGGAGAAAGGAAACCTCAAATTGGGGCTTGGAAGTGAACCAAAGGGATCCTAACAGCGACTTAGTTTAAAAATAAAAGCATCAAAAGATGTTCACAGGCAGTTCCCAAAAAATGAAAGTAAGAATTGCCCATGAACCTCTGAAAAAGAATATTCTATCTCACTGGTAATTAAGGAAATTCAAACAAAAAGACGATACCATTTTTCTCTCATGAGATCGGTGAAGATAGAAAAGAACGAAGGCAAGGTCAGTGTTGCTGTGGCTGTGGGGAGGTCACTCCTCTCATACCTGACTGGGGGCTCAAAACCAGTCCAGTCTTTTGGGAGACCAATTTGGCAAGAGGACTCAAAGATTTCAGGAACCCAGCAATTCCGCCTTCACGAATTTAGCCTAAGGACCCTGGACGTTCTAGTGCCCCCCCCAGATGCCCTTGGAGGGGCCAGGGCAGCTATCCCCCAGCTGCTGCCATGTTGGCTGCTATCGGCTGGTGGATGCCCCCTTTTCCTGAGGACCTCCCTGAGCTGAGGGGAACTGCCTCCACCTGCAGAAATGCCTAAGAGGTTAAATGCCTGGTCTGGGGGCAGCTGCAGCCAGTGACTGCCCCCTTTGCCTCAAGGTGGGACCGCTCTGTGACACCCTTTATGCTCCATAGCTCCTGCGGCATCAGGCTGAGGTGGACTTTGTGGGAGCTGCGTCTTTTAGCTCCTCTCCTGGTCCTGCCTCCCTCACGGGCTCCACCTCAGAGCACGCCCTCCACAAGCAGCTTGCCCAAGAATCCCTGCTTTGGATTCTGCTTCTAATTGGACCCAAGACAGGAAAGAAGCCAATGTCCTCAAAGGAGTCGACACAGGCTATTCAATGCTTATTAGAAGGAAACACCGGCATTATTTACGTAAATGGTGGTGCATTCCGTAATGGAACGCACTGCAGCCACTAAGTCAGATAGTAGGAGTATATTTACTGTGGGAATTTACTGAGAAATTACAGAATGCATAAATGTGGTTTCAGTTTTGTAATATTTATGTATTATATGCATAAGAAAGATGGGAAGGAAGTATACTAAAATGTTTTCAAAGTGAGATTCTCTTTGAGTGATAGGAAAATGGGTGATGTTTTTTCTTTGCATCTTCCCATAATTTCCAAGGGTTTTTTTTTTTTTTTTTTTGCACTTTACTTTGTCAGATGAAAACTCATGTTATTTTTTTTTTTAAAGTACTCAAAGTAAAAGCATAAGGAAGACTAAATTTGGTGCCAGCCTGTTCAGTCCCTTGGGGAAGGAGATGGGGAGGTGAGGGCCCAGCAGCTGGTGCAGGATCTGCCCTCCCTGCTGGGAGGGAGGGGAGCAGCTGGGGTGAGTGGAGTAGGAGAACAGAAAGAAAGGAAGGAGCAGGGGAGCATGGAGAAGAGAAATGAGGAAGGAGGCCCATGGGGAAAGACAGGAGAGGAGGAGGTAATGAGGGAAGCACCTTGTCAACAGCAGATGGGACTATTGTCCTCATCAAGGAGGACAGGAAAGAGGGGAGGGGAGGGAGAAATCAGCACCCAGCCCCCTCTTGCCCGACGATGTGGTTGGAACACCAGAGCTGTACAGAGCCGGCTAGGGCCGGGGACAATCGCTGCCCTGTGCCCAGCAGTGGGCCCCTTTGGATGCTGCCACCCCTCCCCCACCCTCGTGGTGACAGAGCAGCCCTGTTCCCAGAGACACTCTTCGCCCTCGGCCCTCGTGCCATTGCCCGCCTGGCCACCCCCCACCCCAGATCATTTGGGCCATACACTGAGCAGTTTGGGCACCCTTCCTGGGAAATCTGGTGTTTAAGTAGGTGGCCAGATATCCAGTAGATTGTTTTTAGGGAGTAAATGACACATTAAGAGCAAAACAAGTGAAAACGCTTGGAACCATGAGTCAGGAGTGAGGGTTTCTCGTCTTCCCTTTAACTAATTAGCAGGGACCCCAGGCAGTCCCCTTCATGTCTTTGGGCTGTGCCTTCTTCATTCCATAAGAGGCAGACAACTGGGGATGACGAGTCCCTTCCTGTGTCTACAGCTGCCTTGGTCCACTGGGAAGATTAGGGAAGATTGTGCAGGGAGCATAAGCCATGGTGCAACCAGAAGCATCCTTCCTTGTCCTACAAAGCTGACCATTCAGCAAGGGGCTAAGGAAGTGGCTCCTAAGTCAGAATTTCTATGCCTGTAAGGTCTTGTTATTTAAAGTGTGGTCTTTGGAGCTTGTTGGAAATGCCAATTCTCAGGCCCCACCCCAGATCTGATTCAGAATCTGCCTTTTAACAAGCTCCCCAGGTAATTACATTTTGAGAAGTGCTGATATAATGATTTGCTGTGAGCTTTGAACGAATAATAGCATTTGCAAGTGGCTTGATAAGACAGAAGGATGGCAGTCTTTGCACTGGGCCTTCAGAGAAGGCCAGTGTTTGGGAGGCCAGGGGGTAGAAAGCCTGGGGCTTTGGGATCAAATGAGGGCAGAGGTAGGTTTTGCTGCTGACAAGCTGGGTAAACGTGGACAACTGCCTCAGGCCCTTTGAGTATCAGTTTCCCCAGCTATGAAGTGGGAGGCATGCCCTCACTGCTTGAAATACTTGCAGCCAGGTTTAGCAGGTGGGGACACGGGGACTGCAAGAACCTACCCTCCCCTGCTGCTAAGAAGAACCCAGTGTGCTGGCCTGTAGATCTCCTGCGGCCATTGGCTGGGGGCTTTCAGGCTAGGACTCAGGGGAGCTCATTGCTCCAGCTCCAGGGCATCGGGATTGTGGGAGACCCAATCTGGAGGGCTTTGGGGCAGGGACCCTGCCTCCTCTTACCAGAGACCCACTGCTGAGCAGGATCATGAAGATGATGAAGCTCTCAAACCAGCTGTGCTCCACGATGCGGTAGCAGGCCTTGCGCACCTGCCAGACCATAGCCCACGGAAACTTGCTGGCATCCACTTTACAGCAGGGACAGTGGCGAAGACAGCCTGTGGGAGAGAGGTGACTGATGGTGAGGGATGTCCCCCTGGGGAGGGAGGAGCATTTTTGCTCTAGCCCTGTTGGGAAAGCACTCTGCTGGGAAACCCACTTGCCACCCCATAGGAAAGGAAATCTCTGGAATACGAGAGAAGCTGCACCCCTTTCAGGTAGCCTCTCGATCCTGCCCTTCGGGTGTTCTTCCCTACCATTGGTCTCACCCACTCTCAACTCCTTCCCAATTATCATCCTTCTTGGAGAGGATACAGGTGACCCCTGTCCTATGCCCACCCATTTCTGGAAGCTTGACAAGCCGTGGGGCCTGGGCCTAGTGCTGTCTGAGGGGCTATGCTCTGAGTCTTTGATCACTTGAGAGGCCACCGCATGGCTGGGATGGGGCCTGGGTCCAGTCCAGCCCCGGGTTGTGTGGAACTGGAAACTCAAGGAAGTGTTGTTGCTTTTTAATGTATAGATTTTTTAGTATTGAAGCCACAATGACTTTCATAGTGTGAACTCTATGTATATCCCCTTATTGCAGGCAGATCTAGTGAGAACACAATGTGCCTCTCTATTCTAAACATGGAGGGAAAACAGACTAAGATGTATTTTCTGCCTTTAGGACAAGATGAGGTGCATTCAGGGTGCTATGGCCGTGGACATCTGTTCTGCCTTTCAGAGCTACACCAAAGACTGAGGGACACAGATATGGCCCTCCTCTGCGTCCTTTATGTCCCCAAACAAGAGTATTTACTTTTATCCCGTTCAGCCTCAAGAGGCCTGGTTTTTAAGTCCGAGGTGTTTTCAAGGGTGAGGAGGAAGGCCCAGCACTGGTGGCCGCGTCTGACATGGCCCCACTAGGCTGCTGGGAGCATGGTGTTTGTGTCTGATGCTGGCCCCTCCAGCTTAGGGAGGAGGCAGCGAGGGACCCTGTGTGTCTGTCTCCCGTGGACCCCAGGCCAGGGCCCTGGACACACAGGTGCCCGGATGAGAGCTTGTTGAGTGGGATTCTGGCCCGAATGAAGGTCAGCATGGGGAGGCCTTTGGTCGCCGCTTTACCTTCTGTGAAGCAGTCATCTGGTTCTTCTAGGTCATCTGCCAGCTCAGGGATCTTCCTCAGGATCTCCTCGGGATCCAGGCAGTCCACTGTGCTGCCTTCTGAGGAGCTTGTCTCGTCCCCTCCCTGCAGGGCAGAAGCCCAGGGCAGTGAACTCGGCTCTCTGAGGGCCCCAGTGAGTCTGCACACGGTCTGTACAGGTCTGCCCGGCCAAGGGCTCCGAGATGCAGGGAGAGCCCGTTGGGGCCAGACCCCCCCCACCCCCCTGCAGTGATCCTTGTGTGTTTGGTGCCTTGCCAGCTGAGGCCCAGAACAGTGATGTTCTCTATGGAGCCCCAGAGGTTTAGCTGTGTGAGGCTTTAAACCTCCAGGCCCCTGATGGAGTGCTGGCGAGGGCCCGAGACACCATAATTACCCCCATAAAGACTCATGGCAGTCACTGGGCCTGAATATTTAATCACGGAGCAATGCTGCAGGAGCCCTGCTGCCCTCCTGGCAGCTCCAGCCCTGTAATGTCTCCAGATGAATTCAATTAGGAGTTGAAGCTGCTCTCATATTAGTAAACCTGATAGCTCGGCTAATGGACCCAAATGGTGGGGTGGGTCCCCATCTGTCACTGTCAGGTCCTTCTCTGCCTGGCCAGGGTTGTGGACAAAAATATACAAAACAAAACCAAAACCAAACCAGTACCCAGCAGCTGCGTACTGAAAACACAGAGTAGAGACAACTAGCCAGGGGAATCCTGAGAATGCTCTGAAGGAAACACGATGTCCATGTGTAGAAGGTGGCAATCCTCGCCCAGCAGGAATCAAGTGGTTTCTGTTCACGCTGGGGTCCCCTAACCCCTTCGAAGCCCACCCTCTCCTTTCACCCTGCTGTGGTCATCCCTGCCCAGGGGCACACGGCCAGTGGCTGACATTCCTCAAGCTGAAGGGCGTGATAACTTGGGACACGAATGATGTCTTCCTTATCTTTGCCCGGCCTGGTGCCTGTCACGGCGTCAGCTCTCAGAGGCTAGGTGTCAAGTTCAATTCCTGACTTTAATGCCGTAGTATTAATGACACTAAATCTTTCTCGATGCCTCTTCCCTGTAGCTTGTTTTCTTCAAAGATTTGTAATGAAACCACCAAGTTTCCTTTTACCTCTTGTGAGACACTCCTAAACCCCAATTTTGCTTCCTGTCCAGTCTGTATAAGGCTATCAGTACACTACTCATTAGACTGCCTCTCCAGAGCACCAGAATGTTTTTGGCTGGAAAAAAGGATGTGGACAAAAGAGAGTGGGGGTGGGGGGAGTCACAGGGAAGACTTCCTCACCCCCGAGCGACTCTGACTTTCATCTGCTGGCTCAGAAATATACTTTCTCTGCACATTGTCTTTTGTTCCCTTGTTTCTTGGCTGTCATATTATGGGCACTTATTCCATCTCAGGCAAGAACAGAACACTTGACAAGCAGCATCTCATTTAAGCTTCAAAAGAATCCTACCAGGTAGGCATTACCATTCAGTTTCAGAGATGAAGACAAGGAGACTCAGAGAGGTGGAGGATCTCATCCTCATAACCCCTTACCCCTCAACTTGTGGAACCACCTTCTTTCCACGGAAATTGTGCTGACCAGCCCAGAGGTTAGGACGGACCTTAACACTACTCATGATGAGATGTGAGGTTGTGTGGTTGACTGCATTCTGAAACATCACTTCCCGAGCAGCCCGATCCTCCAGCCCCTACCATCACACCGGTCAGTGTCTGGCAGGCTGTTCAACCTCTCCTGGAAGCTCACATACCTACCTCTGCAGGGGCCTGGGCAGCAGCATCGTCTTTCCCCTTCTCACCCGCGTGGAAAGCCAGGGCCTCAGAGGACATTCCAGAGCCTGGGCTCCTGGGTGCCAGGTGGCCCTCACACCTCCCGACTTGCTGCAGCTGCTCCTGCTAGTGAGAAAGGGTCCCATCTGGGCACCTGTGCCCACCCTCAGCTGACTGCTTCTCAGTTTGAAGACATCTTGCCCCTCATAGTCTGCCAGAGCTAAGGACCTAATCTTTGCAACATACGTACATGCATGCATACACACATGCTTGTGGGAAGTGAGCCTGGAGTCTCTATAACCAGATCTGTTTAACTCTTGGCTCCATTCCTTACAAGCTATGTGGCTTTAGGTAAATAAATTCAACCTGATCTCCATTTTTCCCACCTGCAAAATTGAGAAGGCAAGATCTACTTTATTCCGTGATTTTGATGACTAAATATATGAATGCTTGTAAGACACTTGGCATGAAGTGCTTGGCTCAATAGATGTTAGCCATGACCATTATTACTTGTTCAGAGGTCAGAGCGGTAGCAAACTTGGCCATCTGAAGTCCCCCAAGAACCCCAAAGTAACTGAAAATACCTCTGAGTGGAGACAGTCATCACAAAGTTCATGTCCTTTATTCTGGGGATGGTGATGCCCTGCCCTCGGCTGTCACCCATACAAAGGCATGTAAAATACGGCAGCTGATAATAGCAGCTGCTGGGACACAAGAGAAGTGACAGCTGCAGGGGGAGAAGGCTGTGGTAGAGCTACAGACTCAAAGCACAGCTGTCTGAAGTTACTTAGTGGCCTGGCCAGCAGCCCTGCCTGTCTCCAGACCCCCCGGGGACCCCTGCCTTCCCATACTGTGCAGAAGTGCATGCCCTGAGGCACCAAGAAGAGATCAATGAGGGTTGATATATTAGCTTAAGGTAGTAGGGAACTGTGCGAAGTATTTAAAAATATGTATATTACCAAAAGGCTTAAATGTGCTTTAAATTCTTTGGTGCCAAAAAGAACAAGTGTCATTTCCCTGTGACATCCTTTGTTAGGAAAAGCTGGATAAATGAGTCACCTAATGAGCAGGACTCCCTAGGCTTTTGAGGAAGATCAGATAAATCTCGTTCTTGGACAACATCTGTTCTTAGAGGAGTCTTGTTAGTTCTTAGAGGAGTCTCGTTAGCATCTTAGGCACAGAGCCCGAGTTGGGTGAAGTAAGCGGGGCAGTTGTGTGAAAGACAATCCCAAGAATGTCAAAATGGCCTGGGACTAAGGTGCTGCCCCTGCTCTCTGCTTGCCTGGGAATTCTGACCTTTTTTTCCAGGCCCTACTCAAATGCCACCTCCCCCAGAAAGCTTGGCATGGTATTTGCTTCCTGACATCAAGTGCTCCTGTGCTTGGCTTGCCCGGGGCTCATCAAGGTTGTGCCAGTCCTGATGTTGGAAAACCTCCTTATTCTAATTTCCCTTCTGCCCCTGTCACTCCAGCCCTGAGGCTGTCTCATGGGAGGACTCTCACCTGCCCTTGAGGGATCACTTCCTGCTGGGAGCTCCGAGCATCCTCTTCACCATCCTCCTCCAGGTTATCAAGGTCAGATTCGCCTTCGGCAATGGGCACACAGACCCATATGTTAGGATTGGTGATGAAGTCGTTGTGGTCGTCCCTGGGGCCTCTGGACACTGGAAGACCTCCGGGGCTCCCCACAGCTGCATGAGCAGCAATGTGGTTCTCAGCTTTGGAGCTGGAGAGTGGGAGCTTCACCACCAGCTGGGGTTCTGTCTTGGGCCAGGGCAGCAGACAAGGCCTGGTGAAGAAGCTGCAAATGGCCTTCCTGGTACGATGGCCAAAAGCCTGGATCCGTGCCAGGGCGACCTGCAGGTTGTTCACCTCCCCATCTTCATCTGGAGCTGCAAGGTTGTCAGCGCTGAAGGAGTTCAGCAGCAGGGCAATGAACAGGTTGAGCACCTGGAGAGAAGGAGTGGAAGCAAAGATGGCTCGACCAATGAACTGACTCCCTCCATAGTCTGCCAGGTTGGCAGATGGAGGGCAGGATCGCCACACCTGGGCCTCTCCCTGCCCACCCAATGTGCTTTCCCTCTTGGGGGAATGGACATTTTGAGAGCCACTGAGGAGAGTCTTGGGGATGTCCCAAGTGACCTGCCTCATGTGGACAAGGTTTGGAAACACAATTTTCTGCCATAGAGAAGGATCACCCCTGCCGAACCAAGGACATTCAGGGATAATGGAGAGGAACATATATGGGTCTGCCCTGGGACCATTGTCATCTGCCAAAGCCCTGGGTTCTTTTCCTCACTCTGGGATCCTGGGCAACCTCCTTGCTGTTTCCAACTTCATATTCTTCCCCCATGAGCAGGGAGTGGGGACTCCCTCCCTTCTGGAATGGTTGTGAAGAGGAAACTACCTGAGGGCTGTAAAAGTGCTCAGAAAGGGAAACTTCCTGCCTGAGGGTTAGGAGCCCCTGTAGCTCTGCAGGCATGCTGAGCTCAGCCTGGAAAAAAGGATCTTCTGTCAACCCCCTAACTCAGGAATGGGGGGAAGGCATCTCTGGCTCCATGACCTGGGTCGGAAAGACTGAAAAGTCTGAATTTGTTATTTCATCTCTCCTGGTTTAGCTTTCTTGTGTCTGTAAAACTCTTACAGGAAAAGAATCCAAGTTGGTTGACTTTCAGGGCAGTCAGAAAAGGGCTTCTGAGGGTCCATATGTCTCCCTACAGTAACCAGCACTGGTACAGCAAGGGTGCCCAGAACCACAGTGGGTGGGGGTAAGCTGAGGGCAAGAGGCCAGCTAGGATAGAGAAGGGGTGCTGGGCCAATTGGGGCTCCCCCAAATGTGGGAGTGGATTTTGTTATTGACATTGTGGCATTGGATGTTGTCCATGACCCAGCTTCTCTCTTTCATCTTGTCCCATCGTGCCCACCCTCCTGCTCATAGCTAGGACCTGTGTCACTTAGAGAAATCAGTCTGCTCTCATGCCCTTAGAGAAAAATATCTTTTGAGACCCCCTAGAGTGGGAAAGGAAATTTTTCTTCAGCAACTAACAGCTAACATTTACTGAGTTCCTGCTGTGGCCTAGGCAATTTGCATATGTCATCTCCTGTAATTTAATATCCTGGGTAAGCCTATGAGCAAGCATTATTTTCTTGATTTTAAGGAAATTAAAGCTGGAGGAGATTGTCTCTTGTGCTAGGTCTTCCAGCCTTACTAGTGGTAGAGCTGGGATTCTAAACAGGTCTTTCCACCCCTCTCCTATGTGCTCATGCCAGCAAGTCAGGTAACCTCCCAAGGGAGAATTCTTAGAACATGCCCCACACGACTTTGCAAAGTTTGAAGACTTACAGTCCAGGAGGCATGATGGGGGCATAAAAATGTGCAACCTCAAAGCTTTTTAGAATAACCCAGAAGTCTCCTCAATGGCCCCCAAGACAGTGCCCTCAGGGGGGCTCAGCACTTACCACCAGGTTCCCTAGCACCATCACTGTCAAGAAAAGGATGAGGCATATGGATTTCTGGCCAACTTCCATGCAGGCCCACATGTTCTCGATCCACTCTCCACACAGGATCCGGAAGACGATGAGGAAGGAGTGGAAGAAGTCATGCATGTGCCATCGCGGCCATTCTTCATTGGGTGCAGAGATATTATGCCGGTTGTCCCGGTAATTATCCCCAAGTAGCTGCTTGCCCACCAGAGCGAAGACAAAGACAATGATGGCCAGGATGATGGTGAGGTTCCCCAGTGCCCCCACCGAATTCCCGATGATCTTGATGAGTGTGTTTAAGGTTGGCCAGGACTTGGCCAGCTTGAAGACCCGCAGCTGCAGAGAAATAGAGACTGTCAGGTCCTGGCTGCAGTTCTCATCACCTTTCATCTCCAGTCTTGACCCGAAACCAAGGGTCATGGAGGAGCACAAGGCAGCTCATTTCATTAAGATGGGGGTGCTCCCAGGAAGCTGCTTTTTGAGACCTTTCTGTCATCAGTTACTCAAAGATATGACCAGCCTTCTATGGGTCCTCATGTACCAACATGCTTCAGCAACTGTGGCAGTCAGGAGTTTTATAGTGGGAAGGTGGTCTTGCCTTATGTATTCTATTCTGTAGCCACAGACTTCCTGAATGTTGGCTTATTCTATGGGGGTATGATGGAACTCACAAATAAATGAGAATGACCCGCTTTTGACCAGAAGTAAGCTTAGCCTTCTGCAGGGAGATCAGGACCCACCGTATTTGAGAGGTATTGGTGAATCATATCTTAGGGCATTTCTCATCTTGGGGCTGTGGACAGCTTCTGCTGCCACCACCAGCTCTGAAATGGCAAGTATATGATTTCATGGACCCAGCATTCACATGTTTGTTTAGTTGGCTAACCAAACTACTCACGTCATTGAATGTCACCCACGCATATGCCTGGCTCTGTGTGAACCTGTAGGGTGTACGGAGAGAGATGTGTGGGCTCCTGCCCTCATGGAACTAATGGCTTAGTTATGAAGAATAGGCAAAGATCCAAAGAGCCTTCATTATAAACCCGAACGTGCTAAGTCCCACAAGGGAGCATAAACACTATGCATATAAATGTGTAGACAGTTAAAAAAATACATTTGTGTGGTTCTTTAATTTATTAGAAAGAAATATCTGGGTTCTGCTGTCATGGGTATTTATGGAGAACCTAGCAGGAGTGTAGCTCTGGCCTAGAGGTTAAGATGCAATGCTGAACAGAACAGAGCAACAGTAGGTTTAGAAGTCACACAGTAGTAAGCCCCAAGGGAGGTTTATTCCTCTTATACAGGAAGTTCCATTCCCACTTCTCTTTGTGATGGTGGGGGAGGGGGCATGCAATGGTCTATGTTCACTTTAGACCCAACCTGGAAGTTATTCTCCTCATACTGGTAGCAGAGCCTAAAACACCAGTTTCGTAGACTAAACATAGAGGCAGCACATAAGCCCAAACAAACACTGAGCATTGGAAACTACATGGAGCCGTTTTGTGGAGGGTATTGGGATAATGCCAAGTTTCCTTAGCAACATCATTGCTACAGGTTTCCACTCTTACAGTAAACTCTGGACAAGTACAAAGGCAGAGACTGGAGTAGGGCCCTTGTGGGGCACGACTGGGGACAGTGAGGGACACAAGGGCATGCTTACTGGCCATAAGCAAAGGACCGGGCATTGACTCTTGCCTTAATCGAATCGAAGTTTCCACTGGTTCCTTAGTTAGTTGGGGTGGGGGTGGAGAGTTTAGAAATTAATATTAGAGTCCTGTTAGGTAGCAATTTGTTGTCCATAATTAAGCTTAGGTTAAACTGCAAGCAAGTTGTGTGTAATTGTCATCAGAGGGCATGAATCGAATGGTCCTCTATGAATTCTTTTATTGTCTTTACAGAAGCCAAGAGAACAAGATCCCTTTACTTGCTGTTCTAGAGATATCTGGGATTGGGGGCCCCTAGTGTTAGCTGTCAGTCAACACACAGTTACAGAGTGCCTGCCGAGAGCTGTCTGGCTCTTGTTGGTGCCTAGAGTGAGTGGTCCAGGAGGGCAGCCCCACATGCGTCCATGATTCCTGAGAATCTCACCTCCACCCCCGTGCAATTGCTTTCTCTACACTTTGCCCAGCTTAGCATTACATCAAAATGACTTTCTTTTTTTTTTTTTAAGATTTTATTTATTTATTTGAGAGTGAGTGAGAGAGAGAGAGAGCACAAGCTGGGGAGAGAGGCAGAGGGAGAGGGAGAAGCAGACTCCCTGCTGAGCAGGGAGCCCGATTCGGGGCTGGATCCCAGGACCTTGGGATCATGACCTGAGCCAAAGGCAGGTGCTTAATCGACTGAGTCACCCAGGTGCACCTCAAAAAGAATTTCTTTATAATATCACATAAGATTTATAAATTGTTGCTTTTAAATGCTGCTGAATATTGCTTCACATTTAATTAACCATTTCTCTAGTTAATCTCATAATACAAAAACTTCTATTTAGAGGGGAAAAGACTGGAAGGAAATAAACCAAGTTGGTAACATGGACATATTTGTATGGACATATATCCAAATATCTCGAATCTTAGAGTTAAACTTTCTTTATATTTTCAACTTACTTTAATTAAGATGCTTTACTTTTAGAATAGAATGAAAAGTAAGTTTAAAGGTAAGTCGTTCCTCTCCTGGGGAGGTCACCACTTGGTGATGAAGTGGGCCTTATGACAAATTATCAATAGACAGGGTAATATGGTAGACTATACTGGATCCCCCTTGGGTTTTCCTTTCCATCAAAAAGTTATTAAAAATGCTGGATAGGGGTGCCTAGGTTGCTCAGTCAGTTAACTGTCTGCTTTTGGCTCAGGTCATGTTCCCAGGGTCCTGGAATTGAGCCCCGCATCAGGCTCCCTGCTCAGCAGGGAGTCTGCTTCTCCCCCTCCTTTTGCCCCTCCCCCTCTGCTTATGCTCTGTCTTTAGCTTTCTCTCTATCAAATAAATACATAAAGTCTTTAAAAATGCTGGATAATAAAATCTAAGGTGCATTGATGATCTATCAATAAAGTAAGTAAATTCTTTAGCCAAAAATTAAATAAATATGGGAATTCCGATATATAAACAGATTGTTGAAGCTAGCATTTTCTCTGAAGACATTTGCTAAACCAAGTGAATCTAGCATAGGTTTTAATGGTCTCATGAAGCATGGAGAGCAGGAAACTTATCCCAGGGCCTGTCTAAGGTAAAAGGTCTAACAGGAATTTCTCCCCCCTTTAAGACTAGATCCCAAAGAGCTCTAACTTCCATGTAAAGACAAACCAGAAATAAATCCAGGAGAATGCCAGGAAAATTAAATATCTGGTCAAGGTAGAGGGTGGGAAACTGATACCGAGAATTTGGACCCCAAAGTGGTGCTCACACAGGATTTTGGCTAGAATTCACACTACTAAGTTATTTCAACCTGATAATTTAATTTAGAGCAAACCTGCAAAGTGCCTTGCCGAAGTGAATGCAAATACTTTCTGAAGAAACCAGCCTACATCCCAGGTCTCAAAGCACCCCCACCCAAAGGTGTCTATGAATTGCAGTAAAACAAACAAATACATAATAATGAGGCATCATGAGGGATTGAGATCCAGGATGTGTATGTGGAAACTGCCATTCAATTTCCTTAGGTAATAAAATTATTAGCCAGAGATAACAGTATAATTAGATATAATATGCTTAAAGAAATAAAACACAAACTGGAAGATATGTGAAGAGAACAAGAAACTATAAATAATAATAAGTTTCGAAAAATAACTAAATAGAATTTCTAGAAATGAAAAATATAACACAACATTAAAAAACTCTATGGAGGAGTTTCACATGAGATGTGATACAGTTTAGGAAAGAATTAATGAATTGAAGATATATCAGAAGAAATTATCCAGGAGGTAGCCAGAAAGACATAGATGGAAAATATCAAAAAGGCATAAGAACACAGAGAATAGAGTGGGAGAGTTTAATACACATCTAATAAATTCCAAGAGAAGAAAAAGAGTGGTGTGGAGGCTAGATTTGCCCATAGAATGTCTAGGGACTTTCTGGAACTGAAGAAAATCACAAATCTGTAGATTCAAGAAATCAAAGAATTTTAAACATTATAAATGAAAAAGTAAATAAACCCATACCTAGACACATGCTAATGAGATTACAGAACAGCAAAGACAAAGAGAAGATTTTAAAAGCATCCAGAGAGAAAGGAACAACAGTTAAATTGAAAGCTGATTGCTCATCAGCAACAACAGAGGCTAGAACACTGTGGAATAAATAATATCTTCAATGAACTGAGATAAAATAACTATCATCTATCAACTTCCTTTACATTCATTAGAAATTGTTCTTAAAGACAAAGGCAAACTAAATGGCAAATTTCAGATAAATGAAACTGAGAGAGGTTCCTGCCAGAAGACACCCACTTAAAGAAATTGTAAAAAATCTACTTCAGGCAGAGGGAAAGTATCACATGCAAGAATGTAAAAAAAGCAAGGATGTGCTAAGCATGAGGGTGAATCTAAATAAGCATTGAGTGGATACAACAATTAAGTCTCATGGGGCATGGCAGAGACTGACTATATGGTCACCATTCTCTTCTGCTCCTCTCAGACACAAAGGAAGACTGTTTTCCACCTTTAATTGCAAATAGTTGAGGTCATGTTATTGGATTCTGGCTAATGGAGTGCAGATGGAGACAGAAGTAGTGTATGCTACTTTCAGGCATAGCCATAAAACACCAATGCACTTTCTCATCCCCTCCCATGGCCACTGTAGAGGTCACCCATTGAAGATGGTGACATCATATCATCCTGAATCCCTGAGTCACTCCATGGAGCAGACACTCCAGGAGAACTTCCCAACCAGCACTGAATATGTTGTGAAACAGAAACCTCTATTATTTCAACTCACAGATGTAGAGATTGTCACAGTAACTAGTTGTACTTATCTTGAGTAATGTAGAAACTGGTACATTGAAAAGAGCTGTCGCCATTCCAAGACATCAAATGTGTGGCACTGGCTTAGTGGTCATGTTGTGGACAACAAGAAAACTGATATAAGAAGGCTCAGAAAGTGCTGATCTGTGTTGCAATGGCAGAACTATTGCCTGTGATAATTCTGGGGCTGATCATGAGCCTCATGGGCCAGTAGCCCTAGGGGAAGGGTTTATAAAACAGAACCTTAGTATTGTGGGTCAGATGTAGATGGTTACATCTGTCAAGCTGTTACAAGAAAGAGATGAGCTTAGAGAATATTTGGCTGATTAATAAGAAATAAAAGGAAATAGAATCCAGAAATTTAGAGCCTTGAAGTTTTAGGAAAGTATACTGTTTTAGATCCCAATCAGTTAAGCAATAGGATTAAGTCTTTAAGTATTGAAGACCAGTTAAATTTTTCAATTGAAATGAAGCAAATCTTAGCAAAGATTCTCTAAATGCCCTAACCACCATTTGAGAGCCACCAGTTTAAAGAGAAAGGCATGGGGATAAGAAAGCAAAGAAAAAAAAGAGGAATTGAGAACTTTGTCACAGACCACAGAAAGGTCTGAAGCCACCTAAGTTTTGAAGGAATTGCATTGCAAAAGAAACCATGAGCCCTGATTGAAAAAGCCTTTGACTGTTTAAAGCTGAAGACAAGCCTTGGCCATGTTTCCACAAGCAGGAGGCAAGCTTTGAAGATTATACAGACCTTCCTTGGATGTGGCAATGTCACTACTTGAAAGAGTCCCACCTGGAGCTGACTGGCTTGCACCAGAAGATGGCATGAGTGAGAAATAAACCTTGATTGGGTTAAGCTATGGAGTTTTGGGGATTATTTGTACAACAGTTAGAATTATTTATCATCGATTAAGTCACATAGCTTTTTTAAAACAAGATAAAATTAAAATACTTAACATAATAGTAAGTTGGGAATTATTTATGATTGATTAGATCATATAGCTTTTTAAAAGCAAGATAAAATTAAAATGCTTAGCACAGTAGTAAGTTGGGAAGGGATAACTGGAGTGAAAAGTGGTCTTGGAAAGTAAAGGTCTTAGCTAACTTTTAACTTTAATTAAATAATTCCTAAGGTAACCACTCAAAGAATAAAAACAGAGAGGTTTGCAAACCAATAAAGGAGAAAAATGGAACAGGAAAAATAAACAGTCCAAAATAAACCAGGAATTGAGGAAGAGAGGGGGAGCCTGGGTAACTCAGTTGGTTAAGCATCTGCCTTCAGCTCATTTCATGATTCCAGGGTCTTGGGACCAAGCCCAGCAGGGAGCCTGCTTCTCCCTCTCCGTCTCCCCCACCACCACTGCTCATGCTCTCTCTCTAAATAAATAAATAAATAAATAAAATCTTAAAAAAATAATTGAAGAAGAGAGTACAAAAATACTAGGACAGATGAAGCAAATAGAACCCCCAAAATATGATAGACACAAATCCAAACATATCAGTATTCACAATAAAGTAAGTGGGCTAAATGTTTTGGTTAAAAGACAAAGATTGGATTGTCAGAAGTAAATAAGAATCCAAAATCTGACTGTATGCTATTTACAAGACTCATACAAAAATCCTAAAGGTATACAAAGGTCGCAAGAAAAAGGATGGGTAAAGATACATCATGCAAATTCTATATCAAAAGAAAACAGGGTTATTTAATTAATAGGAGGCAGATGAGATTTTTTTTAAGGCAAAAAGCAGTTTTAGGGAGAAAGAAGGTCAATTCTTACTGATAAAAGTTTCACTTTACAGGGAAGATATAACAACTTAAAATATGTATGCGTTTAATAACACAGCCTCAAGATAGAACCATAAGGAGAAACAGACCATGCCATAATCATAGTGGGAGATATTTTTATACACTACCATCTCAGTAATTGCTAGAACAGGCAGACAAAAATAATCAGGGATTTAGAATATTTGGACCACACAATGAACTTTCTTTACCCAATGGATATATGCAGAGTATTGTACAGTACAACTGCAGAAGACACCTTTTCAAGTGAATAAGGAACATTTTCAACATGCTGGGCCAAAAGAACATTACAATAAATTTCAAAACATTAAACATGCAGTGTATGTTCTCTGACTATAATACAATTAAGATAGAACTCGATGGCATAAAGATAACCAGAAATTAAAAACCATGCTTCTAATTAACCTTTGAGTCAAAGAAGAAATCAAATTTGAAATTAGAAAATATTTAGACCCAAACAACAAGGAAAATTCTACATATTAAAGCAATTCTTAGAAGGAAAAGAAGTCTTCAATGAATATATTGGAAAGGAAAATAGGTTGAAAATTCCATCTTAAGAAGTTAGAAAAGCGTAAAATTTGTAGGACGGAGGATATAATTAAGCAAAGATGCAGGATTGCTTCAAAGAGAAAACATCAATGAAGGAGAGGAGACCAATGAGCTAAAAGTTGGTTCTTTGAAAAGACTAATTAAATTGAGGACCTTTGGCAAGGCTAATAAGAACAAACAAGAGAAGGGGCGCCTGGGTGGCTCAGTCGGTTGAGCGACTGCCTTCGGCTTAGGTCATGGTCCCGGGGTCCTGGGATCGAGTCCCGCATCGGGCTCCCTGCTCAGCGGGAAGCCTGCTTCTCCCTCTCCCTCTCCCCCTGCTTGTGTTCCCTCTCTTGCTGTGTCTCTCTCTGTCAAATAAATAAATAAAATCTTTAAAAAAAAAAAAGAACAAACGAGAGAAAACACAAATCAGCATTTTTAAAGAAAGAAAAGGGTAACATAAGTGCAGGTGATATAGACCCTTAAAATATAATGGCATAGCATACACGACTTTATGCCAAAAAACTTGAAAATTTAAATAAGGGAAATTTTTAGAAAAATATAACTTACCAAAACCAATTTGAGAAACAGAAAACCTGACTAGTTCCACAGCCAGTAAGAAAATTAAGTCAGTCATGAAAAATCTTGACCTCAAATAGCCTTATTGGTGAATTCTACTAACCCTATAAGGAATAAGTAATTCCAATCTTACCCAAAGACTGGATGTAGAGGAAGAGGACTACTTCTCACCTCTTTTTATGGAAATTAGCACAACCTTGATACCAGATGCAAACACCTGGCAAGTGCAACGTAGGAAGGAAAATTACAAGCTAAATATTACTCATCAATACAGATGAAAAAATTTTAAGCAAATTATAAGCACACTGAATCTTCCATTGTATAAAAAAATGTATCATAATCAAGTTGGGTTCATCTGAGGAAGGCAAAGTTGATTTAACAGTAGAAAATCAATTAATATAATTCACCACTTCAATGCATTAAAGGACAAAAATCATTTGATTATCTTAATACATGCAGAACAATTGTCTGATAAAATTAAACATCCATTCATGATAAATATTCTTAACAAAAGAGAACTTCCTAAACTGATAAGGTTTCTTTTTTACCTTAAAAAAAAAATATTAGACCCGGTGAAATATTGAAAGCACTCTCTTTGAGATCAGGAAAACATCAGCAAGAATGTCTGCTATTAACACTCCCTTTCAACAGTATACTGGACATCCTAATCATCACAATAGTGTAGTTAAAAGAACCAAATGTTATAAGCATTAGAAAAAAAGAAACAAAACTCACTATTTGCATATGATATGACTGTGTTAAAAAATTTAAGAGATTATATGGATAAATCAGAATTAATAAGAAATTTCTGGATACAAAAGTACTAAGCAGCAAAATGTTAGCCAAAAAAAAAAAAACATTCAGAAAAGGACATTTAAAAAAAGATTTCATTTATAATAGCATAATGAACTAGGGAATATTTAGGAATAAATCTAACAAAAGATAGAGAAAATTCCTTATGGAAAAAATTATAAAGCTTTAGGGAGAGATTATACAACTATTGAAAGATTAAAAAAATGGAAAGTGTGTGTTTTCATAGGTCAGAAGACTACATAATGTAAAGGTTGCATTTCTTCCCAAATTGATGTATAAATTATTACAGTCCCAATAGAAAGAACAACAGTTTGTGTGTATGTGGGGGATGTAACTTGGCAAGTTGATTCTAAAATGAATTAATGGAGGTGCAGGGGCCAAGATATTCTTAAGAAGTAAAACAAGATGGGTTACTTGCCTTACAGATACAGATACCCTCAAAGTAATTGCAGTACTTAAGACATGTGGTATAGCTACAAGGACAGACCAGTGGATGCATGGAGCCAGGATTTCAACAGTGGGAAGTTAGGCAATGTACTTTGAGAGGGAGCAAAAAGCAAGAAAGAAGACACAGAATTTTCATTTCTTCCTTCTTTCCTTTTTTTCCTCCTTTCTTTCCTTCTTTCTTTCAGTCAGCAAGTGTTTATTGAGTTCCTACTACGTGCTGGGCTTTGGGATAGAATGGTAGACAGAGGGAATATTTGGCTTTAGTATTTGCTAGGGTTTTGCCAAATGCAAAAATGTGAAGGGCTAGAGCCAAAAGGTGGTTGAGTTTCTTTTAAGGGTATAGTAATACTGATGGAGCATGGTATCTTAGTCAGGTAATGAGAAATGGGGAGATGGTGGAGGAGGAGGACTAAAGGCCCCCAGGAAAGCATGGGGTTAGTGGCCGTAGTTAGGGAATGGTGAGATGAGCAGCATGTCAGGATCAGGAAGGTGGGGGTAGAGGGGCTGGTGCCTGGAGAATTCTGTAGGCCTAGGCTATGGAGTAAACCTGCCTATTTGTGGTTGTTTGAGAATACAGGCTTCTTGGAATTGGCAAAAGAAGCATGTAGACTTGAAAACACCAAGCTTGTATTTCTCCAAGCGTGCTAAAAATGTTCATATTTTAGTAGGAAACTAACTTCAGGCCCTCCCAGGGCATAGGGAGTATGGAATCCTGCTCCCTCAAAGTTTGTGCATGCGTGTCGTACATGGACCATCAACTGGTGGCCTGCCTCTTGACATCGTTTTCTAGATATTTAGAGAAATCTGTCCTTCTAAAAATGTCCTTCTAAAAATCTGTCCTTCTAAAACACTAAAAGTGTTTTAATTCCTATCTTCTCAAGTTTCCAGGTTACAGGTAAAGGGCCCTGTAAGCCCACTATGCCCTTCTCTCCATAGGACAATGAAAGACATCATCTCAGACAGATGTCACTAACTGGTGGTCCATGACACAAATGTGTCCCAGGATGTGCTTCATTTTGGCTTTTAGAGTGCCTTTTTAAAAACTGGATTAGTAGCCAGTATTAGAATCTGGATTTCTTGTTTCTCATGAAAAGTTGCAAACTATGACAATGATGGATAGGGCCACCTCTTTGGCATAAGTCACCCTGACTCCTATGTAAATGCCTCTCTCTGGAGTCATGCTCTGTGTTGGGTCTGCCTACCTGTGTACGTGGGACAAATATCCAGTGCCAAGATCTCTTGCTTGGCCAGCTTTATGTCATCACCTGCTTGATTCCTGCAGGCCTTTGAGTTTGCCACCCCACTGCAGGTAAACCAAGTCGGGGAGCTCAGTGCTGCTTTGCTGGCTCCCACAGGCCCCAAGCAGACTTTCTGGCCTAGAAGTAGACCTGATGAGATTGCTGGGCATTCTCTCCTTCACTCTGTCCTCTCTTTCCAAAGCTGGACACTGGACCCTATTTGGCACTGAGAGAATACTGAGGATGGTCATTAGCCCACGCTAACAAGCCATGCCATGTTATGTCAAGGGGTTAGCACTGTGCCTGACACATTGTCAGTGCTCAAGAAACAGTAGCTGCTATGATTATCATTGTTATTGTTATTTGATAAGAGAACAGGAGGGTGCAGATGAAGGGGCCCAGCCCCAGAAATTAGAAGGCATGCCCCCACTTTGAGTAAGTAGAAAGGATCAAGTCTCCAGCTTCCTGCACAGGGACAGGAGAGGAAGAGTTTGCTGGTTGGTGAGGTCCCCAAAGGACAGTATCTGTTCTGAGGGGTGTGGCTCCCTGAATGTGGAAGGAGTTTCCCCAAGTTGCCAAGACAGAACATTACCAAGCGGAATGTCCGCAGCACTGACAGGCTCCCCTTCTTGGCCGCACCCAGCTCTATCAGGCTCACAGTGACAATGATGCTGTCAAAGATGTTCCATCTCTTCTGGAAGTAATAGTAGGGGTCGAAGGCAATGATTTTGAAGACCATTTCAGCAGTAAAAAACACAGTAAAGACCTGTGGTTGGAAACAAGGATCCATCTCAGCAGGGTCTGTGGGGTCAGGGGGTAATAACAAATAGGACAACAGGGAAATGTCTAGTTTAAAAATAAAATAACAAATAATTTCATTTTGTTTTTATTCATGTTCTATATACTCTGTGGGCTCTTGAAGGACTGGGGATGGGAACACTCAGCGTGACAGCATAGAGAAATCTCTGGACCAGTGCTTAGGTGATATGCATTAGAACCCATGCTTCGGTGTTTTCATAAGAATGGTGGTAGAGATGGATGATCATTAAATAATAATTATTATGTAATTATCTAAATGAGAAGTCAATCTGGTTCAGTTGTTTAAAGCCTTGGATTGTAGGGCAACACAGACCCAGATAAAAATCCAACTTAGCCATGTTCGAGCTTGTGAAAGCAGACACAGGTCAATTTCCTCATCTGTATAATGGGCATAAAATGAGATAATGCATATGCAATTCTCAGCAAAGGTCCTGGCCAATAGCAGCAACTCACTAATAAATAATAGCTGTTAAACTAGAACAATAATAATAAATTCTAAGATTCTTTCAGCTCTGAGTGTCTTTAGTTTGTCTTAAACAGGACAGGATTCTGACACTGAGAGAGGTCAAGCCCAGGCTCAGGTCATGGGAAAAGTAGCAGGGAAGGGAGACAAGTAAGGAAGAAGGGTTAGGTGCTATTTTCTCTTTGCTCTTAGCAAAGCCTCTCGCCAGCCTGGGAAACAGAGGTGGTTGCATCCCCTTTACACAGAAGGAAAGGCTGGGAGTTTAAGTGATCTGCCTAATACCACAGACTGCAACTGTGTAATTCAAAGAGCATGCACAGCGTGCCCTTTGTAGACAAGTGAGGTGTGGGAGGGTAGCGCTGAGGTCCCGTGTCCTACTGAGACCTGGGTCAACTGGCTCCATCGTCACGGGCTGTGCCATCTTGGGCAGGATACTCAATCTCTCTTAGTCTCAGTGCCCTCTTTGGGGTTGTGAGGGTGGTGATAGCTTCATAACATTGTTGTGTCATAAAGATAACACTTACAAAGCACCAAACTCTGCCTGCCTTTCTTGCTTTCTTTTTAAAACATGGCACCATGCTCTGTCCCAATGGTAAAGGCCTTTTTCCTTTCTTGTTACAACTTCTCCAGCTTTAAAAATGAGAGTGTGGACTTTAAGGTCTCTTCCTTAAGACCCTCTGTGGTCTATGCTGACTTCTTGGAAATAAGCTCTTCCTTCTCTTTCCACTTCCCCTCTTCATATCAACTTTAAATAGAACGCAGCCTCTCAGCCCAGGTGCTGCCAAAACATAAGGCATGCTATGCTGGTTCCATAGTGTCCCAGGACCTGCTGGAATCCTCTTCACATCACTGGATTCTGGGAGAACGGGAGGTTTCTAGGGAAGAGTAGTCACATTTCCCCTGAGACCCTTCCTTCTACCTAAGTTTATAGCCTATGAGGAGTTGGAAGAGAGGGACGATCCTGGCAGACCAAACAGTCCACCTCTAGTGGGGTGGACTCTGCAGGGGACATGGAGGCAGGATCCCGACCTTGTTAGCTTCTGTTTACCATGTAGTGAAGTCCAGTATGGGTTTTATCTTATTAAAAGCAAATAATACTAAAAAGAAATAATGGAGGACAACTTAAAGTAGCATACTGTCCAAACCAGATACAAAAGAAAAGTTCTGACTCCCTGGTGCTTTTGTTACAACAGCAACATTTCCATGTTCCCTCCCACCCATTGTCTTCCCCGCCCCACCCCCACTCTGTCTGCCCTTAAATGACATCGTTGAAAAACCATCACCATTGTGTTTTGCAGTCATAAAAGCAATAGAACTAGGAGGAAACTCTGCAAGTCCGTAGGCTGTCTTTAAATGGGGAAGTGACATTTATCCTAATTTCAACATAGAGGCAGCTGAGATCCAGAGAATTCAAGGGCCTGACCTAAGTTCTATAAAGAGGGAGCTAGCTGCCCTTCAGTCAGGACTCTCTAGGTCCATTTCCCTGTGCTGGTTTGTCCAAAAGCAATTTGCATCAGCTCAGCCGGGCTCTCCAGACTTGACTTCCTGCTCTCAGTGCCACCACATGTCCAACACCACCCCTCTGCTCTCAGCTAGCTGTATCAACACTCCAATGAATGAAGGCACGCTGCTACCTTACCCAAAGCCTCCCCTCCATGACAGCTGGGCAAAGGCTGCCAGTGCACTCACAATGTTGCCTATGTGGAGCATGGCTTCAAAGGTGGTGCTCATGCCGTGGTGCTCCATGGCCATGAAGAGTGTGTTCACCACAATGCACAAGGTGATGGTGAGCTCTGCAAAAGGGTCCGTCACAATCCCAAAGAGAAGCGTCTTGAACTTCACCCACGTGGGGCAGCACTCCCAGATCAGATACTTCTGAGCCAAGCTGGTCAAGCAGGGTGGGCACCTCCGTTCAGACTCCTCGAATTCTGTATCACAGATGTGGTTGATGACAGCTGTCAGCCATGCATCCCCTCAGACTCCCATGCCCTAGACCTTGTCAATACTAGTATCACTTGTGGTCTCCACCCCAGCACCCTGCTCTGATGACCATATCCTACTTTCTGAGCTCCTTCAGTCCAGCAAGTGCAGTCCAATCTCTGTCCTCATTTAGTCGCCCAAAGCATGGACTCTACACTTTTTAATTGCCCATCACCTATGTCATGTTCTTAGTTCTCAGTTTACCTTGCTTAGATTTCACATCCACCCCTCTATATACCCCCTTGCAGACATGCTCAGTTCCCTTGCCCTTCTCCACTCCTCTTCTCCCCTGAATATGCAGACTCCTCTGCACCTACACCCAACCATGTAAACCTGGTTGTATAGAAAACTATATGGAAAAACTATGGTCCCATCAGCAATTCATGAACCCCAGTTTGTCACAATCCAGAAATCCTGCTGTTTCTCCATTTCAGTCCACTTCTTCAGTCTTCCAGACTAACATTTCTCATTTCCTCTCTTTCCTCCAACCTCCCCCTATCTACTCTCTCTTTGCTGACCAGCTCCTTTTGATTTCCCTCAGAATATAGAACCACTCACAAAAGAACTTCCTCTTCATCCTTTCACTGAGTCTCCAAGGAATCTACAAGTCCGTTCCCATGTTCTGTACCCTGCCCAGCACATGAGCTCACTCTACTCTTACCTGTGTACCTGCTCAAGGCCTGTGTCATCCCCTTTCTCTGCCCTCTAGACTATTCCCATCAGCACATGAACATGCTTTAAGTGTATCTCTTCAAAAGATCTCCCTGGAACCCTTGTTATTCTTCATCTAGTGTCCCCTTAACACCAAAATTCCTTGTAAGAGTTTTCTACACTTAACTTTCTCACTTCTGTTCCCTCCCTGACCCCTGGAATCAGGCTTTTACCTCTTCCACACTTAAATTATCAATTTCTAGTTATCCCCTTACTCTGCCTCTCACAACATTGGACAGAATTTGTAATGCTGTCCTTGAAATCCCTTGTCTATCTTCCAAGACATCACAACCTCTCGGTTTTTCTCCAATATCAGTGACTGCTTCTTCTCAATTTAAGTTCCTGTCTCTTCTTTTTCTGCCTCTGAATGTTGGAGATCCAAGCATTCTTTCCTTGATATTTCTTTTTTTCTCTCTCTAGGTAATCTCAATCTTAAAAAACCTGTCGCTATGCTATCTGCCCCCAGATTATATGTTGAGTTTATGATCTTTTCCTTAAGTACCAGGCTCATCTCTAGCTGCTTCCACTAAATCTCCATGTGGATGGGTCCTCAACAGAGGGCAACTATATGGCTTTAGGTCTATCTATAAATTCCCCTGTAAGATATGCACTCTGCAGATATACCAGCCCATGTGGCAAGGAAAGATGATGTCCATTGTTTATAATAAGAATAATATAGTAATAATAATAGAAACAACTGATAAAGTCCATTATGAAAAAAGATGAGACAGATTTATCTATGGAGATGAAAAAAAAAACTTTATATATATATGATGTGATGTGATGTGTGTGTGTGGTGTGTGTGTGTGTGTGTGTGTGTGTGAATGCATAGAATATTGCATGAAGGATACAAGAGAAACTGAGAGTGCACTAGGATACTGGGGAGCAGCAAGAATCTTTAGTAGGAGAGAGACATAGTTTGCATTGTATATGCATCTGTAGTATTTGAATTTTTTTGCTATATATATTTTTTCAAAAGAAAGGAATTTATAGAAATAAATATATGCTCCCAAATTTTGCTGTTTTATTTTCCCATAAGTAAATTAAAAAATTGTGTGTAGTCAAATTTATCCACGTTGTTCTTTATGTTTTCTTGCTTTCATGCCTTGCATATAAGCTATTCTCATTGCAAGATTTAAAAAAATACCTATACACATTTTCTTCTAGTTCTTTTGTAGCTTTACCTTTCCCTTAAAATTTTAGTGCATTTGGAGTTTATTTTGAGTAAGGATTAAGATATTGATCCAGTTTATTTTTTTCCAACCTCTGGTTATTTACATCCACACTGTTTATTGCATAATATCTCATTTTCCAAAGGATTTGAAATTTAATTTTGGTCATAAGTTATTTCCATATATGCCCATATACTTTCATAAGCAAGTGTCCATTTCTCTTCCATAGATAAAACTATTTATTTTTACTATCACACTGCTGTAATGACTTATAATCTTTGTAAGCCTTAAAAATCTTCAAAACATTTTGTCAAATAAAGTAAAAAATTAACTGAGAAAAATAATTGTGGCTCATGTCATAGACAAAATGCTCATTTCATTAGTATGTAAGAACTCTTAAAAATCAATGAGAAAAAGATCAAACCAATAGGAAAATGATTAGTTTCTAAAGGGAAAATTCAAGTGGTTTATAAATATTTGAAGAGATTTCCAATAATACTTAAAATGAGGTAAATGCAAAATAAGAAGATATTATTTCATGGAACAGATTAACAAAGATAAAACAGTTTGATAATTGTGTTTGGGAGGATGTGGATTGAAAGCCAGTATCACCCATTGCTTGGGTGGGTGAAAGTTGATATATTTATGCAGAACATCCATTGTTGTTCAAAACTAAAAATGCTTACCCCCTATGACAAAGCAATTTCACTTTGAGGCATTTAACCTATAGTACACGTAGAAAATGATGTATTGACCGCAGAATTTACTTTCCATCAAGAAGGGAATGGCTAACTAAATTATGGTATGTCTATACAACATAATACTAACAGTTAGTGGAAAATATAAGGGTACTTATGTGGAATGGTTTTCAAAATATATTCATAGAAAAAAATTATGGCACAGAATAGCATATATGATATGCTACCATTTGCAAGGGAGAAGAAAGACTATATATTTTTTGATTGAACATAATGGAATATTTTTGGGAGGAAACACAAAGCAACTGGTTTGGACATTGTTTCTGGAGAGGAGAGTTGGATAGACAGAGGAATATTTCCCTTTTTTTATATGTCCTTTAGTATGTTTTAAATTCTGTATAGCATATTGCCTATACAGGGGCACCTGGGTGGCTCAGTCATTAAGCGTCTGCCTTTGGCTCAGGTCATGATCCCAGGGTCCTGGGATCGAGCCCCGCATCGGGCTCCTTGCTCCATGGGAAGCCTGCTTCTCCCTCTCCCACTCCCCCTGCTTGTGTTCCCTCTCTCACTGTGTCTCTCTCTGTCAAATAAATAAATAAAACCTTAAAAAAAATATTGCCTATTCAAACAAAAATGTTCTAAATAAAAATTTGATAAAGAGATTTTATTTAAAATAATAGAGCAAAGAATGTGCTGCTCTTTCTACTTCCAGAAATCAACAAAAGCGTCCAGGAGACTGAGAAATAGAAATGCAAATTCTTGGCAATGATTTTGTGGATTTGATACCAAAAGCAAGTCAACTAAGCAAATGTAAACACATAGAATGACATCAAACTAAAAAGCTTCTGCACAGCAAAGCAAACCATCAACAAAAGGAAAAGGCAACTTATGGAATGAGAGAAAATATTTGCCTGCCACTTATCTGATAAGGAGTTAATATCTAAAATATATAAATAACTCCTACAAATCAGTAGCAGAAAAACAAATAATCTGATTTTTAAATGGGCAAAGGAACTGAATAAACATTTTTTCCAAAGAAGATATACAAATGGCCAACAGGTACATGAAAAGGTGCTCACATCATGAATCAGCAGGGAAATGCAATTAGAAACACAATGAGATATAACTTTACACCTGTTAGAATGGCTGTCATCAAAAAGACAAGAGATAATAAGTGTTGGCAAGGATGTGGAGAAAAGGTAATCCTGTGCACTGCTGGAGGGGATGTAAATTGGTGCAGCCACTGTGGAAAACAGTATGGAGATTCCTCAAAACATTAAAAATAGAACTACCATGTGATCCAGCAATTCCACATCTGGGTATATCCAAAGGAAATGAAATCACTATCTCAAAGAAACATCTGCACTCCCCATGTTTATTGCTGCCTTATTCACAATAGCCAAGATATGGAAACAATCTAAGTGTCCATCAATAGATGAATGGATAAAGAAGATGAGAGACACATCCACCCACCCATACACACCCCTCCCCCCAACACGGGAATATTATTCAACCATGAGAAAGAAGGAAATCTTGGTGTTTGCCCTCAAACTTGAGGGCATTATGCCAAGTGAAATAAGTCAGACAGAGCAAGGTAAATACTGATACTACACGGTATCACTTCTATGTGGAATCTTAAAAAAAAAAAAGATGAATGTGTGAGGTGTGACAGATGTGTTCATTACCTAGATAGGGAAATCCTTCCACAATGTATCCATATATCAAATCATCATAATGTACACTTTAAATATCTTACAGTTTTGTCAATTATTCTTCCAAAACTGAAAATAATAAATAAAAGAATGTGATGGGCGCCTGGGTGGCTCAGTTGGTTAAGTGACTGCCTTCGGCTCAGGTCATGATCCTGGAGTCCCTGAATCGAGTCCCACATCGGGCTCCCTGCTCGGCAGGGAGTCTGCTTCTCCCTCTGACCCTCCCCCCTCTCATGTGCTCTCTCTCTCAAATAAATAAATAAAATCTTTAAAATAAATAAATAAATAAAAGAATGTGCTGCCCCTCTGCTTCCAGAAACCACTAAAGGCATCAAATCTGAGAAATAGAAATGCAAACTCTATTTTTGATGAAACTAGGAAACATCTGTAAAACTCAAATCATAAGTTCTGCGCAAAGGTTATCAAATATAGCATAGGTCAGTCAGAGTACAGGAGAATGCTCTGAAAGGACACTTGAGATGACAGATATGTAAACCGGCAAAGCATAGTTTTCTAAAGCAGTTGACACATCCTGGGGGCAAAATCAACAATCTCTAGTTGAAACAAAAGCAGGCACTTCCCTGGACCTATTTTGGCACTAAAAAGCACAGGAAGCAGTGTTGAATGAGAAATCTTGCAGATGCGCCATTATGGCAGGAAGCGCCTGTCTGTGAGGCAGGACAGGAAAAGGCTCAGCCTTGTAAACAGCCTTCACATTGCTGATCTTGAATGTCTGGGGAGATACAGAGTCTAAGAGAATCATGCACTTGCTAGCTTGGAACATGATCACAGCTCTTCCCCTAAAAGAATCTCCTGCAAAAAGCTAATCCAGAAAGAAATTTCTTCCTTTCCTTCTGCTACAATTAGAGATGCCATTTCTCCTATTAATACTCTCCACTTGTGCATCCTCTCTTGCCATGTCAGGAATCTATTGAATATTCTCTCTCTTTCCTTTATCTTCAGTCTTTTCCATTCTCATAGACCCTCCCCATTAGCATGTAAATATACTTTTTTAAAACTCCATACAAGAAAATAAATAAGCAATGCTACTTACACCCTGGTGACGTTTTACTATTTCCTTCCCTTCACAGGCAAACTTTTGAAAAAGTTGTCTATATACAATATCTCCTTCTCCTCCCACCACACCTCCATTCTTCAACTCCTCCCCTACTCTGCCAATCCTCACTTCTTGGATCACTAAAGACATCCCTGCAACTAAAGCCCCTGGACTCTTTTTGGGCTTGATTTTACTTGATTTTTCTACAGCATTGCCTCTTTTGACTTTTCTATTCTTCCTGAAGGAATTCAGACCCCTGGGTCTGTGTAGTATTCTTCTGGGTCTTCTATTTCTGAACATTCCTTCTCAGCTTCCTCTGCTGGCTCTGTCTCTTCTGCTCAATCACTAAACATCATAGTTTCTTTAGAACTCTGTCCCAGGTCTTCTCTTCTTACTCAATTCCCTTGACATTTTATCCACTTGCACCTTTCCAAAATTACCATCTACATTCAAACAGCTTTCAAATATGTATTTCTAGGTCACCCTCATCTTCTAAGTTCTAGACCCATTTATTGCAAATCTGACTTCCCACTGGAAATCCTTACCTGAATGTCTCAAGGGTGCCTGAAACCCGCTATGTCCCAGACTCAATTTATGATCTTTCCTCTCATCTTTCCTCAGTGAATCCCCCTTAAGTATTCCTTTTATGAGCTGTTGCACCAGTATCCCTTCAGTTGCTTATGCCAGAACCATGTGAACCACCAAGTCCTGAATCTTATGTCCCTTAGATAGCTCTTAATCCTCCCAT
The DNA here is from genome assembly GCF_054177405.1 of Leptonychotes weddellii. Classification (NCBI taxonomy): domain Eukaryota; kingdom Metazoa; phylum Chordata; class Mammalia; order Carnivora; family Phocidae; genus Leptonychotes; species Leptonychotes weddellii. Next base: position 57,571,141 of record NC_138369.1, read on the forward strand.
TTCTCAACACTCCTACGGCTACCACCCCAAAGTCCAGGCATTGCCATCTCTCAGCTAGTTTCCTCCCAACTGGTTTCCTTGCCAACACTCTTCCCCTCTTAATTCCATTCTCTACACGTATTCAGAGTAACCTTTACAAAATGCAAATGTAGCTCCCCTGCCTCCAATCCTTTAATGGCACCTCACTGCTTTTAGGATGAAGTCCAAAATCCTTAATTTGGTATAGGAAATTCTGTAGGTTTGGCCCTAGTCCATCTCTCCAGCCTTATTTTGAGCCCCTCTCCTCCTTGCTCTCTGTGTTCCCGCCACATCAGGATTTTTCATTTCTTCAAATATTATGCTCTCTTCTGCTTCAGAGATTTTGCTGTCCTTTCTGCTTGGAATACCTCCTCAACTCCAGGTTAAACTTACCATATTTCCTTTAGCATCCTGAACTTCTCCTTCAAGACACTCAGCACCCTGGTAATAACTTGTTCCAAGTCCCTCTCTCCCACTCAGCATGAGGGCAGAGACTGGGTTGTACTTACTGTTGTGCTCCTGCTTCTGGTCTTCTGGTCTGGACAACTGCCAAGTCTTAGCTTGTGTGCCAAGCATAGATGGTTCACGTGCCCTGAGCTCAGTGAATTGCCAAGTTCTTATTGGCTTGAGCCAAACTTTCTCAGGCACAATCACTCCCAGAGAGGTGGCCTCTGTAAATCCTATCACAACTCAGACAGTGCCAAGAACCCTTCATGTACTCTGTGAGTGTCGTGGGTATTATGTCCGACCAGAGAAGATCAGAGGTCATCTGCCCTACGCTCAAACAACTTTGACCTCTTTGCCCTAATCTGAAGTTGTCTTTACCCATATTCTCTTAAAAATGTCAATGTATCTCCTGCTTTTCCTAGTCTATTCACACAGCATCTTCCTTGAGGGGAGTCTGTCCTACCTCAGGATATCTGATCATTTCTATTCTCTTCCTATTTATCAGTGCAGGTCATTATAATTAGCATCATCCCCAAATGTCACTTTTGTGTATCACTCTCATTCACCATTCATTCAACAACTGTCTGTTGAATGCCTACCATATGCCAAGCACTGCTCTTCCAGGTACTGGAAATCTAACTGTGAGCAAAACAGACACATCTCTGCCCTTGTTTACAATTGAGTAAACAAGAATAGCTAACATCTGCTGAACATTTACTAAGTGCCCATTGTGGTCTAAGCACTTTACTTATGCTAATTCACTTAATCCTCAAAAAACATTACAAGATAAATACATTTTCACTATTTTACAGGTGAGGCAATTGAAGCATAGAGCAGTTAATAGAGCTCCAAAGTTGCACAGCTTACCCTATGTGGCAGAACCAGGATGCCAACCCAGGCAGTTTAGCTCCAGGGTCTGTGTTCTTAACTATTATCCTCTGTTGTTTCTCATTGATTCTGAGACCTCTTTTGTTCTTACCTGAGTTGGGCTGTGTTTGGAACACTCATTTTTTTAATTCTTGTCTCATTCCTGCAAAATACATTGCATTTGCCATTCATCTGTATAGAAGTCTTTCCCCTAGGTTCTAAGAAGTCTGAATCCCTTACTTCATTCAGATTTCTGGTCTCCTTAGGGAGAATGGCCTTCTGCATCTACCTTATCTGAAATAGCCCCTCTGTAGTCCTCTATTCCCCATCTCCTTCCCTACTTTATTTTTTTCCTACTTCTTATCACTACCTGAATATCTACTTGTGTTTATTATCTGTATACCCTGGTCCCCAGAATGTAAATTCCATGTGTGCAGGCTTCTATCTTGTTCACCACTGAATTCCCAGCACCAGAATAATGACAGACATATAGTAGGTGCTGAATAAATGCTTGTTGAATAGTAAATAAATGAAAAAAAAAAGGAGGGAGCTTGATAGTTTTGGGGAATAAATGAAAAAACAAGCTGTTTGTATTTAACATTAACTGTTTGATGGCTAATAGCAAAAAGAAAAAAGAATCCAAGCAACTCACCTGGCCAATAAAAAATCACAAGCATAGGGGCACCTGGGTGGCTCAGTTGGTTGAGCGACTGCCTTTGGCTCAGGTCATGATCCTGGAGTCCCTGGATCGAGCCCCGCATCGGGCTCCCTGCTCAGCGGGGAGTCTGCTTCTCCTTCTGACCCTCCTCCCTCTCATGCTCTCTGTCTCTCATTCTCTCTCTCTCAAATAAATAAATAAAATCTTAAAAAAATAATAAAAAATAAAATTCTTAAAAAAAAAATCACAAGCATAGCAGCATAGTTACATTCTAAACAGCCATGAAAATTGCTAGGCATACAGACATTATTACAATGAAATGTGATTTTTAAATAATGACTAATGAGGGAAAATAATATGAGAGAATATGTATAATATGTACACACTGTTACTGAAATGTGTACACATTTCACACACAAAAAAACTCATGTATGCAAGAAATGTAACTTAAAGGTTTTTTCCCCCCATGAATGAATTCAATATATACTGCAAGTCCCCAACCTGGGGACCTTGTTTTAGTTAATTCAATGTCTGCTACTACTTCACCATCTTAAGTTGTGTCTGAGTTCTGGAGGGCGCAGGGTTCACCAACAGTGGAGTGTTGAGCTGGTCCTTGGTCATTGCCAAGTGTATTTTATGAGTCATCATAGTTCCCATGTGGTTTCTGGTGGGAGAGCTGCCCAGATGGCTGTTCCCTCTTTGCCTCTTACTCACTTCCTTCTCCAGCCCTCAACGGGGGCAAGGTCATCATCCAGCTACTCTCCTGCCATGCAGGTCACAGGGCACTCTCTGGGGCTGCCTCAGGTCTTTTCTACCCAGGTGGGTTATCTGCCTGCTCTATTATACAGTTTCTGTGCCATGCTGGGTATGTGGGTCTTTTCCTAAGACTTGCTACCTCTCGCTTCACCTAGAAAGTAAAGCATAGATTGGTTCTGTTTTCAAATCCCTCAAACATCTTTTTTTTGTTTGTTTCTTTTTTTGTTTTGCCATGCCCTCCCTCACAGTTAGGATTCAGCCCAGGACTGGTGGGTGAGCACACAGAGAGCCCTTTCTTAGAAACACACCAGCATCCAAGCTTCCTCTCCTTCCTTTAGCCCAGTACATGTTAAATTTGTCTAGGGGAGGCAAGTAACTGGACGGGACAAAAGCCATATTTTCCATACCCTGAGGCAAAATAAAGGCTGGATAAGAAGACAGGCTTTATACTCAGGGTAAGGAGGATGCAGTCATGCTCTTTGGGAACTTGAGTGTCAGGTGGCTGTGAACAAGTGCCACTGTCTTCCTCCAGCTCCTGGTTTGGTGTAAGCAATTGGAACACATCTCTGAGGAGGCTAAGTGGATTCCCATTTGATTGATGGAGCCCTGAATTAACAAGAATTTAGTTAAATTGACTGATTAATTTACTTAAATTATCTTCCAATGCTCAGCATAATGGGGGCTTGAGACAAAAATTAAGTTATAACCATAAAAGTTACAACCATGAAAAATGACAGGATAATTCTGCTGTATTTGAAAATTAAGGACGGTAAAATTTCTTGCATACCTGAGGTAGCTTGAAATTCTATGGTGCCTGCCAGATCACTTTCTCAAATTTAGTTTTGTGAATACATATGAAGCAGATGTAAATTTGAACAAGAGATGAAACTAGGGCATTAAAAACTCATTGGATTCTATTGTTTTTGAAAAAATTGTCCATACTTCTAAAAAAACACATTGATAAAGGGTGATGGGACCAAGGGCATAAAAAGGAGCAGTATTTAGGATCCCAGGACACAGATGGGTGACATCTTTGACACATGTTTGGGGCATCTCCTCTGCTGCTCAAATGCAGACTCATTGTAGCACAGTGGATGGATATTCCAATGAGTGGTACTTACCCTCGAGGACAGAGGTCATGATGCTGACAACACTCATTGCCCTTTGGGCTCGGAAAGGTTCATTCAAGTATTCTGCTGATAGGAAAGTCTTCTTCTGTCCTGCATCAAATGCCTGCTGGGACACAAACAGTCAGGATATTCCCCCAACTTGAAGTCATCAGTGGCAAATACAGGTCACTTAGCCTCTTATTGGCCAGTCTTGTGTGGTCACAAGTTGCCTGGTGAAGCTATGATCCTCTGCAGTTGTGCTTTGGGAAATGAGGCTGCTTCTTGAACTTGGGGTAAGAACTTAGGCATGAAGACCAAGACACAGAGTTGGGGGTACAAGCAGAGTCTAGGTTTGTAGCTAACTCTATAACCCAGGCTCACCTGAGACTCTGCAAACTCCTGCTTGAGAACAGGTCCCTGGGCACCAGGGTGGGGATGAGGGCTGTCTCAAGGGTTTCTACCCAAGGTAAGTGAGAGCTGCAGGAGCAGTGGACCAGGCAGTCATTCTAAGACTTTGTCTGCACTGTGCATACAGGTTCACAAAGACTTCCTCTCCAGGACAGGTTTTCTTGACCTCCTTTCTAATAGGCTCGTTTCCCTTCCCAGCATACAACCCAGTTCTAAACTCCACACAGTCCTTTTCTTTCTGAAGGAATATTTGTGTGTCTTGATTCTTCAGTGTTAGTTATCTGACACAATCCTTTGAGCCTTCCCTCTTTAGGCCTTCACTGGAAGTTCCATCTGGGTTCCATTCCCCTAACTTTAGTCACACACTACCCTGGATATGGGAAGTCCGGGGCCCATAGCAGCTGATTCGGCACTACACAACCATTCAGAATCCAAATCCGACAAGTATCTTTGAGCACCTGCCATAGGCGAAGCTCATAGGTATACAGTAGTAAGTGCCTTAATACATATAAAGAACGTTCAGAAAGTTTTCAACCATGAAGACTCAACAAGAGATGCTAGCAGCTATTGTTATTTGTCAGACACATGTGTATCAATGCAGGCACTTTATGATTCTATTTAACCCTTCAGCTATTTAGAAACCTTTTTAATGGGAGACTTGGGGGCTTGAAGAATTTAAGGAACTTGTTACAGGTGACTTGGCTGGTAAGTGGCACACCTGTGATTGAAACCCACATCCTTTTTTTTTTTTTTTTAAAGATTTTTTTTTTTTTTTTTTAAGGATTTTATTTATTTGACAGAGAGAGAGAGAGCACAAGTAGGCAGAACAGCAGGGAGAGGGAGAGGAAGAAGCAGGCTCTCCACCGAGCAGGGAGCCTGACGTGGGGCTCGATCCCAGGACCCTGGGATCATGACCTGAGCCGAAGGCAGCCGCTTAACCGACTGAGCCACCCAGGCGCCCCTGAAACCCACATCCTTGTGACACAGAAGGGCTTTAAGAGTTAATCTTGCACTAGCCAAGTAATTTATGAATCAATGTCAGAATATCTAGGAGAGTGGTAATCTAGGGAAAAATTCTTGAATGAGGTATTGTCTAGAGTGTTAAAGCACCTCTTTGTGTTGGTGATTCTCCTTTGGCTTCTGGAGACCCACTCTCCACCTTCTCTACCCTGCTCTGTGCCTGCGGAGGGTGGTCTGTACAAGCAGCATCACCCTCACCACCCTGTCCTGATCAGGCTCGGCCAATGAGAGGCACAGACAGAAGATCAGAGTCTGGAAGGAGAGAGGAGTAGGCTGTCACCTGGTTTCTTCCCTGCTAGGCTGTGGCTGGGTCGTGGCTGTGGTCTTCCACCTGGCTCACAAGTTCTGTTGGGCCACCCAGCTCTTGCTGGGTTCTGGTTCCGGTCCTTCCTCTCACTTCTTCAGCCTAAGCATGTAACAGCTCCCTACTATTGCTCATCTCTAGGTGCTTCACTGTCCCTCCTTAGTTCAGAGCCCAGTGTACACCTCTGTAAATACTTGAATAAACTCTCCCCACTTGCCCATTGGAGTGGTTCATCTGTTTCTTGCTGGGATCATATAACATCCAGTCAGAGATGGAGCTAAGGTAACCCTGTAGGACTTATGCAAGTCAGTAGAGCCATATCGTGGTCGGTTTACAAGTCTGTTTGCAAACTGCTCTGTGTCCCTGGCTAGACAGAGGGCAAATGAAAAACACTAGAAGCATCATTACTGAAACTAAAGGGAGAGCACAAATTAAATCACAGCTCTCAATCCAATAAGGAGTCCCTAGTTTGCCATTACACTCTGCCATTATTCTATTAAGAGTGCTTGCCAGTTAGTCGCTGTTGCCTAATTTGTACATTTTGGCAAGTTATTGCTTCTCTGAGTAAAGCAAGGGATACTTTGCGTCTGCTAATATCTGTCCAGAGCAACTCCCAGAATTTCACTGGATCCCATGTGCTAAGCCCAGCATAGTTTGCACAGAGCTACAGGCAGAAAGAGAACTTTCCATTTTTCTCATATTCATCCAGGGAACAAGCAGGCCTGTCTCTAAAGCAGTGATAGTGAGTGGGGACAGAAGAACACTGAAAAAAAAATGGGATCAACTGGAAAATAATTTGTATTTATGTACTGCAGAGTAAACCAGAAAACCTGTTTGACCTCAGGTAAACCCAACCCCTCTCTCTGGCTCTCACCTGCTCTATCTGTAAAATGGGGATAGCTGGGAAATGTTAGAGTATTGCCTAAAGGACCCTTCCATGAGTGACACTCAGGGTTTCTTGGTCTCTACCTGGAGGGCAGCCCAAGAGTCTGGAGCATAGACAAACTTACCGAGACTTCGATGCCCCCAGGGGCAAGCTCACCGGTGGACAACGTGGAGTGTCTGTCTTCTCTACGTCCTGGACCAGGGTTGGAGGGTTGAGGCACTGGACTCCTAAGGAGGGGGCCTTGCTGGCCAGCACCTCCACCCAGGAGCATGGAGCCCCGATGGCTCTCATGGTCTCCAGGAAAGACTCCATCATCTGTGACTCCATCAGGGATTGAGGTATCCAGGCAAGGGGCACGGAAATGGAACACACTGCCATGGCTAGCCCGGCGTCTCCCAGAGGTGAGGCCTAGGAAAGACTGGGCATTGCCCCAAAGGAGCAAGAGATAAAGGCAGGCTGGAAGCTGAGCCTATAAGCAAATCTGGAGCTCAACACTTCTTCCACACACTCCCATTTCCCTGCCCTTATTCTCATGAACTTCCAGAAGAAAATTAAAGACACAGATCTAAGGGGTATTCTAGGTAAACATGGGAAGAGAATGGAGGAGAAGAATATTTTTGATGGAGCCTGGGAAAAGGCCAAGAGAGATGAGAGATTATAGGGTCCTTAAGATCATCAAATAGGTCATGATGGGCAAAAATATCAGAAGACAACCTTGTCACCCAGAAGGATCAGCTCTTTACCAGCATTTACCTATAGGGCTGGACAAAGCAGTCTTAAATTCCCTGCTCCACATGTAAAGCTGAGACCTAAGGAGACCTTTATGCACACCAGTACTGGAACAAACCTGGTAAATGGTTGTGGAATGAACAAGTGCACTTTATTGTCTGAAAATTAGGTCCTGCAATTCATTAGATCCAGCCTATATAAACGTGAGAGTTTGTGTTGCAAAGGAGACAAGAGCTTTGTAATGTAATGAGCTTCCAGGATCCCTTGAGGCAAACTTTGAATAGTCAACAGTGGAGAGATTGAAGGGAGAGTTACAGCCTAATTTCCTGGAAGAATAATGCCATTCCTCCAAATCAATAAACATTTCCCATCAAAATCTCCCGCTGAGGGAACTGTGAGGCTTACAGTTGCCAGAGGAAAGGAGCTAATTCACAGGCCTAGAGCCACTGGAGCCTGGGTTGGCTAGTACCCATGACCACTGTGGGAGCTTGACCATAAGAAGTTATCAGTTCTGTCCTAGGCCGTATGAAGTATTTCAAGATCTACACACTGACTTCCTAGCAAACTCTGATCATACTGCTGAATGTTTCCCCCTTCCTTAATTTTATTTACTAAACTACTGAAGTTAGGACATTCTTGTCCATTAGAGTCCTCTTTACTTATCCCCCTATCCCACAGAACTGATGTTTCCTTTCTGGATTATTTGGAGCCCAATCCTGCTCAGCAACTATCTTTGCAATCTCAGTATTATAAACAGGGCACTCTTTACTTAGAATATATGTCCAAGGATTATGGAACTCATAAAAAATCCACAAATCAGTCCCACTTTTGAAGTAATGGAGCAGATCTGGCAAATCTTTATTAAAAATGGAATGGCTGAGTTATTTGCAGTTGGGCACTAAACAAACCAATGAAGAAACTAAGAAGAAGATTTTGGTCCCATATTTGACGGCACTGCTTCCCTGGCCACCAGTTAATATTTCAGAATTAACCTATTTGACAAATGGTGGCAATGACCTCTGAATCTAAGCACTAGACTTGCCTTAAAATGTATCATCCAGGCAGACCAACTGGTGTCCTGTGGTTTCCCTGAAACCCTTGCTGTGTCTCTCCTAGTTGCTACCCCCAATCTCTCACTCACTGCTGCTGGTTAGAAAATGGCTTTATATAAAAACTGCTTATGGGCTATTTACTACATGAACACACCTGGGAAAAGAGGAAGGGGATGCCCTCTTGAATGAATTCCAACCCATTAGTGAGCATTAAAAAGTACCCAAATAGTGCTTCCATGCCTTTGCACATACATGTTCTCTTTTAGGCCTGAAAAATACTCCTCCTCCCCTCTCTTGCAGTCCTCAATTATTGGAGGAATACTCACTATTTGCTATTCATTTCAATTATCTCCTCCTCCATTCAGCCTTTCCTGATACACCTCCACCCCCATAAGAGAGGATGCCTCTTCTATCCCCAAAACACCATGTATGTTTCCCTAATATAGTACATAACACATAGTTTTTATATCTGTCTCCTCCACCAAATGGAGGTCCTTGGGAAATGGACCATGTTTTAGTCATCTCTTTACACCATTGCACCTAGTATTGTTGAAGTAACAAGACACAGCTCCTCTTTTGTCCACTTGAAGGTAAATCTAGTTGGAGAGAGGAGCACATACACACCAAACAATTATTGGACATCCAGGTGCTAATCTATGTGGGACTGACTGAATGAGGGGAATTAAAGCCCAATTCACAGTATCATTGACATTTCCATGGAAGCTGTGATTCATCCTGTTCTGTGATTGTCAGAGCCCTAGTCAAATCCTCTTTCAAATATCTTCTGATCTGTACCCTGTGCATGCCAGGTGCTGCTCAAAAGAGGCAGAGCAAGGAAGGGAAGGGCACAGAATCTGATAAATGCTGAAGTGTGTATGTCACTGAGACTAGTGTGCATGTGAGCATGTCTGTGCACATATAGGCACACATAAGTCTGGGGATTACAGAGACTATGCTATAAACAGTAGAACATCCTTCAGACGAGCATAGGAAAAGAGATTGAGAGGGAAGTGACAGTCAGGAGGCCTGAAAAATAGCCATGTTGATCCTTTTCCATACTGTTAGTGTGGGAACTACACTTCCACAAAGGGGTTGTCATCTCTTAGGTCTCTGGAAAGGGCATGTTTGGAGTACACAGGACTTTCAAGGGAAAGTGAGGTGGTGGGAGGAAACTTGGTGAGTATAGGGAATCTTGGAGTGGGATGTAGAAGGTTTGGGTGGTGAACAGAATTGTTACAGGGTCTGAAGTGAGGTACTGAAGTTATTCCTAGGCTGGACTGCATCAGAGATGGATCTGGAATCCTCTGTACCAACAACAGGTGAGAGTTTGGGTTGTGGTGGCTGAGACATGAGGTCAGAAATAAGTTTGTAAATTATTTCAGCACCTTGGACAGAATTGCAGATCAGAGTGTTTGAAGGAAGCTAACCCTTGATGTCCACAGGTCCATGGACAACTCAAGGTCAGTGTGTCCAATGTGGGCTCACCACTTTCCCTACAAACCTGGGTTCTTCCTCCCGTGCTCCTGCCTTAGAATCACTACCCATCTAATTACCCAGTTCTGGAAACTGGGAGTCATTTTGGACTCCTCTCTCCTTTTTCCACATTCCACAGTTCCAGTCTTATTGTCCCCTACCTTGAATAGAAGTCACAATCCACCCCCTTTTCACATTTATAATGCCCATGTCCTAGTTTAGGCCACCATTTGGTGGGGGGGTCAGTGTGTTGTCTGGATTACTATAACATCCTCCTAATCTTTGTGCCTCCAACTGTCTCCCTGCTACAAACATTTTCCCACTCCAGTCATTGTCCATGGCAGCTGCAAAGGTGGGTAATCTTTAGAGAACAAACTTGAGCCTTTTACCATTCTGCGTTGGTTGTAAGGATCAGATTGGGGTGATTTGTTGTCGTCTGTGGAGCCCTCTGACACCCTTGGTTTCATTCTGTGTTTTCTCTCACTGGCATTTTTGGAGGCTAAAGGTGATCCATTGTGGGAATGGAGAGAGGCTGTGTCAATCCCCAGCGCTGCCAGCACCTGAAGAGAGAGAACAGCAGCTGCAGCCAACAATATGTGATTGAGCTTAACATGAATGTGTCCCTTACACATGTGGTGTCACAGAGATGAGGGCATCTAAAACAGAGGAGGTCAGGATTAGAACCTGGGTGGTAGTGGGATTGAGGCATGGCAGGAAGAGCCACCTCTGGGTTATCCCTTTCATTCACACCTTGTAGTATGCCCTGCTGATGCCCTCACCAAATCCATTTTACCAGGTCAGTATACTCATCTTCAGCTGCTTGAGTGTAAGCTGCTAATTGATCGCAGCCACAGTATTTTGTAGAATATTTCCTTTGACTGTACATTTGGCTGGGGCGGGTATGGGGGTATAAAAGGCCAGCCCTCTTGCCTCAAGGTACAGCTAACTTTGTGGTACAAGGCATGCCCCAGAGCTCCCCATGGGATCAGGCTGAAGGTCATCTCTAGCTGAGGCCACCTTCTTGTTTAATTCTCCTCCTGTCCCATCCTACTTCCTGCTCTCTCCTTTTCCTGAGAGCACCCCTCAATAAATCAGTGGCACAAGATCTTCGTTGGGTTCTTTTTAAAGAAAACCTGACCTAAGATGGTCCTTAAGGTACAATGAATCTTCTTACAGTTCCCTAGAATGACAATCTTAATCTAAGTGGTTCATCCAGATCTCTGCCTGCAACAGACTTCACAAAGCATCCACCCCTCACAGACCTCTTGCTCCTTCCGGAGCATCTCAAGGGCCTCTTGGAACTTCTTCTCCTTGGCTTCAATTTCATCAATTGTTGCCTGGTTCTGCTCCTCATATGCCATGGTGACCACAGCCAAGATCAAGTTGACCAGGTAGAAAGACCCCAAGAAGATGACAAGCACGAAAAAGACCATATACATTTTCCCAGAAGCCCTCAGGGTCTGCAGATTCAAGAGAAAGGAGATCTGTATCGAAAGTTTATGGGCCTCTGATGTTGCCAGGCTCCTCCAGGAAAAACGTAGGCATGCATCTGACTCCCCAGCTTCCAAACAAGTCTGTAGGGGGACATGCAGATCAATACCTGCTGGTAGAGGCGTTCCCAGGAATCCTGTGTCATGAGGCGGAACAGTGACAGGAAAGCCCAAGCAAAGGAATCAAAGCTGGTGTAGTTAAAATCTGGGTTGTCAGATGTTTTAAGACAGATATAACCTTGAGGGCAGTGGCTGCAGCAAGAAATAGAGAAGGTCATCAATTGCATAGCCCCCCTGCTTCTTGGGGGCAATGCAGCCCAGGGCTATAGGAAGACCATAGGGTTTGAAGTCAAAGATTGGAGCTCAAGGCCTGGCCTCCCTCTTGTTAGCTGGATGACCTTGATCTCTCTAAGGCTCAGTTCCTTTTGCCCATTTATTTTTTATTTTATTTTTCTAAAGATTTTATTTATTTATTTGAGAGAAAGAGTGAGAGAGAGAGCATGAGAGGGGGGAGGGTCAGAGGGAGAAGCAGGCTCCCCGCTGAGCAGGGAGCCCTACAAGGGGTTCAATCCTGGGACTCTGAGATCATGAACTGAGCAGAAGGCAGATGCTTAACTGACTGAGCCACCCAGGCGCCCCCCTCTTGCCCATTTAAATGGGGATGATAATACTTTCACTTCAGAGTTTCATGCAGAGGGGAGTGGCCTTGGAAGGCCAGCTGACTGCCCAGACATGATCCCATAAGGTGGCAAACTCTCTGCAGGTTCACACCAGGGGAGGGAGAATCAGTGTCAATAATTCAGACTTAAAACCTGAGCCATTTGGCATCATCTGCCAACCTGTCCATCAAAGGAGGACTCACATTAGTCAAGTTCACTCACCAATTATATATAACAATGAAAACAACACTTTCCACTTACTGGGCACTTACTGTGTGCCTCTTTCTCTCTCCTAAGTGCTTTACAAATGCTATAAATTAATCATCTGAACCATCCTTTCTTACAGATGTGGAAGCTGAGGTTCAGAGAAAAGACAGTTGCTAAAACCACACAGATGCCAATGTATTCATTCAAAAGGAGAAATATAACTGTCAAGTAGCCTATGAAGACTGACTTATGAAGGAAAGCCAAATTGAAGACGACCACATGGTGAGTATTGGGGTGGGCAGTGCTGGATTGACTCTTCACTCTCTCATGATAAGGGAGTAAGTTGATGTCAAGAAGTATCTCTAACCTAAAGGCATGTGAGGTGTTTGCACATACCTCAAGGGCATGGCTTTGCTGAGAAAACAGTAATACCTGGTTTGTAGTTTGGGATGCTACCACTCCAGCATGCCTCCACTAACACCAATCTCTGGGGCTGTCCTTATTCTAGACATCCATGTAAACACACAATCCTGGGACCCATACAATTGATTAGGGTCCCAGCAACTTGACTATAATTAATACCAATTCTATCTTCAATCTTGATTGGAAATTTGTGAGTTCCTAGACTCTCTAGACCCACATTTAAAGACAGACAGTTTTTTGATTTGCTCTCCAAAGGAGCTAGTCAACCCATTACCTGTAGGTTTGCTAGTTAACTCCAAGGGTAGCCTTATTTTCATGTCTTCCATTAAACTCCACTACAGTTGCTACACATCAATAATGAACTGCTCTGAGAATTAAATGAGACCATACTAGAAAGCTTTTCGCATGGTGCCTTCAGCATAGTAAATATTATATGTAAATTGTAAATTAAAATTCCTGCTATTTTTAACCTGGAGAGACCAAAAGAATGGACTAGAAGAATACATGTGAAAGAATGCTGGAAATCATTAAGTGTTTCCTAGTGCTTGTGAGACCCCGGACTTTCCTCCCACAGTGCCACTGGTCAGTGAGGGCCTTAGCTCAGGGCTCTGGCTTCTCTGTGGCCCAGTACAGGACCCAGTTTCCATCTTCATGGTATGTCCTTCAGGGCTCACTCTGCCCTTCACCCTGAGCTGGCCTCCCTTGCCAACCCAGCCTTATACACTTATTTCCTGGCCAGGACCTGCCCAGCAGGATGTCTGGCCTATTTTGGAGCTGGGTTGTGGGGCCATGAGTGGACCCCATAACTTTACCACAGATAGCGCTTAGGCTACCCTGGAGCCATTGCCATGAGAAATGCCATTATCCAGACAGGAAAAAAGACACTGAGGAGGCCTTTGGCTTAGATTTAAGTCAAAGGCAAACTGACATCAGAACAGCCCTATCTCTGAACCAAAGAACTAAATGCCAAGTGCATTTGTGAAGAAAGAGGCCAAGGACCCTATGTTGATCAAATTCTCAGCTCTATCTGAGATTGTTTGTCTAGTGAGCTGATTAAGGCAAAGCTCCATTTAGGTCCCACCCAGCTCCACTTGGGCAATCTGGGGATGTTAGCCATTCAGGGAGTGGGGTCATATGGGCTTCGGGCTCCAGACCCCCAACATGGAGATGGGGAAGATAAGCCTTGCTGATATGTTGCCTGAACTTTCTGCTCATGCTTGCTCCAGTGGTCAAAGCAGCAGGCAAGCTTGAGGGGAAATCTACCCCTTTGCTTTGTTTCACATTTTGTTCTGCCACCTGGAATGGCCTCCATCCAAACGATCTCTTCAACCAAACTGGAGACATCCTGCCTGTCCTTCAGTGCTCACCACAACCACCACCTCCAGGAAACCTTCCCTGACCTCCTGCACTGCCTCCCACCATCACCTCACTGTGTCCCCTCAGCCCATGGAACCTCTAGCATAGCACTGCTTCTTCACAGGGTAGCATCTTTATGTATATGCATCAGACCTCACAAATTGGCAGCTTGCAGGCTGAATTTGGCTTGCAGAAATATTTTGTTTGGCCCACAATATGTAGACATTTTTTGGAATTGGTAGCCAATGTTTGTAGTTGGGAGATTTCACATAAAAATATGAATTCTTGTCTTTCTTTTTTTAAAAGTTAGACGAGCTGGAAGCAGTGGACCCACATTTCCATGTGGCAACCAAAAGCTGGGCTGAGCAGTGGCTGGCCCTTTTAAATGGGGCACAAACTGTCATCGCCTAGTTCCAATCCAGCCTAATCCTCTCATTTGTTATGTATCTAGCCTCTGTAAGAATTTGAAATGGCAAAGGCTGATGCACCTGTTTCTTCCTCTGTCATGTGTGGATAACAAAACCCATGTGATGGAGTTGTGATGATTAAATGTAGAACATTTGACACAAAACGTATTTATATTAGTTCCTTCCTGGGGTAGATTGTTTGCCAAAATGGCCACAAGTATTCTCCTACCTGTATCCATACCCCTTTGCCATAAAATTGCCATAGCTCCTCCAGTCAAGAGGTAAAGGTTATCTCTCCATCCCTTGGATTTGCACTGGCCTGTGACTTGCTTTGTTCAATAGAATGCAGAAGTGACATTGTGCCAGTTCTGAACCTTGGTCTCAAGAGACCTTGTACACTTCCACTCTTTCTCTTGGAACCTTCTCTCTGCCCTTGAGAACAAGACCAGGCTAGCCTGCTGGGAGATGAGACCACATGGAACAGAAAAACTGCCCCAGCTGAGACTGTCCTAGATCAGCTGGCCCCTGCTAATCTGTCCATTGTTTGCAGATGTATGAATAAGCTCAGGCAATGCCAGAACACCAGGCTGATCTCAGTTCAACATGCTAATGTGCAGAATCTTGAGCTAAATAAATGGCTAGTGTTGTAAGTCACAAAATCTTGGGGCTGTTTGTTACATAGCAAAAGCTAACTCCTACACTCCCTCCCCATGAGCCTGGGATGGCAAAAGACATGACTTATTAATTTCTACATCACCTTGGGGTCTGCAAACCAGTCTCTATCCAGAATATGATAATGACAAAGAGAAAGGACTGCTGGGCACTGGTGCTTTGTCATGGGTTGAGCACTCACCCTGCATCAGATCCATTGCCACACAGTAAGGGATCTGAAGTGCCCGGCTTATTATAGTAGAAATCTGCAGGAGAAAGGAAGAAATGAAAGCCATGAATATAGTTCTGAACCCTCTAGCTCAAGTCTTATGTGGTGGAGGCAACACCTCCTAAGTCTTCTGCCTGAGCAAGATGTGTTCCCTTGGCTATGTGCTCTCAGTAGGCATGCTGAGACATTTGGAAGGGGGAATGTCCCATCTGGGAAGAGAAAAGTTGATCAGTGACTTTAGCTCTGAGCCTCCCCCAGCAGAATGATTTGCTTCTAGATTTATAGCTTATTTTCTTGTAAAAGGGACATTGGACAACAGAAAATGGGGACCCAAAAGTAAAACGTAGCAAAGGAGAAGCATTTCAGCAGGAAAGAGGAATCAAAATATATTTCTATATAGGTATGCAGGGGCTTCACACCCTTGCCAACCAGACCTTTGTCCCTATGGCAGAAGTTCCACTCTTGTTTTCCATAAGAGGAGTAATTGCCCGTTTCGTTGAGAGTTGCACAATTCTTGACACATTTGTTCTTGAGATTGCCCTTGAAGAGCTGTAGACCCACCAGGGCAAAGACACTCAAGCAGAAGACAGTGAGGATGGTCACATCTGCCAGTTTCCTCACCGAGTGGATCAGAGCTCCCACAATGACCTTCAGTCCTGTGGGAAGATGACAACAACACTCCCACATTGATGAGATACCACACAGAGCACACTTGCATGCCTGGCATGCCTGCATCTTAACCATCCTATCCTTTCATTACATATAGGTGCGAGGTACTTTACAAACTTTAGGCAGTTCCAAGCATAGTTCCTCAATTAAACCTTGCAATAACCCTGAGATGGAGACAGAGATTATTGTTCCTTGCAAGAATGTGACAATATACCCAGATGATGTATTTCTTATCATTGTAAGGCTAATAATGATTCAGTCCTGGGAGGCAGCTTGAGGATGGAAACACATGGAACCTCAGTGTGTGTGTTGAGAGAGAGAGAGAGATGCAAGGGAGATAGAATGAGACAGAGAAAGAGAGACAGAAACACAAAGACACAGAGAGACAAACACAACAATAGAATGAGACCATGAGAGCATTAGGACAAGCACAGTTGGCAGTAAAGTTGGGGTCTCTGCTTGTTTAAGGAGGGAGGATTTATAACTGTGGAGAATAATATCAGCTTCTTTCAGAGAGCAGATTCACAGTAGCAGAAAGAGCTCTGAACAGGGAAGCAGTCTGAGACTGATCCTTTTCTTGTCATTTGGTTAACAAATAACCTATTGTGCACTAGCTCTGTTGGTTCTTGGGCTGGGAGCTGAGCAGGGAGCTAAGGCAAGGGCATGTGGTGGGGTTGTTTAACAACTGAGGGGGAATGCCATTGCATTATTGAGCAGGTAGGCACACATAGGAGCAACTCCTAATTGAAGCCTAGGGTGGGGATAGGATGGGGTGGAATGTGAGGAAGTTGGGAGAGACCAGGGAGTCTCCTTGAGAAGGACAAACTTTTGCAGAGGCCTGAGGAATGAGTATGAGTTGAATGAAGAGAGAAAGGACTCTCTTAGTAGAGAAGCAGCATGGCCAAAGCCTGGGAGATGAGCAAAGGCAAGGACTATTTGTAGAACCACAGGTAGATTCTAGAACATGATACAAGGCAGGTAGAGGAGAGGGATGAGATCAGAGAGGGAGTCTGGACTGGACAGGTCTTATAAACAAGACTCAGGGTCTTCCTGGCTAAGACTAGGTGAGAGAGATACCAGGTGGCAGCACTGACTACTTCTCGCTATGGCTCTCTTCATGAGGAAGCTTGCCCAGTGGAAGTTGGCAAAGATTTTCTAATCCTTCACTGCAGAGCCAGACATGGAATGGTAGAAAGGACTTCCCCCATGGCTTGAGTGTTTCTGTTTTCCAGATGAAAGCATGGATTCTCAGAGGTAAGGGAAAGGAGATAATCCATCAGGCCACAAGGTGGAAGTTGTCTCAATGGTTTGCCTGGTATCTGGCCTCACCATCTTTTCCATCAACCCAGTGAGGGGTAAGGTGTATCCCTGAGATACTGGTGACAACAGAAGTCTTGAAGGCTCGATAAGATAAGCTGTGGTGGAACACTTTTGTTTCTGAATTCTCTTTAATCAAGAATTGCCCAATTCTTTTCTCCTCTGTGGGTCCAAAGACAAGAGTGAGGCTCAAGCTTTCAGGTATATGGAAATGGCAAAGACACTCACAAGAGCCTAGGACTGCCTACACTCTTCCTCCTTATATTCAAGTTTATACCTTTAGTTTAGGATATAAATGAGAACCTCCAACTGGAGGTTTGCCGGAACCCCACAACAAGAACATAAAATGAGGACATGACCTTCTTGTCATTTATTGATGATGATGTCATGAGGTATTATGCACAGAGCATTGGCCTAGGAATTGGGACACTAGATCTCCAGGTGACACTTTGCCTCATTAGTGGTGAGGACTTGGGATTGTGTTTTCTACTGTCTGGGCCTCAGTTTCTTTGTCTTTTAAATGGGGACAACAGTTTATGCCCTGGAGCTTTATAGGACTCTTACAAAAATCAAAGTAAGACATTAGGCTGTGTAAACCAGCATATGCTCTATGAAAACATGTAATGGTTAAAGCAGCTCACCTGGGATCACAGAAACTGTCTTTAAAGCTCTAAGAACTCTGAATGTCCGCAGGCCTGAGATCCCTCGGAGATCTGTCGTTTCACCAATGTATCTGTAGGACCAGAAGTTGGTCAGTATCTCTGCAAGGAAATGGTCCTGGGAATGTATGCAGCATAAATAAGGACAATTTTGGGTAACAAGAGCCTAAGAAGGACCCAGAATAGACACAAAATCTAGTGGCACTTCCACCTATAGACTGACACTCTGATTTAATTATTGCAATAGCTTTTAAAATGGCCCCTTTGAGAAGATGCATTATGATCCTGAGGGCTCTGTGCACTACATGTATGGATGGGTATTCAAGCATGTGGGCTTGGCCAACAAGTCTCCTCAAACACTGGTTCCTCAGGCAAAGACCTTCAGGTCAAGTAGGTGCAAGACTAAGCCTTGTCTGCTCACTTTGACAGGCCATTTATTAGCTCAGAGTTGAGGTCTCTGACTTCTACCTGAAGGTATGGGACTAATCCTAAAGTGACCATCAACGTAACACTTAGAAGCAAGGAAACCCCAGGCCATGCAGTTTCATATAAGGAAGCTGGATAGAGATGAGGAAACATCCCCAGAGCGTGAGCCACCCAGGAGCCCCATGCAGACATATACATCAGCATGGAGAAATACTCACGCCAGGGTAATGACACTAAAATCCAGCCAGTTCCAAGGATCTCGCAGGTAAGCAAACTCATTTAGACAAAATCCTCTTGCCAGTATCTTTATCAAGGCTTCAAAGGTGTAAATGACAGTGAAGACATACCTGAGAAGGAAGGGGGAAAAGAGTATTAACTGTGACATAGAGAGAGTTCAGAGGGGAGCTACTAGGATGGCTCCATAGGGAAATGTGTAAAGATCATCAGCAAGGTGGGGAAAAGGAAGAAGTTAAGGTAAGGAGGCAAGACTGGGGGACTCAGAGAAGTCACACAGATGGAGATGGATGTGTGCAGCTGAGAAAGTTGGCAGCATCTTTGGCTTGAAAACGTGGGCAGAGGGCAATAGTAGGTATAGAACCACCAGAAGGTTCAGAACAAGGATGCTCCTGTTTGCTGAGGTGCCCAGGGGGAAGCTGAAAGCTCCTCTCCCAACCTGCTGTTGGCTGACATGTGGAAGAGGTGGAGGCCCTGCTATGTCCCTCCTCTCCAAACTTCTCTACTTCCAACTGTCTTTTCTTTGCCCACATCCTTGGTCTGCAAGTGTTTTTGGACTCAGGAATCCCAGTCTAACAGCCATATAAGGCAGGAAACAACTAGGTGTCATTTAAGAAAAAAAATCTAAACATTTTCTCTGGAGGATGGGTCTTGCCAGAGGAAGTCATCTCAAATAGTCCTTTGAGTCTGCTGGGCACTTTGTGGCTTTGGAGGTGAAGAGATGGATCTAGAGCTGAGGTTGAGAGTAAGGTAGTGTTTCTCAAGTGTTCAGAATCCCTCAGTCACCTATGGCAGGAGTTTTCAAACTCTAGCAAGCATCTGAACCACCTGGAGGGCTTGTTCAAACATAGATTTCTGGGTTCTACCCCCAGGGTTTCTTATTTAGTAAATCAAGCATAGGGCCTAAGAGTGTGCATTTCTAACACATTCCCCAGCTGATGTTAATGCTGCTAGCCAGAGGGAACTACCCTTCCAGAACCAAAGGGATTCAGATGCACACATAATTTTGGGTACAGTCAATTTTTTAAATTATAAAATCATAAACATAAACACTGGTATTAAAAATGGAAAGAGTTGATTACATATGGCAGATTGAACATATGTATTTACCTCTATCCTTTCTGAAATCCTTCTTAAATGTTAGTAGAAGGATTTTTCCTTTTATTTTTTTAAAGTAAAAACCCAGTAAGAGGGAGATAATGGAGAACACAACAACAGCATTTTGGAAACTAGGAAGCAGATGGATGGGTAGTAACTGACAGAGCAGACCCAAGAAAGCTAAAACCTGAGCTGGGAAGTGGGGAGTGCCCAGAAGCAAGCCAACCCACATTGCAGGACTGCTTAGGACGTAGAGACACTAAATACTTCTGAAAGTGGGGTTTTGGGAGAGGTTGTCAGGTGGAGCTGGATACTGCTTGAAAGTCTTTACAAGAAACAGCTATTCACTGAGGAACCCATTCAGTGAAGAACTGCCTCCTCTGCTCTGGAAATAGATTGGATGTTCATTCTTTCAAGAGTTGAACAAGAGGGAGAGAGAGTTACATGCTGAAACAAGAGTATAAAGGACACTTTATACACTGAAAGGCAGGCAACCCTCCCACCACCTACTCCTGTCTGCCTTTCAGTTAGTTTCTAGAAGCCTGACAGTCAGGTTAATAGCCCAAGAAGATGCTATATTTTTAATGTGAACCACTAGGCAATGAGCATCAGGAATTGGAAGGATGCTTCTAACACCAAAGACTAAAGCAACCAAACAGGAAAGAAAGAAAAGCAAGAGACAATGCAGGGAGCAGAAGAAAAGTTAGGAAAAAATTATCATGAATATTTTTAGAGAATTAAGAGATGAGAAGATATGGGATACATAGAACAAGAACAGAAGGCTGTAAAGACTATTCAAGGAACAAAACAGAACTTTTGAAAAGAAAAATGTGATAGCAAAAGTAAAACATTAACAGAAGAGCTGAAAAAAAAAGGTGAAGAAATCTTACAGGAAGTGGGACCAAAAAAATGATGAGAGGTAGTTTATAAGCATGAACATTAGAGAGTCAGACCAGCAGGTACAATGTCTGACCAGTAGGAGATCTAGAAATAGACAGAGAGACTAGAGAAAATTATCAAAGAAATAATTCAAGAAAATTTCTGCAAACTGAAGGATCTAAGAATTCAGTTAGAAATACCCAGAAGTGTTCAGGAAAATGAATGAATGTCAAGGCATAACATCACCAAATTTCATAACATTGTACACAGACAGAAGACCCTAACTTTTTTTGAGGGAGTGAAAATCACAGGTTACAACCAGAGGATTAAGAATCAAAATATCATCAGGTTTCTCAATGGCAACCTTGGACAGTATCAGACAATGGAACAAATACCTTCAAAATTTTGAGGAAAATAATTTATAATATAGAATTTCTTCCCCAGATAAACTGTTATATTGAGGGCAAAATAAAGACAATTACAGATATACCAAGTCTCAGAAAATGTACTTTCCATCTAACCTTCTGAGAAAGTTACCATAGGATGCTCCACCCAATTAAGAAAGTAACCAGCAAAGAGGAAGATCTGGGGATGCAGGGGAGAGACAAATGGAATCCAAAAGAAAACGGAGAAGGGAAAATCTCCAGAAAAGAGCCGTACATCATGCTTCAAGAACACCTAAGCCATATTGAGTCAGGAGATGGAGGACTCCAGGAGTGATTTCCCCAAGAAAAATGGAACCTGATGGATAGCCTGATATGTTTGACTAAATTGAAGCAATGAATAAACTCTGGAGAAGAGTTGGGAACAAATTAGGGTAAAGACATAGAAAACAGAGCAAATGAAGCAATGAAATCTTTATTAACTCCAGAGAAAGCAAAAAGGAGCATGTACTCAAAGGACATTGCACGGCACAGCTATGATGCCATTTGCTTGGTAATACTATTACATAATCATGTCTGTAGTCAGATGACATACATATCATCTGATTACCTAACCCAAAATGATAGTATAACTACAACATGAAGATAAGTGTGAGCGGAATTGTGTGTGGGTATGTGCACCTAATTCTTTTTTTTCCATAACAGAAAGCCAATAGATAATATCTAAAGTGGAAGAATAAAATATATGGTACAAGTATCTTATCAGAGAGAAGGGAGTATCAGAATAAAGAGGTAAAAAAGCTGAGAGCACTTGCCTCTGGAAATACAGGATTAAGGGTGAGGAGATGAGCAGCATGAAATTGTTGTTTTTGTTAGGATTTTTGTAGAACTCTGCGACCTTTTAAATCATAAACCTGTATATCTTATATAAAAGTAAAAATCACATTAAAAAGAGAATAGCAGTAATGTCTTTTCATATCTGTGAGAGGGAAATAGTGTTTGAAATTATTCACGAAGAAATCTATATCTGGCTGGATGGCTGCTTGAGCTGTCAGCTTTCATATCTTGTTGGTTCCCCCCCCAACTCTTTATGTTTTCTAAATTAGAAAATCTTAACTCAGAATTATAGGTTGTTGGGAAGCTTTGACGGATATTTCTGGCTTTTCAGATCAAGTGCAGATCCAGAAATTATGGAGAGAGTTCTAAAGACTATTTTCAGTGTTTTACCAGAGGACGTGAGCAGAGGCTTTAGCACCACCCGAAGCTGGAGGGTTGAAGGTCTCAACTCAGGGGACAGTAGCTGACAGTCACATCCTCTTTCTGGTGGCATTTGGCTCACAGAGTATTTTTTCATGTTCTGTTGCAATGTTTGGATGCGATTTTTAATATGCAAAGGACACTCCTGACGGAGGAAGAAAATCACTGGGTATTGAGAAAAAGTCACACTCTCAGCCATCGAGCCATTTGACCCACTGTTCAGTTTTAAGAAATCCTGGTGTCTATTCATGAAAAAATTCTGATGTTTAGGCCCCGAAGTCAAAGATCCATACTGTTCAAAATCCTGAATGTATCATTGAGACCCACCATGTGTATTAGCAGAAATGGTAATTTTAAAATATTTTATTCCTTATTTTAAAACACTATAAGCCTTTTCTGTTTGCCAGTCACAGCAATTCAGTGTGGGAAAGCAGCATCTTATACTCACTTTCATCTCAGCCCTGTAGGCTGAGGAGACTCATACTAAGTGGCCACAGTCAGTTTGTATTCACAATTTCCACTGTGTCCCTCAAAGGCAATTCAGGGTCTGAAGGCATGCTATGGACCCCCATTGTTTTCCACAAATGAGGAATGTAGTACATTTGGAAGGAGCATCTTTCATTTGTATTGTGATGCCTTTCCTTGCTGACCACATGGCCAGAGCTTCTTCAATACCAATTCAACGTATCTTTTCTTTTTTTCCCAAAAGTGGTGAAATATACATAATATAAAATTTACTGCTGTCACCATTTTTAAAAAAAGATTCTATTTATTTGTTTGACACAGAGAGAGATTGGGAGAGCAGGAACACAAGCAGGGGGAGCGGGAGAGGGAGAAGCATGCTCCCTGCTGAGCAAGGAGCCCGATGTGGGGCTCGATCCCAGGACCCTGGGACCATGACCTGAGCCGAACGCAGACGCTTAGTGACGGAGCCACCCAGGCGCCCCTGCTGTCACTATTTTAAGTATGCAATTCAGTGGCATTAAGTGTATTCACAATGTTGTGCAACCACGACCACTATCCATCTCCAGAACTTCTTTATTATCCCAAACAGAAACTCTGTACTAATCAAACAACCCCCCAGTCCTCCTTCCCCTACTCCCTGGCAACCTCAATTCTACTTTCTGTCTCCATATAGTCCTATTCTAGGTACCTTATATAAGTGGAATCAGACAAGTCATACAATTTGTCCTTTTGTATCCAGCTAATTTTACTCAGCATAATGTTTTAAGGTCCATCCATGTTGTAGTGTGTGTCAGAATCTCATTCATTTTTAATGCTGAAAAATATTCTATCGTCCATACAATAGATCTATCACATTTTGTTATCCTTTCAGCTGTTGACGGACATTTGGATTGTTTCCACCTTTTGGCTCTTGTGAATAATGCTGCTATGAACCTTGGTGCACAAGCTAACATGCATTTTTAAGTTTACAAGTTAATCTTTAATTAATTAAACCAGAAATCTCTTCTTTTAAAATTAGCTTCATGATAAAGAAGACAAAAAGTCATTGAGCACTTCTCTCTCACATATATGGTGAATGTATACTGAAAACTGATACATCATAGTTTTATTAAACTGTAAAGTAAAATGTCTGCTTGTTTACATACATAACAGTCATTGATTTTAAAAGCCAGTCACATTATAAGAAATCTAGTAGTTCCGATAAAGCAATTCCATCAATTGTTTCCTGCTTTCTTTCCAACTACAATATTTGTCATTGATTTGGAAGCTGGTTTCATGTCTTACCAGCAAGGGTATAGCTGTAGTTGTTTTTGCTGCGAGGAGGAATGAGGACACTCTAGTTTTCATGTCTTTTCAACCTTTAAGATCAAGTTTTGATAATTTGTACTGGAAAGCCTAATTTTGTTTTTGTACTAGAAATAATCAACTGGTTTAAAAGTGAGGCTGATAAGCTTTATTGGAAAATAATATGGAAGTTTTGGTAGGTGTATATTACTATTTGATGAAAATGTTATTAGCAGATAATAAACTGGGTGCTAGGACAAAAGGCTCATTGATCCAATAACATTCAATGATCCATTTTCATTGTCATGCTGCCTGTTTTTTTGTTTATTTTTTATCTATCTTTGTGAGATTATCCACATCCTTTGTCCACTTGTCTCATGACTTGTCTCAGATTCAAGCTTTGTATTTATGACAGAATCGATTTATTATTTTTATTTGTGACCTTATTTCATATTGTGAGATTTACTTTTCTATTTTCATCACCATTGTTGTATTTCTGCAAACCACTTTTGAAATGATTCATTTTTTTTGAACTGTGATATTATGCAATTCAACAGTAACAGTGATAAATCCAAGTTTAACAAATGTAAACAGGAACTGTCGGGTGACAATAAAGCACATTAGTTAGGATAAACTATGTAAGATTAACTTCATGTTAACCAGTATGAACTGTCAGTCCATGAAACACATACATTGCTTTTAAGAACACAATAGCCAAACTGTGGAAAGAGCCAAGATGTCCATCGACAGATGAATGGATAAAGAAGATGTGGTATATATACACAATGGAATATTATGCAGCCATCAAAAGGAATGAGATCTTGCCATTTGCAACGACGTGGATGGAACTGGAGGGTATTATGTTGAGCGAAATAAGTCAAAAAAAGAAAGACATGTATCATATGACCTCACTGATATGAGGAATTCTTAATCGCAGGAAACAAACTGAGGGTT
>NC_138369.1:57596414-57667253 GCF_054177405.1 Leptonychotes weddellii
AGAACTAATGATGTAATGTATGGGGATTAACATAAGAATAAAAAAAAAAAAATTGAAAAAAAAAAAAAAAAGGAAAAAAAAAAAAAAATAGACCTACCCTATGACCCAGCAATTGCACTACTAGGTATTTATCCAAAGGATACAAAAATACTGATTCGAAGGGACACCTGCACCCCAATGTCCAAAATAGCCAAACTATGGAAAGAGCCCAGATATCCATTGATGGATGAATGGATAAAGAAGATGTGGTATATATTTACATACACACAGACACACAGACACACACACACACACACACACACACACAGTGGAATATTACTCAGCCATCAAATAGAATGAAATCTTGCCATTTGCAGCAACGTGGATGAAACTAGAGGGTATTATACTAAGCGAAATAAGTCAGTCAGAGAAAGACAAATACCATCTGATTTCACTCATATGTGGAATTTAAGAAATAAAACAGATGAACATAGGGGAAGGGAAGGAAAAATAAGATGAAATTTGAGAGGGAGGCAAACCATAAGAGACGCTGAACTCTAGGAAACAAACTGAGGGTTGCTGGAGGGGAGCTGGGTGATGGGCATTAAGGAGGACAATTGTTGTGATGAGCAAAGTAATTATTCTATTGAGATTCCTAATTCTTCAGCATCATTTATTGAGAACTGCCCTTTCCCCGCTGATCCACAATGCCACCTTCAGCACAAATTCAATGTCTGTATGTGTACTGGCCTGTTGATGAGCCAACTATTCTGTCCCGCTAGTCTGACTAATCACCCCAGTCGCACACAGTTTCAATGATTAGAGCTTTACAGTACATCCTAACATCCTGTAGGGCCAGTTCTCTTCTTCCACCTTGTTTTTCTTCCTCAAAAGTGTCTCGGCTATAATTTGCTCTTTGCATTTTTATATAAATCTTAGAGTCAGTTTGTTGAGTAATGAAAAAAAACCAAAAAACAAGCCTATTGGGATTTTGATTGAGCTCATATTAAATTTATTAATCATTTTGGGGAGCTTACAATATTGTGACTTCAAATCCAGGAATATAATACATCTCTCCATTTATTGGGTTTTCTGTAATATTACTCAATATTTTTCTAAATTTTCTTTGTAGAGATCTTACTCATACTTTGATAATCCTGTTTCTAGATACTTGATATTTTAAAATGCCAGTGTAACTGGTATTTTTAAAAACCATGCTATTTTATCTTTGTTGCTGGTATATAGATACGCAATTAATTTAGGTATATTGACTTGTACCCAGCTACCTTTCTATTCTGTCTTGTTAACTTTAATAGTTTATCTCTAGATTATATTGGCTGTTGTATCACACAGTTGTATTATCTGTAAATTACGTCATCTTTGCTATTTTTCTTATTCTTATACTTTTTTTTTCTCTTTTCCTTGCCCTACTACGCTGGCTGGGTTCTCCTTTACAAAGTTAAATAGAACTGATGAAACAGACATCTTTCCTTTTTTTCTTTTTGTTTCTGATCTCAAAGGGAAAGTTGGTCATGTTTCACAATTAAGCATGATGTTTGCTACCTCCTTCAAAGTAATTACCATTTATCAGAGTGCAACAATTCCCTTCTATTCCTGTTTTTCTAGGTGTTTCTAATCACAAGCAGATATCAAACTTTATCAAACTATTTGTCAGCATCAGTTAAGGTGACCACATGATTATTCTTCTTTAATCTATTAATAGAAATACAACTTACAATGGACCCTTGAACAGCTCAGAGGTTAAAGGCGCTGACCCCTCCCATACAATAAAAACCCACCTGTAAGTTTTGACTCCCCCAAAACTTAACTATTACCAGCCTACTGTTGACAGAAAGCCTTTTTGATAACATCGACAGTCAATTAGCACATATTTTGTATGTTATATGTATTATATACTGTCTTCTTAGAGTAAAATAAGCTAGACAAAAGAAAATGTTATTAAGAAAATCCTAAGGAAGAGAAAATACATTTACAGTACTGTAGTGTATTTATTTTTTAAAAAATCCATGTAAAAGTGGACCCACATAGTTCAAACCTATGTTGCTCCAGGGTCAACTACATTTTCTATTGTGGCATGTATTAATGTTATGATCAGCAAAAAAATTTTTTTTTAAATTTAAAAGGTAGAAAAAGAGAAAATTCTACAGAGTTCCTATTCTTGAGGCAAAGGTATATCAGTCTTGCCCTGAGCTGGGGGCACCTCTCCTGGATGTGTTGGTGCAGTGTTTTTGTGAAGTCCCCATGTTCCAAAACTACAGAGGTTCCATCTGCTAACCCAGGGAAACAGAATTCTCTTGGGAATATTGAGGTCACTTTGAGGTATATGAGCCATGATAACATAAAGAGCTTTATTCATGGATAATTTTCTGAATATGCTCCAGAACCATTTGTTCTTAGTTCTGTTTCAGGTTTGCTCCTGCCTCTCAGAATAGGCTGTCCCTAAACTTGGTTCATGTGTGCGCCTAGCAGGTGAATGTGGGGGGTAGATGGGGGAAGCTCATCTGCCCAGACCACCCCAGGCCAATGAAATCAAACCCTCTGGGACTGAGACCAGGCATTAATATTTTTAAAATTTCCCCAAGGGATTCCAAGGTTGAGAACCACTACTGATAGTTCTCCAAAGTTGAAAATAACATGTGTTTATGCACCAAAGTCCACAGAGAAGGAAATATCTAACCACTCCAAAGAAAAATAAAAGAAAAAAGCCGCCAAGTGAAGGAAGAGAAGGAGGACAGAAAGAGGAGGCACAGGAATGACAGTGACAGCAAATCTACTTACTCGATTCTTTCTGGAAGCTCAGTTTGGGTCATGCCCACACAATTGACCAAAATAGTGACTGTAATAAATAAACTGAACCACCTGAGAGGACTGTGTTAAGGAAAAGCTAAGAGTCGCCATGTTTCTCTGATGTCACCTATGATCACCTTGACGCTGAAAGATTAAATTCATAGCTTTTAGCTAGGATCAGCTTTTCGGTCTTGTCGCATAACAGCTGCTAACATTTACTGAGTGCCTATCCTGGGCTGGTTACTTCATCCAAATTATTTCTAATACAACTGGACCTGCAGGTAAATATTATATCTACACTTTGCAGCTAAGAAAACAGACTGAAAATATCTTAAATAATTTTTCCAAGGTCATACAAGCTAGTCAGCTATGGTGCTGAGATGTGACCTCAGATTGATAACAGAACCCTCAGCAAGATGGAAGGAAACAAGAATCCCGTCTCCAAAATGTCCTTCTGCCCTGACACCTTCACTTCACTATACAATATAGCCTGAAATTTCATCCAGCGAATGTCTCTTTTTTCCTAAAAAACAAAGAGACGACTTCTAGGAAGTTAGAGGTAAAGGGAGGGTTACCAGCTGTCATGGGAATTAGTTGAGTCCAATTGTTTTCCTGACTTAGCTGAGATCAGTCACTTTGAGGAAATGGGCCCCTGGCTAGGAATGGTGGGGGCAGGCACAGGGAAATAAAATGCTGGCTCAAGGAGAAAATTCCAGATAGAATTAGGCTGGGGTGGAGAACTCTGTCTAACCAGAGAGAAGAATTTTCAAGGTTGAGCCAAGGGATTACCACAAGGGGAAGGAGACACTGAAGAAGGTGAGTGGAAAGGGGTAAACTGATGGGAAGAAATGTTGGTGGAGAAAACCCAAAGAGAAATTTCTCCCACTGGACGTTTTTCTCAGGACTAGCTTGGGTTCCTAACAATTACGTCCTAAAAAAACACAAAACCTGAAGATAAGCTTGACCTGCAGAGAGAGTGAACCACTCATCTTTCATAATTTCAGTTTG
The DNA here is from genome assembly GCF_054177405.1 of Leptonychotes weddellii. Taxonomy (NCBI): domain Eukaryota; kingdom Metazoa; phylum Chordata; class Mammalia; order Carnivora; family Phocidae; genus Leptonychotes; species Leptonychotes weddellii. Next base: position 57,600,210 of record NC_138369.1, read on the forward strand.
AGCAGAAGTATTTAAATCTATTTTAGTTTTCTGTAAATGTCTTTAATGTGCCCTGTTTTACAGTTACTTAGGAACACATCTATTTTGAAAAGGGAAATTCTGTTAATTAAACCACATTTTCCTGTTGACTTGCAATTAAATTAAGAAACGTGTTCACATGGGGGGAAAATGTTAACCCAAGGATTAAATTTAAATCATATCTCCAATTCCACAAACCTTTAAAAGTAATAGGTTACACACAATATTACTTGTGGAAAAATTCATAGCAAATTTGATTAGAATTATAATTTTGGTGAAATATTAATAATAAGACATTTGAGAATTCCACACCTTGAAAAATATCTTTTGGAGTGGAGCTACCAAGTTCATAAGATTTAAATATATAAATGCAGGCTTTTGTGAGAAGAAGACACCTAACAGCTTTTCTGTCCAGCTATGACTCCATCCAGCAATTATGATTCATCAAATCTCAAGATGAAAAGAATATTCACTGGTCACTTGGTTCTTTAAAGGGATTTTATTTCTAATTAGCTGTTTCTTAAAGCTAATTAAGATGTAAGTCAACCAAGATATATGGAGAGGAGTTTGTATATATGCTATTTTTCTTTATTTGTAATTTTTATGTAATTGGATATATTTAAAAAAAAAACCACCCAAGTAGAGCTGCCATACTGAGAGAATAAATTACCTCGGTTCATTTTCATTAACTGCCTACTTCTTATTGCTGATACTGTTCTAAGCAGGGTGCAGGCTGGACATCTTAACTGGCTCTGTGACCTTGAACAATTTATTTAATGCCTTTGAATAACAGTTTCATCATCTATAAGATGGGGATGCAAATCCCTCTTCAAAGGTTTCTGTACCTATGACAGTGATGACACTTAGGAGGTATTAGCAAACGGTAACTTACTATTATCGTTAAATATCCTTCTATAGGATCAGAAAATCCAAGATTGAATTAAGAAAATATAACTCCCACTGCTTGGCCATAAAGATAAAAATATGTAAAAGGAAAATGCAATGCAACTACATGGAGCAGTGCAGTTTCATTTTGAGATGACTCTTTGCCAGAGCTACCAGCTCACTGAGTGCTGTCCAGCAATCCAGCAAGCTTCCCCAGAGTGGCGGGGAGAGAACTCCTTTTACTGGAGCCTCCGGAGAAGAGGCTGGCTACCATCTGTCAGGCAGCTGAGGCAAGGCTGTTCTTGCAAATCAACCTCCTGGAAGCCAGGGCTGAATTTGTCATTAGGAACTTCCAATTTGGACAGTCACCAGGGAAGATCCTTGGAAACCAAGCCAAAGTCTCTTTTTTGTCCTAGTTTGGCTTGCCTTGAAAAACAAAACAAAATAAAACAAAAACTGAAGGCAGATTCTGAAGCTACTTAAAGCTGTTGATATAATACAGACATTTGACTGATTTGTCTCTCATCATTACTATATTTCCCAGTGGCATGAACCTTGAACTATTAACATTTTTTTGGACTATTGACCTTTGTAACCTACTAGTAGTTGGGGGTAACTTGGGATATTGGCAGCGCCTGTGACCAATCTGATCCTGCTGAGACAATCTATGCTCTGCCCATTGTGGTCTGTCCTCTTTGTCCTCTGGCGGGTGCTGCTCTTTTGCCCAATAAACAGCCAGTTCTCATCATGGCTAGAGGTAACAGAGTAACAACTCATGCCTATTTCATCTGCCCAAAGAAGTCTGGGGGCCCTCTTATTGGTTATTATGTTGTGAGACAAGCATTCTTATTATGTTGTAAGAATGTGCCCGGGTGCATCAGCAAAGCTTATTCATAAGGGGGACATTTTTTTAGGTTGTGCATGCACAGGTGTGTCCAGACTAGTCTAGGTGAACCCAAACCCACCTCTGGCTTACATGAGCACCTCCTCTGTCTTAGGACTGCTTTCAGGTATTGGATACATTAAAGCCACAAACATTTTTCTTTCAATGTAATGATTTCATTGTTTCAGGATTCAATTAGAGGACATGTATTGTGCTAACCTCTGAAGAAGGTACTGGGCACAGTGGGCAAAGCCTGATTCTAAAAGGAATCACGTGGAAGAAGCAACAGTGCAAAGGATATGAGTGGACAGACACTTTGATGGCTGTTCTTCTGATCAGGTTGAAAGGACTGAATAACCACAGGGCCCGAGTGGCACTAAACCGGGAAATTGTCCTCCCTTTGTTCAGCACCATAAATGTCTACAACAAAACAAAGCAGAAGATGGACCTGAAGTGAGAAGCATGCATCCTCACACAATCGTGTTTTTGAGCACGAATGGTATCATTTCAGGCCTATGAGCAAGAAGGGCTCTGGGAACCATGAATCCATCAGTGGAGAGCCAAGTGGAGGGGCAGAGTTAGGGAGGATCAGGGACTGAGAGCCATATCCTCACCTCCTAGCAAAACCCCAGGCCCTGCAGTGACTGTGAATCAAGATGAGCCCACTGAGAGTACCCAATGGGCAGGAATCTGACCTGGGGCTGGTAGGATGCATCAGCCCCAGGGCCAGGATTCTGGCAGCAGGATGATAAGGTTCTGGCTGCATTAAATTCCTCTTCTGATTAGTGTATCATCCCTGGTGCTGGGATGCTCCCTCTGCTTTCCACCTTCTAGGTCTCCCCTTTTAAGCCCTCTATCTACTGGTTCCCTCTGAGCATCTAGGAAGGTGAGGGTTCTTGACCTGTGAGAGGAGGGAGAAAGACATTTTAGTGTCTTTTTATTTTCTCTACAAACCATATTTGAGATGGCTGATTCCTATCCCTCCCAACTCCCAAAAATGCACACATCATTTTTGGGGGTGCTGTGTGGAACATCTAAGACACAATACAAATGGGGGAATTGTCATGAAATAGCTCTCACTTAAACTAGTGGTTCTCAAATGTTTTGATTTCAGGACCCTTTTATACTCTCAAAAATTATTGAGGACCCCAAAGAGTTTTTGTTACTGTTTATACCCTTTTGCTTATACCGTGTGTGTGTGTGTGAGAGAGAGTGTGTGTGTGTGTGTGTGACCTCTTGAACCCACTAAAAGGGTTTTGGGAACCCCAGGGGTTCTGAGATCATACTTTGAGGACCACTTGTTAAATCATCCTGATTTCTGTTCCCCTTCTCTACTTTATCCCCCACCCCCAGACTCAGGATCTCTGCTCCCCATTTGGAAAGACAGCCAACATCTTTGGAGATCCTGGGCCAGTGGTCATCCAAGAGAATAGCCAACTTCCTCTAAAAATTTAATAGCAGTTGTTGTTGCTTTGAGGATTTGAGTTTAATTAGTCTCCACCATAAATATTATAAAAATGTGAAGACAGTATCAAAGAGGTGAGTTGGATATATTTGTCATTAACTGAGTCTAGCTCACAGCCACATCACCCAGGTCAGGAGAACTCCCTAGGCTGAGTGGGGCAGAGGCTTCCTCTCCCAGAGCTGAGAACAGCCTTCCCAGCCAATCACCCTTACCCGGTGTGTGCTGTAGAAGGGGTCCAGATCCTCCAGGGGCTCCCCAACCAGCTCTGCCGGGAGTTCACCATAGAACTTGGGCAGCTGGTTGCAAGCTTTCAAGTCTAGCTGAGGCCGAGGCTTCTCTTCTTGGTCCTTCTGCTCCCTGTGCTTATCTTTGGCTTTCTTTGCTGCCCGCTTGGCAGCAATTCGCTTTTCAATCTCCACCAGGGACTCTGGAGTGAATCGACGGAAGTTGGTAGTTTCCAGGGACCCAAAGGTGAGTTCCATCTTCTCATTCTTCTTCAGGAAGAATTTATACTCTTATGAAAGTGGACATCACCACAGAGAGGTAACAGCCTTCCCACTGGCCCTCTCCCTCCAGTTCTTTTCCTTAACTCACACTTCCTTGATGGAATAGTGCCCCCCCAACCCAGTTCCTTTCTTAACTCACACTGAGCTCTCCCCAGAGTCTCACTGCCCCTGTGGCACTCTCAGGGGAGGCTGTTTATTCGATCCTCCTCCAGGCACCTCGGGGTTGAGCTATGTTCTCCATGAGCTTCTAAGGCATGGCTCCTTCATCTATTGCTCCTTCACCACCACCACCCCCCCCCCACCAGATTTAGCCATACTGCCCTCTCTTCTCAATTCTATGACCACTGAGCAACAGGTACTCTCCTGCATTCATCAAAGACTGTTCATGTGGTCTGTGGCAAAAACAATGCTAGTAAAATTTTCCCCATTGAAAAGCATTTGTTAAAAAGTATGGAAGGCATTAACATTTTTATTATTCTTTTATTATGCAATGATATGCTTTTAAGAAGTGACAGCCATTCCTGGACATAACAGCAAGAGAGAGGAGAAGGCCCAGGACCTTGAGCACATGGCTGCACTTGCCAGCTGAGAGTGTGCTGTCTGCTGAATGCTCTAAGCTTGGCAGCATATTTGTATTTTTTTGTTGTTCTTAATAAAATACATTATTTAATTTTCCTAATTGGTTGCTTTTTCTTCTAATGTAAAGTTTTTCTTTAAAAAATCATATGAATAAGATTTTGATTTTTCCTTTTTCAAATGATTGATTCACGAGCCCATTTTTGCTGCTTATTTTAATCTAAGTGCACCCACATTTCCTGACAGCCTATCGATGACTTAACAGGTCATGATGATTTAAAAATTGTTCATAAGCTTGTAAAATCCTGATCTAATACATGGTCTCTAATGCTGCCAGACAGGGTCTTTGGGACTCTGGTCCACCATGGTCCATAACAAAGCCTGGAAGGCACTCCAATGACTAGGTTTTCTATGGGTTACAATATTCTCAGGAAGTTTATCACCCCTAGCACTAGTCTGGAAGCAAACAGGATGGCTTGCCATCACAGATGGATAGAGCAGTATCTATGTGGCATTCTCCTGACTTACTCTAGAGAAGTTAGACCTGAAGTCTGTAACAGGCGTCCATCCTTTCAGTTCTCTGCAGTCACCACTGGATCTCTGGATAATGTAGTTTTCCCATCTACTCTAGTGCAGTGATCTTCAAATGCCAGCACACAGTGTGGTGCTGCACCAGCTGCATCATTGTCACAGGGAGTGTGAGTTAAGATACAGATTGGTGGACCCCTCTTCTAAGGTGAGATCTAGGAAGCTGCATTTTACAGGCTCATAGCTGAAGCTGTTGAAGGTGTTCTACTTTTGAGAGGCGGTGGAAGCCACTGCAACTGTGGACATGAGATGGAGTGAAGGTCAGGGTTACAAGATCAGAGTAAGATCTGATGACCTGCTCCCACAGCTCTAGATTCTGGAGGAATGTCTTCCTGGATTCTAAAGGCAAGTCAGAAGCCAGTGTTGGTTGGATTAGAGAAGAAGAGACCTGGCATCAAGTGGCTGGGTGTTCTTATTAAGTGACCATCCTAAGAAACTGACTCCTCACAGGTTTTGGTAGGGCAGTCCTTGGGACCTCCTCCCTTCTATTATCAGATTTAGGGCAACTGCTGGCCAGAAACTTCAGGGAGCTTATACTCAGGGGATGGGAACAAAGAGTGGAATTTGGTTGTTTCTGAGGATTAAGTTTCTGTAGGTATTTGCCCTGTATCTAGAATTTCTGGGCTACAAAACCCTACTCGGTCTCCTCTGGATGGGCCATAAAGGCATCTTAACTTGGATTTCTGAGCCCTGGTGGTAGGCAGTTTCTAAGAAGGACCAAAGGGGTTGAATAGACAACAGGTGTTTCATATTTGTCATTTCACTGGTGATGGAAATAACTGGTTAGTCTTTAATCAAGATCTATGATCTAGGCAGGCCAGCCGGCTCAAGGCTGCTAAATGGAGGTGAATGTAAAAAAGGGTACAAATGAGGGTTTCCTTGAGATTACAGTGGGCAGGGCAGGTGTGATATCGTGATTTATAATAAGAAATAAATATTTAGTCTTTGTTCCCATTTCTGGCACAGAGCTCTTAAAACCCTTGGAATTTCCAAACTGAGGTCTTTTGTATGTTAATGAGGTACCTCTTGAAAGTCACCTAAGGATAGGGACTGATTGCCAACAGAACCAAACATTAGAGGATTGAAACTTTCAGCTCCCCACCTCACCTCTTACCTCCAGGAAGAGGAGAGAGGCTGGAAGTTGAATTCAATAACCAGTGGTCAATGGTTTAATCAATCATGCCTATGTAATAAAGCCTTCATAAGAACCCAAAAGGACAGAATTTGGAGAGCTTCTGGGTTGGTGAATACATAGAGATTTGTATTGTATGTATCTCAAAACCTCAGAGAGGATATGAAAACTCCACACTCCTTCCCCATATTCTACCCTATGCATCTTTTCCATCTGGCTGTCCCTGAGTTATTCTTTTTATAATAGACCTCTAATCTAGTAAGTAAAAAGTTTCTCTGAGTTCTGTGAGCCATTCTAGCAAATTAATTAAACCCAAAGAGGAGGTCATGGAAACCTCTGATTTATAGTCAATTGTTCAGAAGCACAGGGACAACCTGGGCTTGCAATTGGCATCTGAAGTTTTGTGTATGTGGGCAAGGGGCAGTCTTGTAAAACTGAGCCCTTATCCTGTGGGATATGATGCTAGTTGAACTATAGAACACCCAGCTGGTGTCTGGAGAATTGCACCTTGGTGGAGTGGGAACCCTTCCCCCCATCACCAATACACAAACACACATTGGAATTGGGTATTAGAACATCTTAGCAGGACAGAGGGTTCTTTCTTCCAGTCTCTGTTGTTGTTAGTAGAACAAATGTTTCTATGGTCATGCAGCAAGTCTGAGTTGCTCACAAAGATGGCTGAGCCTCATGAGAAGAGTTACTTAAATTACCAATCCACAGTGACAAGAGCGGGCACAATTATCTCTCTCTCTCTTTTTAGAGAGAGAAAGAGAGAGCATGAGCATGTGCACAGTGGGGGAGGGGCCGAGGGAGAGGGGGAGAGAGAATCTTAAGCAACACGGGGCTGCATCTCACAACCCTGAGATCATGACCTGAACTGAAATCAAGAGTCAGATGCTGAGAAACAAACTGAGGGTTTTAGAGGGGAGGGGGTTGTGGGGATGGGTTAGCCTGGTGATGGGTACTGCATGGAGAACTGGGTGTTACACGAAAACAATGAATCGTGGATCACTACATCAAAAACTAATGATGTATTGTATGGTGATTAACATAACATAATAAGATAAAATTTAAAAAATTAAAAAGAAAGAGTCAGATGCTTAACTGACTGAGCCACCCAGGCACCCCCACAATTATCTCTTTTAATCCCCACAAAAATCCTATAGAGTAGGTAGAAGGTATTTTCTTACATACAACGATTAATAACCAGTGATTACTATAGGTTATAAAGATATTATTGGACTAAACAAGCTTGTCTCTGCGTCTTGATTCCATACCCAGTGCTCTCCTATTTCTGGGATGGATCTCACTGGCTGTAGCAGTTCTGGAATCTTACTCACTGGGGTATCATTGGAGGACTCTGGGTCTTGAGAGGTATGGATTGATCTGAATGCATTCAGATTTGATGAAGTTTCAAGGAGTCTCAGAGAACGGACTCTTTGTGTTATATAGTTCATTGATGCTCTTAAGAAACCAATGGAGGATTTTCCCCACTAATGTAGCTTTTGTCTCTGTAGGGCAGATATGATGTAAGCAAACAGATAATTATAATTTTTCCAGAACCTGATTAGTAGGTGAAAGTATCAGCCCCCATCCCATGTAGGATTTCATCTTCTCATGCTTCTCATGGTTGTTCTCATCTATTTATATACAACAAAAATGATCATTTTCATGCATGTGAGTCCTAAATCTGGACCTTTCTTCTGAGCTCTGGACCCACTAATCCAATGTCTTTGACATATATCTCTTTGAATGTTCCATAGACACCTAAAAGTCATTGTCCCCCATGATATCTCTATCCTCTCTCCACCCCAACTTTTCCTCCTCCTTGTTCCTATCTCAATAAATTACATAACCATTTTTCCAAAATGGAAGCTTAGGGGTCCCTCTTTATGCCTCTTTTGCCCACAAGTCTTCCTCCCATTTGTTTTCAACTCCAGGGATACAGCAATGAAAAAAAACTATAGACTTTTGGGAGCTTAAATGTAGCTCTGGGTCTCAGCCAACTTAGGCCAGCTTCCTAGAGAGAGACTTTCCCAAAAAGATTGCGATTATGATGACGTCATGGGAAGTCTGGAGTTCACATTTGAAACATAAATCTAAATCTATATCTCCAGCCGAGGCCTTTCACTTACATTCTAAATTGTTATATTTAGCTAACCATTCATTACCCCTCACAAAGATGTCTGATAGATGTATAAAGCCTAACTATTGATATCCTTATCCTAAATGTGCTCTTCCCTTTGTCATGATCATTTCAATAAATTGAGACTTCATCCTTCCAAGGGCTCAAACCCTGAGTCTTGAAACTTTGGAATTATCCATTACTTCATTTTCTCTCTTACAAATCTCACATTTAGATGACCAGAAAACTCTAATGACCTTGCATCTGAAGTACGGCTGTCTACTTCTTATCACAGCCACTGCTACCTCCATAGCCCAAACCACTATCATCCACCTCCACGGCTACTGCCATGGTCCAACCACCATGACCCACTTCCATGGCTACCTCTATAGCCCAAATCACTATCATCTGCCACCACTGTCACCTCCATAGTACAAACTGCTATCATCTACCTCCACTGCTACATCCATAGTCCAAACCACTGTCATCCACCTCTGCTGCTACTGTCATGGTCTAAACTACTGCTACCTCCATAGCCCAAACCACTGTTGTGTCTTGCTTGGGCCACTATTTTATCTTCTCAACATGTTTCACTGCTAGGATTATCTCAAATCTTTGCAGCCTACACTTTTGGAAGCAATAGGAGTGATCCTTTGAAGTGTATTGCCATAAACTTCATCTCTGAGCTCACCTCATATCATTCTCTCCCTTGCTCACTGAAACCCAGGCCCATAGGCCACCTAGCTGTTTATTGGACACAACAAGCACACTCTTGCTCAAGGTGTTTGGACTTGCTATTCTTTCTGCCTACTATTCGCTTCCCATTTATGAATACAGGGCTCATTCAAATATCACCTGTTAGGGAAGACTCCCCTGACCATTCTTTCCCAAACGACAGCCTTTGGCCAGTCTCTACCCTTTTACCTCCCTTCACTTTTCCTCAAAGCACTTTTAACTAATATTAACATTTTTATTTATTTACTATTTCCTTAAACTAGTATTTTTCCTTCCTGAAAGTATGGATTTTGTCTGTTTAACTGTTGAACTCTTAACACTGAGAACAATGCTCAGCATATACTAGATGATCAACAAGCATTTGTGGATTACATGAATGAATAAACTCAAGGGATCCTGAATGGGTATCAGATATTTACAGAACATAGCTAGATTTTCATCGGCAAGCAGAATTGAGTTTGGGTAAAACAAGTACAAGTACTTAAACTGTGAGACCAGCGTGGGTAGAAACTAACCAGTTTCCATGTTGCTGGGAAAAAAAGAAAAAAGGTTGTTCAATAGCAACTTAAGGCTTAAGATTCCTAAAACCCACCCTGATTGGGATAAAATTTGTCCTCCAAGGTTAGAGGAGAAAAATGAAGGCTAGAACCTGGAGGGTTGTGGGGGCAGAGAAGCACTGAACATTATAGAGATGCTGTAGCCAAAAAGGAAGAAAAACAAGGAAATACTGGTATCATAGAAATAGTAGGAACAAAAGTTTTAAAAACTGCTGAGCTTTGTTCTAGTAGTGGGAATGGTTTTAGTCAGGGGGAGTGTAAATAAGTACCATGGAGTGGAGAGGATGTGACTAGATTGAGTTGTTGAAAGAGACTAATTGGGGTATGGGTGTAACTGTAAACTTGAATAAACTAATTACATGGGGTACCCAAAGAACAGGACCATGAGAATGAACTGCTCCATGTTCTGCTGCCATGACTTGGCTGCCTGATGGAACAGCAAGCATGTTGTCAGGATGTCACTAAGACTGAGAATGTAGTTGGACCTTTCATGGCACTAGATTGAGAGAATGATTAGTTGGTGGTGAGAAATAGTAACCATGCTACTGACACATTTGAGTGAAACTGTTGTGCATGGTGCTGAGAGTGTGGTTAGGCTCTCTAGTTCATGGAATGAGCAACCAAGCTAGCTTTTGCATTGGTGCTATTGCTGGACTCTCTAAGCTAATGGGAGCATGGAATTAAATGTTCCTGTTTGGGGGGATGTGGCCAGACTAGTTAAGACTTAGAAAAGTCCCTGAGATGTCAGCATTTTAGATCATCAGTGATATTAACATGTGCCTATCTGAGCCACCCATTACCCTGAAAATTTTAATAATTAGGAACCTGATTGGAGCAACAGGATACTGGACATGTGAGCAAGTTGGCCAGGGAAGAGAGAGAATTTGAAGTAGCTATGCCACTGGGAAAGTGTAATAAGCTATTTGTAGTGATGAAAGCAAGACCACATTATCCATGATCCTGTCCAGTAGTCAAAGATTGAGCCTCAGCTATCTGTGGCACCAGGAAAATATCACTAAGCCATCTTTGAAGTTGAATAGTCCTGAGTTGCCCCTGGTGCTAAAAGAATGGAGTTATGGAAATCCTTGCTGAACGTAATTTACCTCCAAATAATTCAGAGATAATAGCTAGCTAATTTGTTGTCCAGGGATGGAGTACAAGTACATTTGGAGGGGGAGAAAGTACATGCACTGTCCATGGTTCTGAAAGAGCAAGACTGTCCGGTATGGTCTTGAGCTGTCCGTGGTTCTGAACAAGAACTGTGGGGATGGATGAGAGCTGAGTGGGAATGGTTTTCTGTGAGGTGTGGTGAATAACTGATATGTTTGTAATGCTGAATCGGTGTGCCAGGCTGACGTGCTGAGAATAACTGAGTTTCTGTGGGGGCTAAAATGAAAGAAAGGAATAATTAAAGGAAGAAAGATATCTGGGAGTTTTGGGGAGAAAGTGCCCCAAAGGCATTTAATCAAAACATCTCTACTCAACAGAATGGATATCCAAATGAAGTTAAAAAGGAGGAAAATAGTCTTTTGCGAATGATCTTTGCCTCCCTACCATCTCCCCCAACCCACTGAAAATGGGATTAGAAGGAGGAAAAATATTTTCATCACTAAGGGAGAAAAACAAGTTCCTTATCACATCACAAGTTCCTGGCAGTGTTGTGGACTTAGAAACTCAGGATGGTGGATTGAATCAGCTTTAGAGACTTCGAGTTATAATTATTCAAGAAATCCAGAGAGGTAGTATGGTTTTGTCAAAATAGCACTGGGCTTGGAGACAGAAAACTTTAGTTCTGACACTAACTAGGTCTTTTGAATTGTCTCTCTCAGTTCTATGATTTGTAAACTGGTGATGATAACATCTGCCCTGCTAATTTGACACTGTTGTTGGGAGAATCAAATAATGTATGCGAAAGCATTTTGTAAGCTAAGTGCTGTACAAATGCACAATATAGACTTTAATATTTCCCATTACACATGCTATTTAATAGCCAATAGCCACTTAGCCTGTTCCAATTCGACACCACTAGCTCTCAGCATATAAATGAAATAAACATGTGGGATCATTTACAATTAAGCAGTATAAATGACTCATAATGTTGCCACTTTATTTCTCTATCTCCCATCTTTAATGTGTGAATACTTTTGAATATGGTTCTGCTGCCCTAAATAAAAGTGCTTATTTAATGGGATAATACAAATTACAATAGACTCAAGAATTTAAAGGGGATTTATGGTGTGGATAAAAATTTTTATTTTTACATATAGAATCTACTTCCTTCCCCCTATTCTTAATTCTCTCCCCTAATAGAATTCCTGTCCTATTCAACAGGATTCTGTCAGAATATATCACTAACAGACCTTCAGAATTCTTGCAGAAGGGGGCCTGGCAAGTGAGTTTCTTATAATTTTTAAAACTGTGGTTTAAGTGTGCCCAGGTATATTTAAGTAAGCCAATGATTTTGTAAGGATAAAGTGCAAGCTTGATTTAACAAGAATATTAAAATCACAATTTAGACAATTTTTTGCCATTGTAAAATCCTGGTGGACAGTAGAATTTGGGCAGTCAATTTTATAACTGATTAATATTTTTAGGGATGCTGGAAATTCCTAGCATTAGATTTAACTAGATGACATGATATCGCAAGAACATGAATGACAAATGCATTCTTTAATACATGTCATTACACCTCAACACACTCTAATATGTCTCTTCCAGCCTCTTTCATCAAAACTTTCATCTGCCAAATCCAGACAAACTTTCAGATTTCTATTTACTTGACTTCTTAGCAGTATTTGACACAGCTGACCATTCCATTTTTCTTGAAATCCCCTCTCTTTGTCACACCTGAGACATCATCGAAGGCTTCTTTTTTATCTGGCTACTAAATACTGAGCTTCTTTGGGTTCTGTCCTAACCCTCTTCTACACCCCTCTCATGGAAATCTAATCCTCTCCCATGGTTTTAACTTCCACTCAAACCTCTCTTCTCTGCCAGACCTGACTACCTGACTGTTTGGGTTTTTTTTTTTTATATTTCCTTCATCTAAATTGGCTTCTTTCTTGTTCCTTATTTTGTTAAATGGCACCATCAAGCACCTTTATGGTTGCTTACATCATAAACCCATAGACTCTCCCTCTCCCTCACTGTTCACATGTACCTCAACCACCAAGTCTCAGCCATCTCTTATCTGGCTTCTGTGCTTGCTCATTAACAGGTCTCTCTGTACATTCCGTTTTCCCTATATACATACCAACCAACACAATCTTTTTAAAATGTAAATCTGATCATATCATTCCTATGATTATACTTTTCAAAGGTTTCCCAAGCCCTTCAGATAATGTCTAAATTCATTCTCATGGCACATAAGTCTTGGCATGATCTGGTTCCTGCTCATCTCCTCCATTTACATCCCCCTTTCCCTTGCTTTTTCCCTAGTAGTTACCCTGGTTTTCTTTCAGTTTCTCAAATTCATCAAGTTCCTTTCCGCTTTGGTAGCTTCATACACACATTTTTTTTCTCTCAATAATTCCTTTTCTATCCCTTTCCCCTGATTGGCTTCTATTTTTCCTTCAGTTTATTTTAAATATCACTCTCTCAGAGCAGTCTTTCCTGACCCTCCAGACTAGACTAGTTTGCTTTGTTATTCATTTGCACAGAAGTCTGTACTTTCATTTATGACACATGTAAGTGTTTGATAAATATTTGTTGAGTAAAGGAATACTCAACGAATGAATGATGGTGGCTCTCAGAGACGAACTATGTTAGAGGAGCATCATGAATATGACCTATGATTGTTTAGTCTAATGTTTCTGTTGTCAGTGTACCTGATTTGACCTTAGAGTAAAAAAGATTATTCTTGTTGTTCCCCAGTGACTGAGCTTCTCTGTGTAGGAAAAGAATCCTAGAGTTGTCCATGGATGCAAGAAAACTGAAATGGGGGAAAAGATGACTGAAGGAGAATTCAGTGACATTTACTAAGAGGGAGTCCTTGCAATGCAATGGAAAAAACTATAACTGGGGAGTGAGGAGACCTGGGTTCACCCTTGGTCCTTCTGCTGACTTGCTTTTTCATGTTGCGTATGTTTTGTTTGTTTTGTATCTGAAGCAGTTACCATACAGGAAGGTGAAGAAGTGCTCAGAGGCGTCCTTTGTGAGCTCTGGTGCCTTATGAACTGGAAGTAATGCTATGCTTTGACTTGTTCTGATTCTGATCTTGTGAGGAAACTAAGGTTTTGTTTAATAAATTACTAGGTAGTTTCCATGAAGACGGATTGACTTCACAGCAGTAGGACTGGGTTTGATCATGACCTGGCATGAGTATTTCTCCCTCCCATGATTGGTCCCTTCAGTTGCCTTCTGGTTGCAACTCCTGGAGGGATAAGAGAATTGCCCTTCATATTTATATTGATTCTTGACTCCCTAGGGAAGGAGAAGCAACAGAACTGTCTTCTCTTAGCTACATTCAAATATGTGCCTGTAAGTTTTAGAGGTTTCTCTTTTCAAACTGCCACAGCCTGGAAGTATCCAGTTGAGCTGCCAGAGGTTGCAGGGTGAGTCAGGAACACTTAGCTCTCCCTCATTCTGTCAAATATTCAGAAATTCTTTCATTCCCAGTAATTGCTGAGGGCTCACTGTGCATTTAGCACTGTTAGGTGTTATGGGAGATGGTATGGTGTAGAAAGAAGAGCAGTGGGCAGAAGTCAGAAGACTGGACTCCCAGCCATGGGTCTGTAATAAACCACGTTCAGTCTTTGGGTATTTTTTGTCTCTGGACTTCAGTTTGCTCATCTGTACAATGAGGGGATTGGTCTAGTAGTATACTGAGGCCCTTTCATTTTGACAAGAAGCCAGATTTCTTGTTTTGGAGGCCTTTGAGTCTTCTCAAGGAGAAAAGAAACTTTATGACAGGTGCACCTGAGTGGCTCAGTCCGTTAAGTGTCTGACTCTTGATTTCTGCTCAGGTCATGATCTCAGGGTCATGAGATTGAGCCCCGTGTTGGGCTCTGCACTAAGCATGGAGCCTGTTTGAGATTCTCCCTCTCTCTTTACCCCTCCACCACCTCCATGCATGTGTGTGTACCCTCTCTCTCTCTCTCTCTAAAAAAAAGGAAATAATTAGAAAAATAAATAAGGGCTACATTGGGTGGTTCTGACCACAGGGTTTTAAGCAATAAAGACAAGTGCCCCAAAGTTTTGAAGAAGGGAGGGGCCAAATAGGTAAGAGTAACTCGGTGAAGCCTTCCTGAAGGAAGTTGTTTGTAGAGCATCTTTATGATTGTATGTTTCACAATACAATCTAGCTTGAGAGGCATTAAGTATACTATGGGTCTGGAACCCTGAAGAATATGCAAATGCATGCCCACTGGGGCACTTTCTGGCCTTGGTCGAACACCTCTTAAAAGCAGAGGCACCCATATGAGGCTTCTTTTCATGAGGAAATTCTATGGCTGTTAATCTTCTTAAACATTAATTATTTTAGAGCCAAATATGTTTTTCAAGAACAAAAATCTTCCTTTTCTTTGCTAAGTTTCTAAAGAAAAAATATGCAAATTCTGACAGGTAAAAATGGGTTTTGGACAAGGTTCTAAGGCAAGGGCACTGTGAATATTATGTAAATGCCAACCAATATAATGCAGCCCATCAGTTTATTTCAGGGAAGCAAAGGGTACTAGGAAAATCCGTTGCTGCTGCCCAGCTCCTGACATTGAAGGAATCATCTTTTGTCCACAAATCACATTGTGATTTGGTCCTCAAAATCTGCTTCCAAATGGCAAATTCTGACAAAAATAGTGTATCTTGTTTTAGGCTGCCACTTAAATGTCACTTCCTCAGAGAGACCTTCCTCGATCTTGCCTTTCTAAATTAGGAGACTTTAAGATGATCTCCCAAAGAATCCTGGTCTTTCCTGACACTTGACACAGTTTATAAGTATATTTATTTGTGTGCTTATTTAATATGTATCTGCACCACTAGACTGTCAGTCCTGTGAGGGCAGAAACAGAATTCCTTCTGTCCATAGCTCTATGTCCCCAGTGTTTGGCACCGTGTACAGCATGAAATGTTGTCATTAGGTAAAAGTGGGGTCTCAGTGACATAGTTACATGTTTCAGATCATGTAGCATATGCTTATGTTTCAGACCTTTCAAAATGCATTGTGTGATTGCATCTAATATTTGCATCCTTTACATTTTTTTACACATTTTTACACTTATCATGTCTCTCCCCCAGTACAACAATTTTCCACTGGTTAAGAAATCAAAGTGTATAGTGATAACAGAGTGTAATGGTTAAGTTCTTGGATTCTGGATCCAGAACATCTGGGCTTAAATCACCACTGTGCAAATTACTATCTGTGGGACATTGGGAAGTTTATGTAACTTCTCTGTCCTCGATTTTCTCATCCATGAAACAGGCATAATAATAGTACTATGAGGTGGTCATCAGAAAGAAATGAGTGCTTAGAACAATGCCCACAACATTGGAAGCATTATATTAATTTTGTTGCTAATATTATTTTTCCCCAAGGGAACGTGATGATTAAGAAGTTGACCCAGAAGTGTCACACAATCGGTCTGATTTCACATCAACCATACATACAGTCTTCCTGAAGTACAACTATCTCCAATCCACCAGTGAAGAATCTATGACCCAGGTGGACAATGGATCTTATTCAAGGACTTCAGCTAGAAAAAAGCAGAGCTGAGACAACAACCCAGATTTTCCAGTGTTTCCATATTCCAGTATCAATGCTATCAGTCATCTCAGGATTCCCTGATTTCCCACAAAGATGAGATTGGAATCCATTGGAGCAGGAGACACAGTGCAGTGTCTGGATGAGCACTGAACCAGTTGGCCAAGCAGGACATGCTGAGCCCCTCCTCTCCCCTCGCTTAGTTACAGCTGGGCACTGAGCCAAGAATCGGCTAATATTTTCTGAGCGCCCTGATCTGTGCGTGCCTGCCTGCCGACAAGTTCTGAGGCACTCTGAATGCAGCCTCTGAATGACGCTGACCCACACTTGACCTGTGATCACCCACTGAGCCAGCCAGTACTTTAAAAAAATTAATCATAACTTTGTTTAAAAATTGAACAAAAAAGATGATGGTCTTATTAATAAACATGTGTTCTTGTTTGCTATCTATATGCGGGGCACAGTGCTGGGTATTTCACATACATTGTGTCATTTAAACCTCATAGGATCATAGGAAGTCTACCCTATTATTAACCCATTTCCACAGATGAAACACTAAAGCCTTGAGGCTGGCTTGGCCAAGGTCATAGCCTATTAGATATCTGAGTCATTATTCTTATCTCTCTTTTCCAGAAGGTAAAGAATAAAAATATGAACACATATTATTCTTGGGGAGTAGTATTATTGGTGATTTTTTTTAAAAATAGAGGGAGAATATACATATACAAAATAAATGAGCTGCAATAATCTTAAATTTAGAGTTTGATGCCTTCCCAGTGGCTACTCTGGCCCTGCCTGGAGATGACCACTATTGTGACAGCTGTCATCAGAGTCAGCACTTTCTAGGTGTCTCTGAGCCTTTGCCCATGTCACCACACCCAGGGCACAGCAACCTCGCCCCTCTTCTCCATCTCTCTAAAGCCCACCCATTGTTCAAGCCTTCCCTGAAGGATCCTCTGATTTGTCCAGCTGGTCAGCTCTGAAAAGACCTCAAAATAATAATAATAATTAATAATAATCATAATAGCACAATTTACTCCATCTGCTTTCGCCTAGGACTGTGTCTAATACAAGGTCAAGTTCACAGATAATGCAGGGCTTCAGTGCCTTGGCCTCTCCCTACAAAATGTGAACAAGGCATCTCCAACAGGCCTTCCTCTTGTCACTGAGGAGTCAGTCAGTGCCACATGGTGTGAAGGGTGGGACTGGGTTGGGGGAGAATGCCTCCCATCATGGGCAGGGGACCAGGGTTCCTGCTCCTTGTGCCAGGAACCAGCTATGTGACCTTGACTAACTCACTGGAACTGAAACTCTAGGTCTCAAAGTTTCTTTATGTATAAAATGAGGACATCAGACTAAATAATAATGGGAATAGAAGATAATTGGTGGGGCTAAGCTCTTCATACATCCCCTGGTTTAAATCTCATAATTGTCTTGTGAACTGGGTATTATTATGGCCATAATTTGAGGAAACTCAGTTGAGTTGCAGTTGAGGAAACAAAAGGATTGGGGGAGAGTTGCCTAATGGTTTAATAAATAGCAAAACTGTGATGTTAACCAAGCCTCGGTCCAGCCCACAGGCTTGTGATCTTCGTCACTATGCTATACACCTGGTGGTGGTCATGCCTCTTCTTCCTGCTCTTCTGAACCAGTTCATAAAACATGGCTCTAGTTGTCTTTGGAGAGCCAGGGAAAGCACAGCAAGTAGCAAGGTAAGAAGAGTGACCATGGGCTCTAATGAGCAGGATGGACCAGAGTGACATCTTGACTCAGGACAGAGTTCTGAGCCTCTCAGAACCGTTGCCAGTGGGGAAAGGAGAGACCACATTTTCTTGAAGGGGGAGGTGAGAGAAGGCGCTGTTTGCCATATTTGGAACTCCTTCCCATATGATCCAGGACACCAAGCCATGATTTTTATTCAGGAAGCACTTAGTGAACTGCTAATGTGTACTAAGTTTTGATGGAGGTATAAAAATCAAGGAAGCCGAGCCTCTGTCACTCATAAATTCAGTTTGGTGGGGACAGACACCAGCAGAAGCACCACTCCAATGGGAGACATGCTCATACACACAAACATAGATGAAGAGGTGATGCAGGGCAGAGAAGGGAGACGGGGCACGAGGTCTTGCGGGAGAATGAGGTCTCTCCAGGACTTTGAAGGACAGTTAAGGTCTGGGAAGGAAGTGACTGCAGAAAGGGTGAATCCAGTGGGTAAAGGATGTATAAGAAAGGATTCAACAGCCCCAGAGGGGGAAGGGAAAGTGTGTCTTTCATGGGCTCAGGAAGCATGAATTCTAAGCTCATGGTATTGGTTTATATAAGGGACCCCAGGACTCTTAAGGACTCTGGGAGGGAAGGAGAGAGAATGGGAAGCATGGGGCTGCTGCTCTTGAAGGATCTGGGGTCTCAGGAATCTTCTGGACCTGATGCACTTCTGATATAAGGGAATACATGGCCGTGAACCTGCCCAGAGTCAGTGGTCACTGGTTTTCCTCCTCCTAGAATAGCATTTCCTTGGCAATATTTATTTGTGAAAGACTCTTTATCCACCATTTATGATTACAGAATATCCTCAGGGTCCTTTTCCATTTTCTTCTTCTTTTTTTTTTTAAAGATTTTATTTATTTGAGAGAGAGAGAGCATGAGAGGGGGGAGGGTCAGAGGGAGAAGCAGACTCCCTGTTGACAGGGAGCCTGATGTGGGACTCGATCCTGGGACTCCAGGATCATGACCTGAGCCGAAGGCAGTTGCTTAACCAACTGAGCCACCCAGGTGCCCTCCATTTTCTTCTGATGATGATTTTCTCAAAGCCATCTTTTCACATATATGTTCTTTCATATGCCAGTGTTCATTTTCAATGCTCGTTCATTATTTTTATTATTATTATTATCAACATTAGTTGACTGCTAAGTGAGTGGACATGAAACTAGGAAATTGCTTTTTAAGGCCACTCTAAAATCTTCCTAACATTTCAAACCAACTTTATGCCATTTCAAAACAAATTTTTTCCATCAGACTAAAAGCAATTCATTTCTCTGCATCATTTCCACCTTCTTCCCACACCGTGTGGCTAGGAAGCCCAACATTTTGGCTTCTGCTACTCAAAATACATAAGTGCAGTTGACTCTACCTGCTTCATTTTGCAAGTCCAGGGAGGGTGACTCTAGCTACATTGAAAAAAATCATAGCAGATTTTTATTTTTCTGGCATTGGTCCAATCAGGTAATCTCAAAGAGCAAAATCATGATTAGGAATCAATTTATACTAAGTGCACTTGAGCTTTGGAGGGAAAAGGCAAGTAAAGCAAAAACCACAGAAATCTCATTTCTCAACGAATCATTCTTCTGGATTTCAGAGTTGGGCTAAAAACAAAGGATAGATGGTTTTGGCCCTACCTGTTGTAACCTTTCTGCACAAGTATAAATGCTCCTTGCAGGTTGGAAAACACCCTTGGCCACCTGGATTTGTCTTGTTTCATCACAATATCTTTAAACAGGAGCCCCTCAACCTTGTTGCCCGTTGGAGTTTTTGGGAAAGCATTGAAAAAAACATAGATTCTTGGCTGTCACCTCTGGACATTTAGATTCAGGAGGCCTAGAGTGGGGTCCAGGAGTCTGTGTCTCTAAAAGTTTCTCCAATATATTCTGATGTGTGACCCAGAGTGGGAACCACTGCGTTCAATCTTATCCACACTTTTCTAACAAGAGTACTTTTGCCTTGAGTTTGAGGCAAAACTTATCTCCGAAGGAGTATATCACCTCCTACCTGCAGACTATGGTTTCTCTGCTTTCTATGTCCATTTTTTATTTAGCTGTAACATTTTCATCAATACTTCTAGGATATTTGGCCTCTGTTACCACAGCTTTGGTAAAATTTCTGAAATAGCACCTGCTAATAAAATATCTCTTTGTATCAATATGGCTTTTTGAAGAACATAAACTTGACATTGATCTGGCATGTAGAGATTGCTAGTTTTTGGATTTGGCTATAATTTTTCTCCTTATCTTTCAGAAGATGGGAGATAATGGGAGTCTTCTATAGAAATAGATTAATAATACTAGTTTTCTAAGAACTGTGGGTGTTTGGGGAAGGTCATATATTCAAACAGCCCACAACTGTGCTTCGTTTTTGGCTCATGGGAAAAACCTGTAATTCTTCCCATATAACCCCAAGCATATATCTTGACACCATTAACCATAGATTGGCCCCCGAGTCCCGCAGCCAAACCTTTGCTGGCTCAATCTTGCTTGTCTTCTAGGTAAGAGATCCTCTTTTCTTATCCCAGCTCGCCACCACTGGAATCCATGAGCTCCTGGAACACAGTTCAGCTTAATATTCAGGCAGAGCAAGAAGAAACTCCTCTTCTGCTGGAGAGGCTAGTGAGCAGCTCTGGTAGGAGAAGTGAGTCCGAGACCCCCCAGCTCTGCAAAGACTTACACTTGTTTGTGCCTTCAGTAAACGTGCTCCGGCCTGTCTGATAGGAACGTCCCTGGTGTTCAGGGAACTGCAAGGACTCATGCTTCCCTGGGTGTCATTCCCATTTCCCGTCACGAGTCCCACCCTGGCTGCTAGTGCTCCAGAAAGTGCACTCCTTGGACGGAAGCAGGGCGGGGGTGGGGGGAGGGGGCGTGGGGAGAAGCTTATGTGTGATTAGATGGTAAAGTAACAAATGTGATTTTAAATGGTCTCGTGGGAAACACTGAAACCCGAGGAAGCAAAGAGGCTGCACTTAGATAAGGATGCCTCCAGCATGCACAATAGACTCCCAGCCCGGAGCAGGGCTGCCTAAAAAGAGCTGGATGGGCTGTTTCTCACCATTGACCCAAGAAAGCAGAGCTGCACCCATTCATACAGTGCCTTCCTTGTCTCTAGGTCCTTGTTCCAGAACAAACACTCATGTTTGCATTTTGGAAAAATTTAAATGAAAAAAGTGTTTGAGTAATTTTCATATTCTTCATGCGTACTCAGTAATAGACTAGGTCATATGAAACAATAGTTTGAAATGAAATTATAGAAAAGGTCTCAAACCCCAGATATGATAGAAGAAAAGAGCAGGAGAAAATGACCTGTACACATGGCCATGGGACCAAGAGGGAGGGGAGGTAATGCAGAGGGTCACAGCCCGTCCTGACCCCACTGTGTCTGCCTGGTGCAATGTGGGCTGGCATGGGAAGTGTCCCTCAATGCCAGTTTATATCACAGAAGGCTAACTGGCTGGATGCTTTATTCAAAATCTCCCAAATCAAACAAAAAGCAGCTTCTTCAGGTCAGGATTCAGATCATATGAAATGTCGACCTCTCTCTGCAGGGACCACAACTTTCAAAGGGCCAGGCCAAGGAGGGCCAGCACCCCCACTCCAAGGCAGAGCTCAGTAGAAAGGGTGGAGACTGGAGGGTTTGGGCATTGGGACAACATCATGGGAGGGAGGAGAGGGAGGATGGTCCCTCCTTGCTACTGGTTCCCTGCAACCTCCTCAAGATGCTTCTTCTTGTGTTCCACCCAAACAATGGAATATGCAGTTCCTCCAAAGATGATGCTTCTGAAATACAGTTATCCTTGAACAACACAGAGGGCTAAGGGTGCTTGACATCCCTTCTTGAAGCCGAAAAGCTAGGTATAATTTTTGACTCCCCCAAAACTTAACTATTAATAGCCTGACCTGAAGCCTTCCCAATAGCATAAACAGACCATTAACACATATTTCGTATGTTATATGCATTGTATACTATATTCTTACAATAACGTAATATAGAGAAAAGAAAATGTTATTAAGA
The DNA here is from genome assembly GCF_054177405.1 of Leptonychotes weddellii. Classification (NCBI taxonomy): domain Eukaryota; kingdom Metazoa; phylum Chordata; class Mammalia; order Carnivora; family Phocidae; genus Leptonychotes; species Leptonychotes weddellii. The sequence goes on from NC_138369.1 coordinate 57,622,149, forward strand.
AAATCATAAGGAAGAGAAAAATACATTTACAGTGCTGTACTGTATTAACCAAAAAAAAATTTCTGTGTATAAGTAGACCCTCACAGTTCAAACCTGTGTTGATCAAGTGTCAACTGTATTTATGGATGGAATGACATGCTCTCTGGGATTTGCTGCAGAATAATCTAAAGGGAGTGGGTAGGGTGGGGTAAAAATGAAACAAGATTGGCCATGAGTAGATAATTGTGGAAATGGAGTAGGTAAAGATTTTTCACACTATTCTCACCAGTTTGGTAGATGCTTGAATTTCTACAACAAAAAGTTTTTAAAACCTGATGCTCATGCAAAATTATTAACTCTAGGTTCTTACATGAAAAGAGGATTATGACACTATAGTGATCCTAAACTTTATGAACAAATACTCTAGCTATCTGCAGAAAATATTGTCTGGAAGAAAAGACACCAAAAGTTTATTTATTCATATATATATGGATGGAATTATATGATGGAATTATATGGTGGAATTAGTAATGATTTAAGATTTTCCTTTTTTAAACCTCTCTTTGTATAATTTTTTCCACAATAAACATGGTAATTAAAGACAATATTTAAAGAACATGGTTAGAGCTCCAGCTCCCAGGATCTCTGTTCTGCAAGTCCTGGTCTGGTGGGTAGGAGGGAGGGGCTGCTGGGAACGCTGGCTGGGAGAAGGAAATCCTTGCACTTAGGGGGTGTTCCCTGAGCACCCCAGGATGTGTGTTACACCCTGTCATCACTACAGGAGAGCATCTTCAGTGTTCTCAGGGGTGCCATCCTTAAGGGAAACAGCCCTGGGGTTGATGTCAGGGAGGATTTGTGTCCTTGGACAAGTAACCTGATTCCTCTGGGCCTCATTTTCCCCACTACTGATTCCTACCCTCCAATACACTCTCCACACAGCAGCTAGAATGTTCTCTGTAACAGACATCTGATCAGAAGTCACCTCTGCAGGAAACCCCTGAATGAAGGCCATTGATGTTACAGTGAAATCCCAGATCCCAGACATAGCTTGTGAACTCTCTGTGTTCTCTTAGCTTAGTGGTAGCAATGGTCCACCCACCCCATCTCCGTGCCCCAGTGATACTGGGCTGCCTTTGGATGCTTGAACACACAATGCTGCCCTCCAACTCAGGAGTCCTTGCAGATGTTGTTCTCTCTCTTGTTTCCTTTCGTTTAATTTCCTTCCCTTTCCTTCACTTACTAATATCTGGTTATCCTCTACTCCTCAGACTAAACATCACTCCCTTGAGAATACATTCCCTGATCCTCCAAATCAAGATAGATACTCACGTTATACCCTCACATGAATTCATTCTCTCATTCTTTCAACACACTTTTACTGAGAGCCATCTATGTGCCAGGAGCCCACAGTCTAGTGTGGGAGAGAGATATTGAACAAATAGTTCTGATAATGACCATGAAAATGTGTCTTCTGATGGCACATCCATAATGCAAATTCAGACAGCAATGGGTGAATGCTCTCATTCTTAGCAGCTGGCTCATGAGCCTCATGATAATGCATCACACATCTGACATGAATGGACTTTTGGGGCCTCACTTAAGGCATTATGGCCAGATTCTACTGTGCAACCAGTTATAATAGGAAAAAGCAAAGGGAATGAACTGCTTATATGACCAAGGATATAAAGCACTTCTTCAAGCCATTTGTTTAATGTCTATCTTCCCTACTATTTACTTATTTAACTAGTGCTTAAGAAGAACCTACTCTGTGTCTATGCTGAGTGCTGAGGATACAAAAATGAAAGGATGAAATTCCCCTCTCGTGGAGCTTACATTCTAGAAAGGGAGGTAGAAAATAAGCAATTAAAAATTAACGAATGCAAAGTCGAAATACTATGGTATTTATGCCAGACAACTACCACCAGGACAGTTATTTCAATCATTAAACCTAATGTAAGAAGTTATGTTCACAGAAGGAAGCTCAAGTCTCTCATTAAAACAAAAAATTTAAAAACTGTATTCAGAAAAAAATTAATGAACACATACATGGTGATGTGGTTTAGAAGAAATACGTATATGGTCTTCCCCTGTTTCTGGCACAGAGCTCCTGAAAGGCTTGGAGTTTCCGGTGATGAGAGTTTGTTATCATGTTAATGGCGTGTCTTTTGGAACTCCCCAAGGATGGGAGCTGGTTGCCAGGAGAACCTACCAATGACTGGAAGTTGGGAATTTCTGTCCTGCCCCCTGACCTCCGGGGAGGGAGGGGATCTGGAGGTTGAACTAGCTGCCAGTGTTTTAAAGGCCAGTGATTTAATCAATCATGCCTATGTAATGAAGTCTCCATAAAACCCAAAAGGGTGTGGTTGGGAGGCTTTTGGGTTGGCAAACATGTGGATTTGGGGAGAGTGATGTGTTAGGAGAGAGTATGGGAGCTCCATGCTTTTTTTCTGCTTCCATGTACCCTGCCCTATGCATCTCTTCCATCTGGCTGTTCCTGAGTAATAGCCTTTTATAATAAGCTGGTAATCTAGTGAGTAAACAGTTTCTCTGAGTTCTGTGAGCCACTCTAAAAAGGAGGGGTTTGTGGGAACCTTTGATTTATAGCTGGTTCTTCAGAAGCACAGATGACAAGCTGGGCTCATGATTGGCATCTGAAGCAGAGGACGGTGTTAAAAAGGAGACAGGAGGCCCACAATGGAGTCGTTTTTGCTAAACTCCAAATCAGCAAGCCGAGACTTAACACCTAACCTCACTGCAGTTTCAACCCCTTGGGAAGGTAACTTTTAGCCAGTCAACGTGGAATTACCTGGTCAGCACTAGTGAGACAATCTGCCAGATAGACCCCTTCTGCTACCTTTATGGAAATTGACCTTGCTTGAAACAGTGCATTCTTTGCTAATAATTTCTATTTTCTGTGCCCCTTGTTGCCTTTAAAAACCTTTCTGGTGGAAGGAGTGGGGTGGTGGCAGGATAGAGTGGTAGAGATCCTTTCTGTTTGTGAGATGGGATGCTGCCCTACTCATGAACTATTGAATAAAACCAATTAGATCTTTAAATTAACTCAGTTGAATTTTTGTTTTTTTAACGTCAGTCTTGGGGGTCTGACCCCTGAGCCGTGGAATCTGCTGCCAACCCCAGGTACTGTCAGAACTGAGCTGAACTGTGGGGCACCCAGCCAGTGTTGGAGGCTTGCTTGTTGGATGTGAGGGAGCCCCCCAGCACACACACACGCACACAGTTGTTGGAATTGGGGGCTCAGGACACTCTTAGCATATTAAAGGAAAGAATAATTTTTTCAGAAAGCAACATATTTTGCAAAGATTTCTTCTGCCCCAGACAACCAAAGAATTATTTGGTGATGCAGACCCATTTTACATCCTTTTACACAAACTTCTCTTCCTGTGCTTCAGCCTAGGGACCTTCGTGTCCCTAGTAAAGACACTTCTGAAAGTCTTCTTCCCCAGTAAGTTACTACTGCCCTCTGTGTCTTGTAGGTGTATGTCTTGTGTTCATCTCCCTTAGAAGTTCTTTTTGTGCTCCTTGAGAAAATGGTGTCCATGCCTATTCTGGCACACCTCATAGTGCTAGGTGCGCGATGCACCAAGAAAGAAACTTTCTGTGCTGCTAGGACTCCCTCCCGGGAAGGGCCCATGACTTACTCTTGGGTCTCCAGCACCTGGCACCATGCCTGTCTATAGAGTCACCAAGCTAATACTTAAAAGGAATTGTTCTTTTTAATCCATCAGCTATTTGCTATGCGTGCATTTATCTCATTCTTTTGAATACAGGTTATGGTCTTAGCCTGCTGTAGCAACAATTCCTTATCTGCAAAAGGGCTTTATAGCTTACACTTTGATACCTGATGATGTCTGGTGGATCAAATGGTCCTTACTTTATATTATGTGGGAAACTGGGCTGAGAGTGGTTGAGAGGCTTCATGAGCAGCACCCAACCATGCAGTATGAAGACAAGGAGGAGAACTCAAAGTCTCCTACTCCAAGGCTCTTGGCAACACAGATTTCCCAGATGTGACTCTTGCCTCCTTTGATTACTGCTCCTGGGGCAAACCAACTCTTTTCAGGCAGTAACTGTCCCCTGGAATCATGGCAGTGGTCAGATGAGTGGAAGGGAGAGAATCATTGCCAGTGTCGTGGTTCCTCTGCTTTCCCTGTTCCTCTGAGCTCCTGTCATCCATCTCTGTGCCTGTGATGTGCCCTGGACACAGGTTGTGTGGGCGAGGGGGAGCCCAGGGCGAGGGTGCCCTGTGGAGTCTGGCCTCCTTGTCAGAACTCCAAGCACCAGGAAAGGCGAGCAGCTTGGTTTCCATGGCAACCTGCCCACCCGGTCCTTGCAGCTGCAGCCCCTCTCGGGGCCCTTGAGGCGGGGGCTGCGGGTGGCCCCCGGGGGAGCCCTGTGCCCACGTCGGCCCCCACCGGGTTCAGGCCTGAGGCAGGCTGTTCATTCTGAGCTGGAGCTTTGCCTGACATGGTTCCCATGGGGACGGCTGTGTGCACATGCTGCCTGTGGTCAGATCCCCAGATCAAAACTGCCCTGCAGTTCAAGCAGCTCCTGCTCAGAGCCTTTGGAAGAAAGATTGAGTTTCAGGTGCCCTTGTCCCCCAACCGTGAGTAGATTTAAGAACACGGCACAGTGGGCCTTTCTCTGCCATGCATGGGGCATTCCCTCATGCCAGGGCCTAGGGGCACCAAGATGGCAGGGGCATAGTTCCCACCCTTAAGAAGGGGCAAGGAAAATGGTGGGGCTGGTAATTACAGTGCATCTTGGCCTGGCAACAGTGGAACTAGGACCAAGAGATAGGAGGGACTGACCAACTCTGGGGAAGTTTCAGAGTGGGAGCAGGAGGAATTCCAAGCACAGAAAGAATGTGCTCTGTGAGATAACAAAGTTTGCGTGCTGTAGAAAAGGGGAAGGTGGAGGTGGGGCTGGGGAAATGTGCAGGACTCCCCTGTGGAAGGTTGCAGAGCTTGGGCTGTGTCCTGTGGGAAAAGAGGAGTCATTTCACACAGGAAAACAGAGTGGCTGGATTAGCGTGATTTAGAAAGGTCACCATAGAGGCTGGGAAGGGACTGGTTTAAAGAGGGGATGAAAGGTGGAGAGGACAGTGAGGTGGCTGCAGAAATCCTGGCGAGAGCCCAAGGCAACTAATCTCTCTCGGAGTTAGGGGTCTCCTTCCACGTGAGGTGTGGCCAAGGGCATTGATTCTGTGCCGTTGTGTGGAAATGGCAGGAACCAGGAGCCAGGAGATCTGGCTATTTGTTGTCAATGCCTCACCCAACTGCTACCACGTGTCAGGTTCCCAGGAAGACTCTCAGAGGGGGGAGTTAGCCTACAGAGGTTTATTAGGGAGATCCCCCTTGGGTCAACATCTGTGAAGGGAGTGGGGTGGTGGCAAGATAGGGCAGGGGAGAAGTCAACCATGATGCGGGCAGCTCAGGTGCTGAGGGGCCTGTCAGAGCTGTCCTGCATTGGGTGGGATGGCCAGGCCTTTATGACCCTTCTTCAATTGGTGATCAAATGTGGGCTATCCCCAGAAGGGCATGACTTTGGGGATGCAACTGCCAGTAGCTGAGGCATCCCTGAGAGGCTGGCAGGTGAAGTCTACCTCCAGCACTCCCAGAGCTGGTCAGGGAGTCCTCGCTGAAGTGAATCTGGCATGGTACCTACTGTGCCCACCATATCTACAACTTCTCCCTGCTTGTGTGGGGTCTGGGCAGCTCTCTCAGCTGGAAAATTGATGGGTTATCTGGATTATTTGGTCTAGAAAGTCCTCTCAGGCTTTATTCTAATCTTGTATGCCTCTAATGTCAGGGAGATAGTAAGAGTAGCAAAAATAGCTACCATGTCCTGAGTGCCTACTACATGCATAGACCCCAGGCCTTCACATTTTACTTCATATCATCTTGTTTCATCCTGTGAGACAAATACATGTATTATCCCATTTTCTAGAGGAGGATGCAGGGGTCAGACAGGGGAAATAAGCGCCCAGGCCCCCAGCACCCAGGGGACAGAGTCTGGCCCTAGGGCCAAGTATGTCAGTTAAGGTACGATGGCGTCCTTCCTCGTTGCTGCTGGCTCTGTGCCAGAGGCTGCTGCAGATGGGGCCCCAGAGTTGCAGGAAGATTTGGGGGATGAATATGTGACTGTCACTTAAGTATGGGTCGGTGAACAAGGTGTCTTTACCTGCCAGGGTCCCCATGTTTCAGGGATGAGGCTGGCAGCACCCCCTTCCTCCACCTACACACTGCCTACTTAAGTGTCCATGTCTAGGGCCTGGGACTGTCCTCAGGGCCTCAGGGGTGGAGAAGTGACACAAGAAGAAAAGACACTGCCTTCAGTCTCGAGAAATGCATGTGTCTTGTTTCTAAGCAGAAATCTGCTCAGTGAAAGTGCTGCACCTGAGGTGGACTCTGTTCCTCCCTCTCCACCTCCTGAAGGCATAAGACGGTCACCCTCATCCTCTGAGCCGCCGAACTTGCCAGGCGTGCACCAGGACCTCCTTTGACCCTCCCATCAGCCCTGGGAGGCAGGCATTGTCCTCTCCACTTCACAAAAGAGGAAACTGAGGCTCAGGTGAGTTAGGTCACTTGTCTGCATCATGTGGTCATTGGGGCAGACCTTGACTCTGGACTAGTTTGTCCGCACAACTGTGGGGCAGAGGATCAGGAAAGGGTCTGGATGAAGACCAGCACTGCGGAGGATGGAACAACATGGGCTAGAGTAGGAAGGAGGGGGAGTCATGCGGGGCCAGAGGGAGGTGGGGCCTGGTTGTTCTGGGAGCCATACAAGGGAGCTCCTGAAGTAGCATCTTGGGAGGGGATTCAGAGCTGTGGAAAAGGGCAAGTGTAGATGAGCTGGCTTGGTGAGTCTTGGAGGGTCTTTAAAAGGTAGTGCTGAATGACAATCAACTGAGGATGCAGGAGACCTGGTCTCTCCCATCTGGGTCTCAGGGTTCTTTGAGGCAAAAATGCCTCAGGGGTGGGGAGGGTGGGGAAAGATGAGATAGAATGGTTTGGAGCAGCGGTGCTCAGACTTCAGTGTGCATTAGTATCACCTGGAGAGCTCATTAAAACAGATTCCTGGACCCACCCAGTTATCCTATCTCTAAACATGGGGGGGTGGCAGGGTGAGGTTCCCCATTCCTAACAAGTGCAGCAGATGCTGATGCTGCAGGTTCTGACTCCACTGTGGGTAACACAGGTGTGATGGCCTCTGTGGGCTTCTGCTAACCCTGGCATCCCAGCTTCCTGAGACTCTGAAATGGGCTTCCCCAGCAGCTTCCCTTTCCCTAAGGATGGCCACTGCTGCCTCAGGCAGGGGAGAAGGGGTCCCTGTTGCTCCAGGAGCCATGATTGAGAGTGGCTGCCATTGGGTAGATGCTTTTGATGCCGACTTTTGATGCAGATAGTAAGCCTGCAGTTCAGAGAGGTAATCCCAGAGTTTACACAGCCAGGAAGTGCTAAAGCCAAGATTAAATCCTGGAGCTTAGCTGAGACCTGAGGGCACGAGGCATAGACACTACAGGGACTCATCCAAGACCTATCATGACCTAGAATGTCCATTGCTCTCAGGGATGTTATAAAAAGACATTTGTTTGAGAAGCCTGGGGCTCTGTAGGTATGAGATTCACTGAACCACCTCTCATCCCAAACTCCTGAGACAGGAAGGTCACTGGAGTGAAAGAAGGACACTGCACAGTGGTCAAGGAGTCATCTGGAAGGAGATGGAGTGATACCATGGCTTTTCCCCCTTGTGGTTCCAACTTACAGGACACAAATGGACCAAGTGTAGTAAACATCATTGAACTGTGCATAAGCAGGCAGCACTAGGGAAGAAAGACACTCTTGCAGGGAACAGAATGGGGCTTGGAGTGATATGAATTTGAATACTAAAAGAGATGTGGGTGCCTGGGTGGCTCAGTTGGTTAAGCGACTGCCTTCGGCTCAGGTCATGATCCCGGAGTCCCGGGATCGAGTCCCACATCGGGCTCCCTGCTCTGCAGGGAGTCCGCTTCTCCCTCTAACCCTACCCCCTCTTGCGTGCTCTCTCTCACTCTCTCTCTCAAATAAATAAATAAAATCTTTAAAAAAAAATACTAAAAGAGATGTGATTTTATTTTCTATCTCAAGCTCCTGGTTACAATAGGATTAGATGGGGGTGGTGCAGGAGAGATGCACTATTACTCACATTACCTTTGAAATAGATTCACATTTGTTTAAATGACAGTTGTTTTAGAGTCATAATTGATACCTGTTTTCATAACTTCAAAGTGAGAGAAAAAAAAGATGGAAGCAAAGGTGCCATGGAGAGACAGTAGCATGTCATCTGACAGAGTGCCATTTAAAGGGAAATGCATTGCCTGGTATGGCTTCAGGAGAAGTTGGCCAAAGAGATTTTTAGAAGAGAACATTTGGGTTCTCAAATATCTTAGCCCTTGATTGGAGGAAAAATTCAGAGATGGGCTGGAAGGAGCAGGGCGCACCCGAAGAGCTATGCCATGCCCAGGAGAATCGGGAGCTTGGAATACAACTTCATCTAAATGGACAGAGGAAATACGGGATGGCTGTTAATGGGTATCTCAATCTAAGATGAAATAGGAGTCCTAGGAGCATTTCAATATAATGTATGTTTAATTGAAATGAACTACATATCTTAAATCAAAATGATGTTAGCAATTCCATGCAGAGTAGGAATTGCTCTGTGACCTTTATTTTCTCCCTCTCTAATGTTTATTTTGGGAGAGAACTCTTAGCTCAAGTATTGGCTGAATGGGCGATTCATTAAATGAATGAGTGAAGTTGAAATCGTCAGAGGTTCTTGAAAATGGACTTTAATGATGCAGTTAATTTCCTATGCTTTCCAAGTTTTACTTTGATAATTAGAATATGCCCTCCCAGGCCCTCCTGGCCCATGAACCAACCATGGGGTGAAAGATGAACGCAGATATTGGGCAGCAAGACTGGGGCAGTGAACCAGCTGGGCCCAAGTCTCTGTGTGTCAGGAGCTGTGCACAGAGTTGACATTTCAGGGGAGGACACTCAGATGGCCTCTCCCTCAGTAAGCCCACGTTTTGGGCTGTGAAGGTTCATGCACTGGGCACATGTAATTCTAGAACAATCTGTGCCTGGGGTCAATAAAGATGACAGTGCTGTCTGAAGCTGAAGAAGGACACCTAGCAGGTGGGTGGAGACTGTGTGTACTCAGAAACTACCATTTATGCAAAGGAGAAGTGTGCATCCTGGCCCACGACTTCTTTCTCTGGTCAGAAATGACTACAACATGGTAAACCACTTAGATCTCCCAAGGGTATGCTTCCTGGCACTCAGAGCAAAAAATTCATCTGAGCATTTCACTAGAGGTAGGTCAGGGTGGGCTGGAGCCTTCCTGGAAGGGGCAGGGCTCCTTTATATGGGGAGGTGGGGAGGTGGGATGGGAGCAGGGGGAGACCCAACAATGGATGGGCAGAGGGTGGCCAAATGTCACTGGCAGGAGTATCCTGTCCAGAAGCACCTGTCAACCTTAGGAGTTGCCTTGGATGATCCTAAATGCATAGTCCAGAGCCCCATTCCTAGAGATATTTTCTTTACTCTTTTCTTCTCTTTTCTTTTCTTTGTAGGTTTGGAGTGGATTCCAAGAATCTGCATTTTTCATAAGTACTCTGGATGATTCTGGTGCAGAATGTCCAGCATTACTTTTCGGGTAATGTATTAGTGTGGGCTGTCATAAAATACCACAGGCTGGGTGGCTTAAACAACCGAAATTTATTTTCTTGTAGTTCTGGAGGCTGGAAAGTCCCATATTAAGTCTGGCAGGGTTGGGCTGCTGTAGAGACCTCTCTTCCTGGCTTGTCAACAGCCACCTTGTCATAATGTCCTTACACGGCCTTTCCACTCTGCCCACAATCTCTGGTGTCTTGTGCTCTTTACTTATAAGGACACAGTCCTATCAGGTGAGGGCCCCATCCTGATGATCTCATTTAACTTTAATTATCTTCTTAATTACCTTCTATCTCTAAACACAGTCACATGGGGAGTCAGAGTTTCAACCTATGAATTGGGGGGTGGGGTGGGGCACAATTCAGTCCATAGCAGATGCCACTCCATAGAATAACGGGGCCTGACTGTCTGGTAGAAGATGGTGGAGGACACTCAGTGACAGGGGCCAAGACTCTGGCGAAGGATCTTGTGCAAGCAGGAGGCTGATGCCAAGGCTACCTGTCTCATTTCATGGGAGAATCATGCTCACATGCTCAGGGACAAGTAATGCTACGTTACTTTAGTTTTCTAAAATTAAATGCCCTGTGTCTATGAGCCCCCATCCATCCAGGAAATGAGAACCCCATCTTAGTCATCCCTGGGGCTCTTCCTCTCTCTACATCCTCCCAGGACTGAGTGAAGTCCTCCAGGCTTCCTTACAAGGTCCGAAACACCTGGGGAAGGTGCTCTGGCCTTGGTGACACACCTGTCACAGCGGCCATGCTTATCATCTAAACCTGCATGGTCTCTCAGAGGTGCTAGGTGGCTGCTTGGTGCCCTGCCTGATGGGACATCTTCTGCCAGGGCTGAGGCACCCAGGGCCTGGAATGCAGCTTCCCTGTGGTATCCTGAGGCTATTTTGCTCTGGTTCTGCCATCTTTCCTGGACGCCACCACTACTCCTAGCTCAAAATTTCTCCCTAGCCAAAATGAATTAAAGTGCACAAAGTGTTGAGGTTTCTGGCATGCAAGAAAATCCTCTTCCTAGTTTCAGGCAGTGCCTACTTCATCCCTAAACCCAGGCAGTGGATGCACTGCCCCATGCCTTCCTGCTGTGGGAGAGGCCCAGTAGGCCTGTGATGGAACAAAGCTGACCCTCCTTTTGGGATTGGGCTTGGGGAAGAACAGGGGAAAGCTGATGATTTGGTGCCCTACAGTGTTTAATGGCCTATCCCTAGCAGATTCCTTGGAGAGTTCAGGCCCCTGGAATCTGGAGCACAATATGCAGAATCACCCAGGCCTAGAGGGCAGGGAATACCAGGGGGCATATCTCCTGTCTGAAAAGTAATGTGGCCAAAAGAGATCCACAAGAATGAGCAGACCATAGAACGTCAGTGTTGAGAGAGAACTGAGAGCTCACCTAATCAGTCTCCTTGTTTTGCAAATGAGGAACAGAGACCCAAAGACCTGCCTAAGGTTACACAGATGGCTAGTTCCAGGGAAGGAGCAGATCCCTGAGACCCCCTTCACTCTGGCCCTGCTCTTCTCCTTCTCATCTGGTGTGGGCCTGATTCCTCTGCTACAACTAAGTCTTATAATTTACCTAGTTTTGCTGACCATAACATTGCCAGGTGCTTTATCAGAAAACCTGCAGTACTTCTAGTAGCCCTAGGGACACGTGCACTCATGTCCACGCAGGCACACATGTAACATGCACACTCATATATACATACACTCCCCTGCTCCAAGGTAATCCCTGTTAGCACAAGAACACTTGTTTTTCCAGAACATGAGCCAAACACCCAGCTCAGAACTCTGGCGTGCTGCTAGGGGAGAGAGCTTTCACATTGGCCCCCCACACTAATGAAGAGTGTGGATGCTGCAGCCAGCTTTCACCAAGCTCGGAATGGGAATGGGTGTCCATAGAGGGACCACCACCAGACCACAGAGTCAGGGAGAAGATCCAGAGACTCCCTTTGAGGAGTCCTAAACCCACTATGCTTGGCAGAGAGTCCATGAACCATCAGGAAAGTGGGGAGCCCCTTACTGCATTTGAGATCTGGCGGCCCTGCATCCTGATCTGGGCATGCTGCCACTGAGGCAGAGTGGGAAGGGGACCTGGGTGCAGCTCCAGATTCCTTAATCAGCACTGACCCTCTGCAGCGAGCTGTTCTGGCCACGAAGGATGGTGAGAGCAAGGGAGGACAGCACTAATGCTAACAATGGCACCAGCTGACCCTTACCGGTGCTTATGTGCCAAGGGCCTCACACGGATCATCTCATTTCAGTCCCAGAATGAGTGTGGACAAGGTAGGGGAGCAGCAGGTGACGAGAGGGGACTTGATGAGTGCCTTTGGGAAGGCTGGGATTGCCAGGGCTCACTGTTGGAGCAACGTGGAGCACAAGGGAGAGGGAGGAGCTAGGATGACTGCCAAGCTCTTCTGATAAAATATGCTAAGTGAGTTCTAGGTCTTCCCCTGAACTTAGCCCTGAACTCTTCAGCCACTAGCTGGGAGCGACCCAGGTAGTGAAAGCAAGAGTGTCTGTGTCCTGCCGGCCACAGCTCCACAGCAAGTGTGGGAAGGGAGCAAGCGAAGGAGGCTGCTCTCGGGACCCCTGCCCTGTCTAATTTCTGGACCCTGGAACCATGTTCTCCCTCCTCCTGGGATCCACTGGCTTCTTCCTGACCTGCTGCTCCCAGGCGAGGCAGCCAGTGGGAGGCGGGAGACAGGAGGATGCAGCTCTCAGAGAAGAGGGGAAGAAAGGCTCACTTAGTCCAGTTGTTTCTCTGGAGTGCAGCTCGGGTTAGTCAGACAGACCTCGGAGAGTCAGAGGCAGCTGCTGCTTTCACTGCCTTGCAGAGCACGTGACTCCCTTAGTGGGTAAGTGTCCGTTTGCCATAAGTACTTAGGCAGCTCCCCTCCTCATGCTCCCCCAGGCTTAGCACCAGGGGGCCTACTCCGGTTCTCCATGGTCAGCCCTCAGGGAAGCAGCGGGTGGGGCTGGCAGGCAGACCCTTCAGCCAGAGGAGTAGAGAAGGAGATCCGAGTGGGGCCAGACTCAGTGGAGGGAGGACGGACAGAGACCGTCACCTTAGGTGACAGGCAGCATGCCCAACCTCTTCACCTACAAGTCTCATGGAGCTCTGACAGTAGCCCTGAGAGCCTAGAGGTTTTATCTTTACCATTTTAATGCCACTCACTCAACCTGAGTGAGTTGGGGCAAATTTTTCCAAGTCACAAAGAGAGAGTCCAGGTGGGATGCTGAGGTGGCCAGTTCCTTGAAGATCTCTGCACTGTTGGGGGCAGCTGAGAAGCCCATTTGGACTCACCCTTCAGAGTCCCTGGGAACCCTTGGCTACAGAATTCTGGAAGTCTGGGAGGCCTGGGGGACCGGGCGCCAGGATACAGGCTCCCCCACAAGGTCACTTCTTTGGCAGCATCCGAATGATTTCCCAACAGTCAAAGGCATGCAACAATTCTCTTCAAGGAATGAGATTGGGAATTCCTTGAGGGAAATAGGACTACCCTTTTGTGACCCTTGTAGCCCCATTCTGACTCTTCAAAATCTAGCAAATATACATGCAATAAATATTGAATATGTAGCAATAATAATACAAATTGAGCCATATCTCATCTAAGGATCACGATTATCTCATTAAGTAGGTATTGTCATTATCAGCTCCATTTTTTAGATGATTAGAGCCTCAGAGAGATTGTGGAGTGGATCCGAGGTCACCCCAGCTATTTGGTGCATGGATGTGAGACCCAAGCGGCCTCCATTGTCTGCCATGTTTTGGGCCCAGAGAAAACAGAGTCCTTGCAATGAGGATGGTGTAGGGTTGGGGGCAGACTGCACTCACAGACCCAGTGGCACCCTCTCTAGCTCACTCCACCTAAATTTATCCATTTCTGGTCATTTTATTTTTTTAAGTTTTTGTTCTAATTCCAGTTAGTTAACATACGGTGTTATATTAGTTTCAGGAGTATAATATAGTGATTTGACAATTCTATATAGCACCCAGTGCTCATCACAAGTGCACTCCCTAGTCCCCATCACCTATTTCCCCCACCCCTCATGTTCCCCCCACCTCTGGTAACCATCAGTTTGTTCTCTATAATTAAGAGTCTGTTTCTTGATTTGTCTCTCTATTTTTTTCCTTTGCTTGTTTGTTTTGTTTCTTAAATTCCACATATGAGTGAGATCATATGATATTTGTCTTTCTCTGACTGGCATTTCGCTCAGCATTATACTCTCTAGCTCCATCCATGTCATCACAAATGGCAAGATTTCATTCTTTTTTATAGCTGAGTAATACTCCATTGTATATATAGACCACATCTTTATCCATTCATCTATCAATGGACACTTGAGCTGCTTCCATATCTTGGTTATTGTACATAATGCTGCTCTAAACAGAGGGATATGTGTATCCCTTTGAATTAGTGTTCTTGTATTCTTTGGGTAACTACTTAGTAGTGTCACTGCTGGATCATAAGGTAGTTCTATTTTTAACTTTTTGAGGAACCTCCCTACTGTTTTCCACAATGGTTGCACCAGTTTGCTTTCCCACCAACAGTACAAGAGGGTTCCTTTTTCTCCACATCCCTGCCAACACTTGTTATTTCTTGTGTTGTTGACTTTAGCTATTCTGACAGGTGTGAGGTGATATCTCATTGTAGTTTTGATTTTCATTTCCCTGATGATGAGTAATGTTGAGCATCTTTTCATGTATCTGTTGACCATCTGGATGTATTCTTTGGAGAAATGTCTATTCATGTCTTCTGACCATTTTTTAATTGCAATACTTGTTTTTTGGGTATTGAGTTTTGGAAGCTCTTTGTATATTTTAGATATCAACCCTTTGTCAGATATGTCATTTGCAAATATCTTCTCCCATTCCGTAGGTTGCCTTTTAGTTTTGTTGATTGTTTCCTTCACTGTGCAGAAGTTTTTATTTTGATGTAGTCCCAATAGTTTATTTTTCCTTTTGTTTCCCTTGCCTCAGGATCTGGTCATTTTAAATCCAATTTAAACTCCATTATTTTGTTCTGGGAATGGAATACATAGGAAATGTTATATTACCCTTCAAGGTTGATGACAGAACCATTGTATCAGTTAGAAAATCCCCACAATTGCTTGAAACAGAGATTCACTAAAGAGCAGCTTGAAGAATATGTGGATCTTTTTCTCTAACGTAAGGTAATGTGCAGAAGTAGGTGATTCTGAGCCAGTACAGCAGATGCATGAGTCCATTGGGTCTCACACTTTTTGCATCTTTCTGCTCTGCCATCCTAGGGTGTAACTTCCATTCTTTAGCATGCCTCAAGGTCACAAGATGGCTATTAAGCCATACCAGCACATCTGTATTCCAGGCAGGAAGAAGGAGGAGGTGGGAAAGGACAAAAAAGCACATATCAACTGAATTAGCCCCCTTTTTAAAGGAGCTTTTCTAAAAGCTTCATCCAGTGATGGTCACTTATACCTCAGTGGCCAGAACTTAGTGCAAGTCCACTCTTAGATTAAGGGTGGGTTGGAACTGTATTTGTTTTAAGCTGGGCACTTTGGTGCCACTAATAAAATCTGATTTCTTTTACTGAGAAAAGAGGAGAGTGGATATTGGATGAGCCCCTTACACCGTCTGTTATAACTTTAATTTGTCTTGGCCTGACTCAGGTCACGATGGTCAAGGACAGCCCCGAGAAGCATTTTTATAGAGACTAAGCTTTAAGTGACTTGAGCACCAGAAACTTTGAGACGAGGCTGGCCAGCTCTAAATTCTTTCTAGCAGCATCCTCAATAGCACAGCCTGTCTCTGAGTTGGCCTCAGGTAGGAAAGCACTTATGTATGGAGAAAAAATACATTTGGGGGGTGCCTGGGTGGCTCAGTTGGTTAAGCATCTGCCTTCAGCTTGGGTCGTGATCCTGGAGTCCCAGGATTGAGCCCCGCATTGGGCTTCCTGCTCAGCAGAGTCTGCTTCTCCCTCTGCTCCTCCTCCCAGCTCATGTTCTCTCTCTCTCTCTCAAATAAATAAATAAATAAATAAAAATCTTAAAAAAAATACGTTTGGTTTGACTATGCCCTGTGGCTGCTATGAGCCTCGGGGGAGCTAATGCACGTAACAGCACCTCATATAGTGCTGCACTAGACACATATAGGTGTCTAGGACTGCACTACTAAATGGGCTCTAAGAACCAACAGCATTGGCACCACGTGGGAGCTTGCCAGAATTGAAAATTCTCAGCCCCACTCTAGCCCTAATGAGCTAGAATCTTCATTTTAACAAGGTCCCGGGTGATCCAGGTGCATATTTAAGCTTAAGAAGCACTGCTCTGAAGAGTTGAGGGCTTGTCTCCTGAGGGAGGCCAGGTGACAGGAGACAAGTCAGCTCACCCAGGATACTTCCTCAAGCCTGATTAAGTATCTTGGGAGAGTCATTCTCCCCATCTGGGCTCAGTCTTCCTGCTTGTTATAGCAGCGGTATGCATCAGACCCTTGCTCCGTGAAGTGTGGTCTTGGACCAACAGCATCACCATCACTGCTAGGAATACAGAATATCTGGCCCCACCGCAGGGCGATGGAATAAGTCGTCTGCATTTTGGCAACCTCCCTAGATACTGCATCTGTCCATTCAAGTTTGAGAAACCCTGCACTAGGTGCTCTATGTGCCTTGAAGTGAGAGAAATCAAAGTAATGTAGGCAAGTGTCTCCAGGGGCCTGGACTGATGTGGATGATGAGAGACCACTGATTCCTGCTGCTGCACAGGTTGGGCTGAGTGCAGATAAACTCCCTCTGAAAGCTCAGTGACTGGCAGACCACAGGGTCAGGGAGTGTAGGGAGCCCCACCGCTGGTACTGCAGATAGATGCCTGGACTAGGTCTGGAGCAGGACCAGCTGGGGCTTCCTCATCTGGCACTTCTCCTCTGGAGCTGGATGGGTACCTGGAGATCGAGGCAGGAGCTGCAGGTAGGGCTCTGGGGATGGCTCTGAACCATGCCTCCCTCTTCCCCTTCTCTCTCTCCAGAGTAGGTGGGCACAGCTGAGGTGCAGGGGTGGGCAGTGTGCACACCATTGGGTTGATGACACTGGCTTTCAGCAGCAGAAGGAAGCGGAGCCTACCTTGCCCGTCTTCTTGCCATTCTACACTTGGTTATTAAAAAGAATCCTTTAAGGCTGTTTGCTGTTTGGGACTAAATAAAGCTGTGCTCCCACTCCAATTGGGCTTATAATGGAGTCTAATTTTATAAAGAAGCCGATTAATGGCTTTGTAAATATAAAAGAAAGGATCCCTGCTTTTTTTCTTGACCAGAAGGCCCCAGAAGTTAGTCCTGTAAAAATGTCAAATCTTGCTTTAAAGAATGGCAGGACTTCTCTGAGGAGAATAACAGGAAATGACTCACAGAGGGCACCCCGAGGCAGCTTCGCTCTACAAAGGGCCCCCCTGCGCAGTAATGTGAGGCAGCTGCAGGAGGAAGGTGCCCCGCCCGCCCACGTGTGTGTGTGTGTGTGTGTGTGTGTGTGTGTGTGTGTGTGTGTGTGGTGTGTTTGCGCACACCCTTGCCCATGCTGTCTTCTCGAAGCTGGGTCTGTTTGTGGGGCCTGGGAACTGCCGGCATGCTGGTCCACAGAGACAGCAGCGTGTGAGGCTGAGAGCCCACGCGAGCAGCATTTGTTGCTTCAAGAAAACTCACCTAGAAATAATGATAAACTAACCACACCAAACTGCCAGCCCACACTCTTCCCTGTGGTAGACTCTCTTTGGATCTCACCTTGATGCTATTTGATGAGCAGGTGGAGACAGGGAGATGGCTCTCCTGGTTTCTTGTGGACTAACTCCGGCTTGAATCTTCTAGTCTGTCATCCACCCCTCCCCCACCATCCTTTCTCCCCCTTGTCCTATTCCTGCCTCAGTCCCTAGGCTTGCCTTGTCCAAGGTCCTTACTGAGGACAGCGGCTCTACCCCAGACTTCCAGATCTCAGGTGATGGATGGAGAGGAAGATATTCAGATGGAACACACTGGTAGAACCACAGCATTGTTAAGATATTGAATTTTTTCCATGCCAGTTGTTAAGTGGCTACTGCCTTGAGCCTCTGTATTAGTCAGAAAGCAGAATCCACCTCAGATGGTTCAGGAAACCTGAATGGAGTGACCGTTTACAGAGGTATGGATATGCAGTTGTACTGGTTATCTGCTGCTGTGTAACAAATTACCCCAACATTTCACAGCTTAAACCAATGAACATTTATGATCTCACAGAGTTTCTGAAGGATGAGAACCTGGGAGTGGCTTAGGTGGGTGGTTCTGGCTCAGGGTGTCTCATGAGGTGGCAGCCAAACTGTTTGCAAGACCTGCAGTCAACTCAACACTTGCCTGGGCTGCAGGGTCCACGGCTGGGCTCACTCAGGGGATTGTCTGTTGGCAAGTCACAGTTCCTTGCTGGCTATTAGTTAGACCATGTGGGCCTCTCCCTAGGGTTGCTCATGACCTGGTGGCCTGCCTCTCCCAGAATGAGTGACCAAGAGAGTACAAGCAAGAGGGTACCCAAGACAGAAGGCTGCAGTCTTTCCTAGCCTATTCCCCAAAGAGGCATATCATCACTTCTGCTTATTCCATTGCCCATACAACACAAATCTGGCATGGTGTGTGGGGGAGGGGCACTCAAGGCAATGAGTACCAGAAGGGAGAGATCACTGGGGCCATCCTGGCTGGCCCCCGTAGGCGTTAAGGATGCTGAAGCACTCAGAGCCCAGCAATGGTAAGAAGCTTTTCCACCCCCAGACCCAAAGGGGTAAAGTGGAGCTAGACCTGTGGAAGAGGAGCACAGAGCAGGACAGAACCACTGCTGGAAACACAGGAGCAAGCAGGGAGCAGGGGATATAGCCTGACTTCTTCTTCCTTCCCTTCCGTCTCCTCCTGGTGCCTCCGATGAAGCGAACCCAACTGAAAATCAGGCGGCAAGTGAGTCCAACTGATGTAGCCTGAAAGGATCAAAGAAGGATGGCAGAGAATGGTCTAAGGTGAGCATGTGAATAAATAGATTCTAACCAGCACCCCCAAATGTTCTCTGGCCACCCCAGCTACCCTGGCTTCTTCCCTGTGACCCCCAACCCCAATTATATCCTGTGATCCAACAGTTCAAGGGCTACACTGGCCATACCTCTAATCCCCACACTCACTGCCTGCACACTGACCACTCTCAAGGACCCTCCAGTACTTAGTGACCTCCATTCTGTCTGGTCAGTGCCCAAGACTTACCAGTGTAAATATTTTGAATACCACCTCTGATCAGAACAGACAGCAAGGGAAATAATTGGAACCAAAGCAGAGAATGATAGCCCAAGGAGAGTTCAATGAGGGAGTTCCATCTAGAAAAGGGGGAGCCTCACTGTCTCACATTTCTGAAGCAGCCTGAACCCAGAGCAGCATCGGGCTCTTGGGTCCCTGGGGAAGGGCTTCCCTGGCTCAAAAGAGCTGCCTTTTAGCACATGGAATGAATCTCTCAGGGTCACCAGGGCATTTTACCCATTGTTTGTCGTGCAGTGTGGGGCCCCAGTGGTGTGATGGGAGAGCAGACAAACCCCATGTTTCCAGACAGAGCCTCCTCCACACTGTGTCCGAGCTGTTCCCTGCATAGTGATGGCATATGTAGAGTTTAAGGCTAGGAATCTTCTAAGGCGTCTCGGAGTGAAGTTAGGCAGAGAAGTTTTCTGAGGTGGAGCCCAGAGCTGCTTTGGAAGGGAACAAGAAGAGGAGGGCATTCCAGTGCAGGGAATTAAGGGCAAGAGGATGTGGGGGGCGGAACCACCAGGATTACACAAAGGCCAGCTAAGGGATGGCAGGACACGAATAGAAAGTAATGAGTGGGTAGATTAGAGGTAAATTCCTCATCATGGCCTGCACAGGAAGACCCAGGCCCTGGGGCCTGCCTGAGACATGGAGCCCATGCCTGAAGCCAGCTGTGGCACATCTGGGGCCAGCTGATGAGATGCCTGGAATGGCACAGGAAGTTGAATGCCATACAGGAAAGGTGGCCAGGTCACTGTAACCTGGACTGTGCTTTGCATAAATCTCTGCGTGTTAATTGTAATGTATTTACCCTCAAAAAGAACAGAAACCCATCTAGAATTTCTCCCCCTTTCCCAGCACTTCTATTTTGTGGCATTTCTGCCTCTGGCCATTCCCTTCCAGATCTCTAACCTGATGTGTCTTCCTGTTCTTGCTCTGCTCACCCCGCGACGCGACGGCAGACTGTGAGAATGACCCGGTGAGCAAGCAGCCTTTCCTTTTTACTCACGTCAAAGTTAGGCCCACAGAGGGGAGGCGCCTTGCTCAAAGTCGCATAGCAAGTTGGTGGCAAAGCAGAGGTCAGGACCCTGCTGCACTGTGAACAAGGGCAGGGAGGTTTTCTCAGCATCATGTAGAGGGAGCGGGAAAGCAGTTACAGGCCCCAGTGGCTCTGAGAAAAGGCTGCTGTGGGACTCATCAGAGCATTCTTAAGTGTAATTGACTTTTAGGCATTAAATTTTTACCGGAATGAGCTCACAAGGTCTTTAGGGAGAAGGAAAGTGCCTGGCATTTCCTGCCTCCTGGGGCAGCGTCTGGGGTGCAGAAAAGCTCATCCTCGGGGCTGCAGTATAGAGCCCTCCCCTGGGAGGGAGAAGAGGGGTGAGGCCCCTGAAGAGAATGCAGAGCAGGATACAGAGTTCAGCGGCCAACTGGTTCTCATTAACTCTAGGGGAGGAAGGGAGGATGGGAGCTAAGTACCCACCCAACAGCCCCCGAGCAGTCATGCCTATGCAGTGAGTGCCTACAGCGGGGGGAGGGGAGAAGAGACAGGTAACTCGGTTCCTGCTCATAGAGAGCATCCCTCCCTCCCCTGACCATGCTCACCCACCATTTCATCCCTAAACCTGTCCCACCATCAATCATGGACCTCGGGTTGGATCACTACCAATCTCAGGGCAACGGCTTTCTTATCTACACACAGTAATGACCAGTTAGTAATGACCAGTTAGTTGGTCAAGACGATGTGTGGACATCTTTTGAGCTTTGTCATTCCTTAATGAGGGAGTTACCCCAGCTCTTATCCCAAGAGCTTCTTTCCAAATACTGAGGCAGCTGCTCCTTTCCCCCAGGCAGGGTGTCACTTTTGATGCACAGGCCATCCCTGGAACAACAGGATTTCCATTTAGATCTGAAAAACTCAAGAGCTGCGCTTTTTTTTTTTTTAAAGCAGACTTATTGATGTATAATTGACATACCATGAATTGCACATTTTTAAAGTGTACAATTTGATAGATTTTGATATGTATTATTTGCTTATAAAACCATCACCACAATCAAGATAGTGAACATATCTATTATCCCCAAAAGTTTCCTCATGCCCCTTTATCCACCCTTTTACCAACCCTTCCTTCCCCTAGTCCCAGGTCACCACTGATTTGCTTTCTGTCACCACAGTTCAGTTTACATTTCTTAGAGTTTTATATAAATGGAAACATACAGTGCATATCTGCTTCCATCCAGTTTATTTCACCTAGAATAATTCTTTTGAGCATCATTCATGTCATCACTTGTACCTAGTAGTATAGCCTTGGATGGAGATACCTCAATTTACTTATCCATTCACCTGTTAATGGATATTTGACTTGTTTGCAGTTTGGGGCTATTAAAAATAAAGCCACTATTAATATTTGTAAATAAGTCTTTGTGTAGACATATGCCTTAATTCCTATTAGGTAAATTTCCAAGACTGGAATGCCTGGTTGTGTAATAGGTTTATGTTTAACTTCATAAGAAATAATCAAGCTATTTTCCAAAGTGTGTGCCCTGATTTCCACTCCTACCAGTAATATATGACAGTTCCAGTCACTCCACATCCTCGCCAAAGCTTGGTGCAGACTTTCCCCCCTTCTTTTCTCTTTTCTAATAAATGTGAGGTGGTATCTCACTGAGATTTTAATTTGCATTTGGCTGTTGACTAATGATGTTGAGCATCTCTTCATGTACTTTCTTATCAGTTCTTCAAAATTGTTTAGCAATTTTTTTATTAGATTGTTTTTCTTATTATTATTGAGTTGCAAGGACCCTTTGTATATTCTAGATATAAGTCCTTTGTCTGGTATATGTTTTTCAAATACTTTCTCCCAGTCTGTGACTTGCCTTTTCATTTTCTTAACAGTGTCTTTTAAGAACAAATGTGTTTAAGTCTGAAGTCCAGGAATACTATATCCAGCAAAACTGTTTTTCAGAAATGAAAGAGAGATAAAGGCATAAACAAAAGCTAGAGGAGTTCATCCCTAGACCTGCCATAAGAAATGCTAAATGGGGGCACCTGGGTGGCTCAGTTGGTTAAGTGACTGCCTTCGGCTCAGGTCATGATCCTGGAGTCCCGGGATCGAGTCCCGCATCGGGCTCCCTGCTCGGCAGGGAGTCTGCTTCTCCCTCTGACCCTCCTCCCTCTCATGCTCTCTGTCTCTCATTCTCTCTCTCTCAAATAAATAAAATAAAATCTTTAAAAAAAAAAAAAGAAATGCTAAATGGAGTTCTCAGGTTGAAATGGAGGGATGCTAAGGGCCAACAGGAAAACATATGAAAGTATAAAATTCACTGGTAAAGGTAAACATATAGTCAAACTCAGAATATTCTAACACTATAATGGCGGTGCATAAATCACTTTTATCTCTAATATAAAGGTTAAAAGTCTGCAGTGGCTTTCTGCCCAAGGGTCCTGTCCCCATGCTTTAATAAGATCACCTTTTTTTGCACCAAAAAAATATTAAAAAAGTTAAAAATCAGTAGTGTTAAAGGTAATGTAGCGAGGTGTCTGGAAGGCTCAGTCATTAAGCGTCTGCCTTCAGCTTAGGTCATGATCCCAGGGTCCTGGGATCTAGCCCCACATTGGGCTTACTGCTCAGTGGGAAGCCTGCTTCTCCCTCTGCCACTCCCCCTGCTTGTGTTCCTTTTCTCGCTGTCTCTCTCTGTCAAATAAATAAATGAAATCTTTAAAAAATAAATAAATTTTAAAAAGTAATGTAGCTACACTACTGGGTATTTACCCCAAAGATAACAAATGTAGTGATCTGAAGGGGCACCTGCACCCCAATGTTTATAGCCACAATATCCACAATAACCAAATGATGAAAAGAGCCCAGATATCCACTGACAGATGAGTGGATAAAGAAGATGTGGTATATATATACAATGAAATATTACTTAGCCATCAAAAAAAAAAAAAGAAATCTTGCCATTTGCAATGACGGGGATGGAACTAGACGGTATTATGCTAAGTGAAATGAGTCAATAAGGGAAAGACAATTATCATATGATCTCACTGATATGTGGAATTTAAGAAACAAAACAGGGAATCTTAGGGGAAGAGAGGAAAAAATCAAACAAGATGAAACCTGGGAGAGAGGGATGCCTGGGTGGCTCAGTCAGTTAAGCATCTGCCTTTGGCTCAGGTCATGATCCCAGGGTCCTGGGATCAAGTCCCACATCGGGCTCCTTGCTCCGCGGGGAGCCTGCTTCTCCCTCTGCCTGCCGCTCCCCCAGCTTGTGCTCTCTCTCTTTCTCTGACAAATAAATAAATTTTAAAAAAGAGAAGAAGAAAAAGAAACCAGAGAGGGAGACAAACCATAAGAGACTCATAATCATAGGAAACAAACTGAGGGTTGCTGGAAGGGAGAGGAGTGGAGGAATGGGGTAACTGGGTAATGGGCTTTGAGGAGGGTATGTGTTCTAATGAGCACTGGGTATTATATAAGACTGACAAATCACAGACCTGTACCTCTGAAACCAATAATACATTATATGTTAATTAATTGAATTAAAATTTAAAAAATGTTAAAACAAAAACATATAATACCTTGGACGTGTACTCAGATACAGTGAGTCAGAGATTAGTGTGGTATTTTGTCATTTATTTAATAATCATGTTTACTCAATTCACTTTACTGTGATGAACAACTTAATAAACATCCTTCAAGTTATAAAAAATGTAGCTACAATAATTTGTTAATGGATGCACCATAAAAAAAGGCGTAAAGTATGGCATCAGTATCATGAAATGTAGAGAGAGGGGAAGTAAAGGTATAGAGTTTTTGTATGTGATTGAATGTAAGTTTTTTAAATTAGTTTTAAATAAACGCTATAGGATGTTTTATGTAAGCCTCATGGTAATAACCACACACACACACACACACGCACGCACACACACAATACCTCCAGTAGATACACAAAAGATAGAAAGAAAAGAATTAAAGTATACCACTATGAAAAATAAATAATAAAGGAAGAAAACAAGAGAGGAGGAAAGGAACTACAAAGAGGCAGAAAACAATTAACAAAATGGTAATAGTAAGTCCTTACTTAGCAATAATTACTTTAAGTGCAAATGGATTAAATTCTCCAATCCAAAGATGTAAGAACTGACACCATAAAAATTTTAGAAGAAAACATAAGGGAAAAGCTCTTTGACATTGGTCTTGACAATGATTTTTTGGATATGACACCAAAAACACAACAAAGCAAAAATAAACAGGTGGGACCACATCAAACTAAAAAGCTTCTGTACAGCAAAGGAAACCATCAACAAAAGGAAAAAGCAACCTACGGAATGGAAGAAAATATTTGCAAAGCATATATCAGATACAGGGTTAATATCTAAAATATATAAGGGACTCAAACAACTCAATAGCAAAAAACCAAACAACCCAATTAAAAAAATGCACAAAGGACCTGAGTAGGCATTTTTCCAAAGAAGATATACGAATAGCCGACAGGTACATTAAAAGGTACTCAATATCACTAATAATCAGGGAACTGAAAATCAAAACAATAAATATCACCTCACACCTGTTAGAATGGCTATTGTCAAAAAGATAAAATATAACAAGTGTCAATTAAGGTGTGGCATAAGGGGAACCCTTGTATACTGTTGGTGGGAATGTAAATTGGTATAGCTGTTGTGGAAAATAGTATGGAAGTTCCTCAAAAAATTCAAAATAAAACTAACCATACAATCCAGCAAACCCATTACTGGATATTTATCCAAAGGAAATGAAATTACTATCTTGAAGAGGTATCTGCCTTTCAATTATCATTGCAGCCTTATTCATAACCACCAAGATGTGAAAACAACCTGTGTCCATCAACAGATAAACAGGTTTTTAAAATGTGATTGGAATATCATTTGGAATGCTAATGGAATACCATTTAGCCATGAAAAAGAAGGAAATCTTGCCATTTGTGACAACACAGAAGAAACTGGAGGGCATTACGCTAACTGAAATAAGCCAGACACAGAAAGACCAATACTGCATGACCTCACTTATATATGAAATCTAAAATATGTCAAACTCATAGAACCAGAATGTAGAAAGATGGTTACCAGGAGCTGGGGTATGGGGGCTAGTGAGGGAAACAGATATACGGCTAAAGTGTACAAGATGGTATATAAAGGTATAAGATGAATACGTTCTGGGAATTGAATGTACAGCAAGGTGACTATAGTTAATAATACTATATTGTATACTAGGAATTTGCTAAGAGAGTAGATCTTATGTTTTCTCAGCATGCCAAAAAAAAGGAAACAGAGGTGATGGATGTGTGAATTAGCTTGATTGTGGCTATCATTTCACAGTGTATACATATATCAAACCATCATGTTGTACACCTTAAATATATATAATTTTTATACCTCAATAAAGCTGGGGGGAGAATAGAGTATGCGCCATCAGTGTGACTTGTATCCAGAAGTGATTTTTAAATATAGAAAGAGCTTAGAGGAGGTAAAGGCACTTGAAGTTGCAACGGCTGAACAGACACAGTGGTTTTCATTGGACTGTACGCTCCTTCCAGGTGGCTTGGGTGGGGGACTGACGGAGATTAAGACAGACGAAATCAGCATGGCCACCATACCTCTTGTACCACCACTATTACATTAGCACACTTGAAGCCTGCATCAATAGCTGTACATATATTGTCCAAAAAGCGGAAGAGATTCTGCTCCTGCCCCCTGCTAGAGGGGACCAGTGTTGTGCTCTCTTTCCACCAGCTGCTAGAGGAGTTTGCCTGGAGGGGGGAGAGAATGATAAAAGGATGGAAACTAGGTCAAAATATTAGGGAACCGAGTACATTGACAGAACTGAGGATGCAGAATTTGCAGAGGGGGCACAGCATCTGCATCTCCCCATGTAGTGGATGCTTCCACAATGGAAGAACTTCAAAAACATGCATCATCTCCAGAGGAGAGGAGATGGATGGTGAGAGGTTCACAGAACGTTACCAGGGAAACTCTGTGTCCTCCTTCAATTGCAGTCACACTACCCCTTCGTGTCTGGCCAGTGTGGTGCAGTGGTTGATAGCTTGAGCTCTGTAGCCAGACTGCTTGGGTTTGAACTAGCCTCTTACTTCCTCCACATGCCTCAGTATTCTCTTCAGAACAACGAAGATTAAAAATAGTCTATGTCTAATAAAGCTGTCGTGCAGATTAAGCGGGGTAATCCTGCTAAAGTGGCAGCCGAGTCCAGAGTAAGTGCTCAATAAATGTTAGCACCTGTTTTCTCACCGCCTCTATGATTACTCCTTGCGCAGCGACGGACAGGATTGCCCAGCGAATGACCCTGGAGCTTCTCTCTGGGTTGCCAGGCAACAAGCTATCTGGGACCAGTGGCTCCCCCTCCTTGAGCAGGAGGAGCTGTACAGGATTTCAACTTTCCCAAGGGCACTGAGCACTAGTAGCTGACATTCCAAGACAGCTCCCCAGGACAGCTGGCTCCTGAGCCTGGATTGTTTATAAGGCAAGCTCTCATGCTTGCTCAATAAAAAGGTGGAAGAATAGGCACTTCCTTACACAGGGAGTGGGATCCTTCCCTGGAACACAACTATGCTATGTCCTGGCTCCTTGCTTGCTTCTTGGTGGAAGGGATGAAAAGGTGGGACCATGTCACTCATCTTGTTGGCTGGGTATTTCTCATAAAGCCTGCTCCATGCCCAAACTGCATGTCATGGTGTTTACCTTCACCTACCTTCCCACACCCGTCCCTGAACTGTCTCTCCTCCTCATCTTTACTCTCTGAAAGTATGCCCCCAGGACGAGTCCTCTGCCTCATCCTAGATCTGGGTATGCTCCACTCCCCCATGATTTCATCTGCTCCTGCGGTTTCAAATGTCATCCCTGTGCTGAGGACTCCTGTTCATATCGTATCCTCAAGTTCCTGGCTGGATACAGTCACTTGCACTGGGCATCTTAAACCTTCAAAATGCTCCAAACTGAATTAATTTAAAAATTTTCCTCTGCCATAGCCATGAAACCAAACAAACCCTTGCCCTTCTATACTCATTAACTTGGTAACTTGTACTGCTATCTATCTTGTCACCCCGACAAAAATCCTAAGGTTTCCCCTAGACCCTTCTGCCGTGGCCAGTTAGTTGGCACAAATGTTGGTCACACTTTATTGCCCCGCCTCTCTCCTCACTCAGTGCCTCTTCCCCTCCAGGACCAGTATTCTGCTCTCTTTCCACCTCATTCCACCCTGCATGCTCTGTCTGATTAATTTTTCTCCCTCTTTCAAATACTTTCAATGCCTCCCTATTACCTAAATATGTTATAACTCCTCACTCTGGCATTTAAGGCTCTCCACAAAACAGCCCATTTCTAAGATTCTACTGGGGCTGCTCCACTAACTATACTCTTAAGTCCCAATCGATCAGTTGGATATCTGGTACTTCCTTACAGTTTCTACACTTTCTCCTTTTTTTTTTTTTTTAAAGATTTTATTTATTTATTTGAGAGAGAGAGAATGAGAGACAGAGAGCACGAGAGGGAAGAGGGCAGAGGGAGAAGCAGACCCCCCGCTCAGCAGGGAGCCCGATGCGGGACTCGATCCTGGGACTCCAGGATCATGACCTGAGCGGAAGGCAGTCGCTTAACCAACTGAGCCACCCAGGCGCCCTACACTTTCTCCTTATACTCCTTACACTCTGCTGTCCCTTCCACTTCAAACACCCTCCCGAACAAACCTCTCCCCGACCCCCGTCACAATCCTGTACATCTATCAATCTCATCTCGGGTGCCCCACTCTATTTCATGAAGCCTTCCCGGGAGCCCGCCTGCAGTGACACGCTCAGAGCAGAAGGGTGTCCTTGGTTTACTGCACCTGTTCTGTTGCATTGTATTATCATCACGTGAATGCTTGTCTAATACTCTTCCCAATCAGCATATATGCTCTTGAGGTTAAGGGCCATTGGTTGTGAGCAGTTTACACAGGATGGTACTGTACTGGCCCTCAAGAACATGTTTGTTGATTGAATTAAACAGGGGCTGATTTGCCTGAATATAAGACTCAGAAGACAAGACAGCTAGCTTCTTGTGC
The DNA here is from genome assembly GCF_054177405.1 of Leptonychotes weddellii. NCBI lineage: Eukaryota > Metazoa > Chordata > Mammalia > Carnivora > Phocidae > Leptonychotes > Leptonychotes weddellii. The sequence goes on from NC_138369.1 coordinate 57,650,221, forward strand.
CTGTAGGGCTGTTTGCCCTGGACATTCAGCATGGCCCCAGGAGGACGGAGCTCAGACTATCATCTCTGTCTTGGGGGGTATCCTGGATCCTCGAAGAGTGAGAGCTTTCTCAGGGGGGGAGAGCTTTCTAGCACCCATCCATGATTTAGATAATTCACCACTTCCTGCCTTGACTTTCCTCCCTTAGCCCTCTGGCTCTTTGAGGGCCAGGCTCACACACAGATGCCGTGCAGTGCTCAGAAAAGAGCATGTTGGGCATTTGCTGCCATCTAGTGAAGGAAGTGTGGCTCAGTTTCTTGCTAAAGCTAAGCAGATCTTGTGCTCTCCCTGAGAGCTGGCTTCAGGAACCCAGCCTTGGCAAAAGGGGACCATCTGGGGATGGACAGGTGTGTATGGGAAAGGCGAAGCTTCTGCACAGAACAGATCACACCCAGGCCCTTAAACTGTAATCTGGGATGGGCAAGACCACATCCTTCCAGAGCCTCCCCTACCTCCAGCCAGAAGGTGTTCCTGCTGGAATGATGGTCAGCCACCTTGTTCAGAAAACTTGGTAGGCATCAGTAAAACACCCAGTGTTCATAATCAGAGGCATCTTTTAGGGAAGTCATCAGTCATCCATGGTGCCTCAGGTGGAACTGGCCATGACTTTGGAACTGGTGATTTCTATGAGGCCCTTGCAGCCCTGCAGCCTTGCAGCCAACCCCTGTGGCCCTGTCTCAAAGGTTTCCTGGTTCTGGCACCACCCACTGCCCTTCCCCAGCATGGCACAAAGGCTCAGGCACCACCAGGTGAGTGACCGCACACTCACTGGGTTACTGTGAGGTACAACTGAGATTATTCATGACAAATGCTCAGCCAGTGCCTGATGCACAGCAACCACAAGTAAAAATTAGGTATTGATAATGATTGGATAATGATAGTATTGCTATTTTGCCACTGCTCCAGAGCGTAAGGCTGCCTACAAAACTCATAAAATTCAAGTCCTGGATGTGAATACACACTGAAAATAATCACTGGCTCAGTGCACCAGAGCACCCAGTGCTGGGCAGGGAGGAGCCGGTCAGAGGCTCAGAGGCTCAGACCTCACACGTTGGGCTGCTGATGGCATGCCAGCCCCTCTAGCCTATCTGCGGGTCTGCTTTGCACAGGGTTTTACTCCACAATTCAATTATCACAATGTAGGTTCTCTACTCCCAGGGCAGCTTCTTGCCAGGCCTGATGTCTTGTTTGGTCTCTGGGCATCTCCAGTTTTTAGGGAAGTCCTGGGCCTTTTGATAGGCCTGGGTTGTTCTCTGGACTGCATTTCATGCAGACATTCAGCCAGAACTGAATACAGGGGTCATCAAGCTAAGATCACTGGCTAACCAGTGCCTTCTCTGGCCCTCCAACACCAAGGTCCAGGTGTGGCTAAGAAGGTGCTCTCTCAGTCCAAGGTGGTCACCACAGATTTTTTAAATGAGGCTTTCTTATTGGTTCCAGCCAGTGCTGTGCTGGAGCCAACTAGGGCCAGTTCATAAGAACCGATTGGGCATCTCTTCCCAACTTCACATTCAGGAATATCATGGTGGTAGACTGAAGTCAGTCCTGATGGGTGTATTCACCACAGAAATCAATACATGTTACAAATCGTGGCACTTTTTTTTCCTGAAGAGCTAATTGTTACACACTTATCAGCATATGATGGTCTCCCATCTTAATTCCAAACAAAGAACCACTTTTGAATGGCTACTTACGTAGCCACCAAAGAAGATTTTTTGAATGAAATGTACCATCTGAATGAAATACATCTAAATGAATATACCATCTGAATGAAAATACAAACTGAAAGTCTCATTTATTTATTTTTTTTCCCAAATGTATATAACGGAGATTGTAGCTGGTGAAAGATAGGGTGGTAAATGACAAGTCAAGATCACACCTTTTGTTCAAAATAAACCCAAAATACTAATGTTGGTAAAAATATCTGTAATAAGCTATTTATTTATTGGCAGGTTTTGAATTTTTACTCCGCATACAAGAGAGTTATATGTGATGAGCCACATACTTGCATTGGGGAAAACCCTGAACAAAGGTATTGAGCAATGTACTTAGAAACAATATGGGGAAAAACACTATCTAAATTTTTAACATGTTTTTGTTTCTTATTCTTTTTTTTTTTTTTACGTGATTTGAACTGTGTTTCAATCCCGACATTGGTGTGTCCTTTATAGTCCTTCTAGTGTCTTTTTCCTTGCTAAAACAGTACCAGTGATTCATAGACAGCCTTATCTTCTATCCCTGTAAGACCTGTTTGAAATAAACATTGAAATATCACTTCTTTTAGGCAGAAAAAAATGGGATGGCTAGTTCAGGGAGTCAACTGCTTGTTCACACACTGAGCTGTGGACCCCTGGAGCTCAGATGCCAGAGGCCAGGTTGTGAGGCTGTGAGGTAGGAGTGGAAGTAAAGGCTCAGTCGTAGTGGACTTTGCCCTCGGCCACCCCAGAGCTGGACAGGTCTCCATTGCAGAGTGTGTGGAGTGGTGAATGGGGCCTGTCTTCCAAGGCACATGTGGACATCTTCAGCCTGTATTTTCGAAAGGCCTTTTGAATAACAGCAGCACATCTTTCCTCTTCCTTCCTCTTGGTGGTGGTGACTATGGGTTCGTATAACTTCTTGGAAGGGTTGGCTTCCATGAACTTCTCCTCCATCATCATTTTCATGCTGTCCAGGCCACCGGAGTCACCGAGTACCCTAGTGGTGAATGCGAAGAGAATATCCAGGCAGTGGAGACGATCTCCACTCACCATGGGTAAGTCCATCATGAGAAATTGAAATTTATTGGGCTTTGCCACGCGCAAAGGCTCAGGAAGGGCATCAGCAAAGTCAGAAAGGGCAGAATATTTGATGAACTGTGTTGCTTCTGGGTCAAACTTTTCCCAGACTTCATAGAATATCTCAAAGTCATCTTCACCCAAAGGGTCCTCACTTTCTTCAGTGGCTGTGTTAAAATTCTCTAAAATCACAGCAATGTACATGTTGACAACAATGAGAAAGGAGATGATGATGTAACTGACGAAGTAGGTGATGGCTATGGCAGGGAGGTGACGGCTGTCTAAGTTGGGGTTGCATGAATCCTTTGATTGCAGCATGGGCTTGAGGAGGGCATCCCAGCCTGCTGAGGTGGTGATCTGGAAGAGACAGAGTATGCTGCCAACAAAAGTTTTGAAGTTGAATATATCATCAATTCCATGCTCCTCTTTCACTTTGCAAAAACAGCTCATACCAAAAATGGCATAAATAAACATAACCAGAAAAAGTAGAAGACCGATGTTGAATAGAGAGGGAAGAGACATCATCAGAGCGAAAAGGAGAGTCCTAATTCCTCGTGCTGCCCGAACAAGTCTCAGGATCCGACCAATCCGAGCCAAGCGGACAACCCTGAAGAGTGTTGGAGGGAAGGGAATGTGCTGCTGGTTCTCCAAGGCAGAAACCATTGTACCTTAGGAGAAGGAGATAAGGAAATTAATTTCCAACAGGCACCCTGCTTTCAGATCCAGCCTCTCTCTCCTGCCTTGGAATCTTAGTGGGACCAACTTTAATCAGTACTTTGTAATTTGTGCACTGCACAAATTAAGAACTTTCTTTATCAATATTGGGAAAATATCTATCTGTGTCTTAACTTGGAAAATAATTTCCAAGCACTGTCCGACTTTAGATGGGACTTTAGATGAAATAGGATGTCTATAATATTGAAGATACCCAAGGAAAAGAAAGAGAATGCAGCTTATGAAAGCCTATATTGTGACTTATCTCAAACACTTGAAGTGCATTATCTATATTGGGTTTTGAAAGTCACTCATGAGATAACAAATATAATAGTTTTCCATATTTATTTTCCATATATCCATATTTATTGGATATATAGAATGGAAAGCAGATAAACTAAGGATGGAGTCCTTCAGATTAGCATAAGGAGAAACTTCTGATACTGATTGACGGTTGACTTAAGCCTGAGCTTTCAGTGGAAATTGTGGAACTTCTAACCCCAAAGCTCCTTAAAAAGGCAGGGTTTTATTTGCATAGGGGAATTTGAACACAGCCTCCTACAGGTGAGGACAGGACAGGGCTGGAGGGAGATGGTGGTGTTGGGATGCTCAACTCTGGGTGGAACTTGCCACGGAGCTCTCATATTTGTCAATATGCTCATCCCAAGGAAGGACTCCCGAGATCCACTCAAAAAGCTTAAGGGATTAAGTTGGAGATACTTTCCTTATTGTTATAGATGCCTCCAAAAATAGCATCTCGAGCAAAGTTTTCTGCAAACAGCTGATTATTTGGCCTAAAATGTCATCCTGTTCTCTCATTGCCTATTCTGTAAGCAACTGATACAAGATTTGAAATAATTCACATTTTGGTCCAAATATTATAGAATGGCTGGAACATGCTTGCCTTGTGTAGACATGGCCTTGCTCTTGCTCTGGGTGGGGGGGTCCTCAAAGGCATTAGGGGTGATGGGCAGCCAAAATTGTCTGCTATCCCCTAATGACTAAAGAGAACTAGTTCATAATATATTTCACCAACTGCCCAATTGTGCCAACGAAGTTGAATTCATATGTTAATTGGACAGCCAAATCTAGTGAGATGTAGATTTATTAAGTTCCAACTTAACAACAACTGGAGGAGGTCCACCCTTTAAGGCTACCTCCTTCACAAATATTTCTTTGACTAATAGGAGCCCACAGTAATCTGTCCTTTATTGAGCTCAGTTCTTTTGCGTACCATGGGATTTGGTGTACAGTTTCCTCTTTTTCTGACTCTCTAAGGTAAGTAAGTCTTAATACTTAAACCGCATTGTTAACTCCTAGAGAAGGATTCACTTTGACTCATACTCATTTTGTATTTCTCTAAAAGCTTAGGAAAGACCTTGGGAAAGTGTAGAGGCTTAGTGTTGGGTGGCAGATCTACTGGCAAAGGTGTATAAAATGCTGCCCACGTTGGTGAGTAGGATTTGGCTCAATGTGTGGATTTTCTCATCCACTGGAGCAAAATGCTATCCAGTGCTCTGCTGTGTAACTGCAATTGCCTAGCAGTTGTTCAAAAGACAGAAGTAAGAGATATTTCCACAACCTGCATGCTGGCTAGCACTGCCTGGAAGGAGTTCAGTAAGTAGTGGAAAAAATGAGCTGCTCTCTGCATATTGGAGGAAGGGGTTCTTCAAGTTCTCAGAGGGCTGTGCCAGAGTCATTCTACCATCATTTTCCTGCCCTTATTGCTGCTGTTAATTTCACCAGGACTTGGAATTGGAATTGACTGATAAAGATTAGCAGTCTATTTCACTGGAGGTGTGTGGAAGGATCTATTTCTAAACTTTATCTACATAAACTTCATGGCTTAGAAACCAGAACAGACTATGAACTGTACCATTTTCTTGTTCTTGGAAACATCTGCATTGCTGCTGTAGTGACAGGAACCAAAATATTTTGATCTCACATATCTGTTTAACACATTCTTTCTGAAATAGTACAAAATCTTCCACTTGTGAAATCAGTTTTCATTGTCTTCATTGTTTTTTGAACTATGGGAATGGCCCCTGGGTGGTTGCACACAATTGTAAAAAGTCAAATTATCGGTTTAGTTAAAAGCAAACTGCAAAAACCCAGAGTGTAAACTCTTATGGTTTAGCCATGAAGAATTTAATTTCAAAGTTGATGTGTGTGTGTGTGTTATAAAAAAGGTATATGGCAACAACCCCTTTTTTCTCTATTCTTCTTCCACAAATCTTATAGTTAATCCTGCCTATGTTAAGAAAAATATACTGATTATAGAGCAAGACTGGTTGGTGAATGGGGTCCAAGCAGTTGAGACAAGCATAGTTCATGCTGTGGTTTAAGTTAACATGGGATACAGAATAGAGAGAAAGCATTGCTTGCCCTCATGACACACTCTAGGAAACCCAGTCTAGGCTGGGCCATGGAGGTCCTATATAGGAGGTGAGAGAAGACCTAGCAATGTCACAGGGGCGCAATAATTGTGATCTGATATCCACATGGATTTCTGAACTAAAGAAAACCATGGGAACTAAGTACCAAATCCTTAAGACTAAAAGATGCTCCTGAGAGTTTATAGTTGCCCATGAAAGGTAGACCTTTGACTCAGTTACCTGGATATACCAGGTATCCCCACAAACACTTTAAGGTCATCTTAGTTTTGTCTATCTCCATTGAATAAATGGATCCACACAATTGTTTAACTCTATTTCAGTAGTGTAAACAGTCAAGGGGATGAAAATTGCTCTGTATCTCCTAGCAACTTCCCAGTAGAGAATGGCATCAATACACCTGTTTATTTTTTCAGAAACCACATTAAGCCTAATTTGTTGCTTTGTGGATAGTTTGGACATACTTCCAAATGGTAAGATTTACTTCTAGCTCTCAGATTAAAGCCCCTTGGGTTTCTGATATTACTTACTAACGATAGAAAGAACCACAATCACACAATCAAATAAATTCCAGCCAATGGTGAAGTAGTATTGCCTCAAAGCAAAGATTTTGGTGAGACACTCAATTGTAAAGATGACCACAAAGGCCAGGTTGAGACGCTCAAGGATGAGTTTCGTGGCTTCAGACTGGTCATCTGATTCAGCCATCATGCTAACCATGTTGAGGAAAATGAGGATGATGATGATGATGTCAAAGACCTGGCTTGTGACTAGGTCAAACACGAGACCTTGGCATTTATTCTGAGACGGAAAAGAAAAAAGGAATCTTAGATCATTTTGCATTGTAAGAATGAAATCACATACACAAAAAAGGCACATACAACAGAATTTGTCCTCTCTTACAATTGAAGCAGTTTCTTAAAAAATGCACACCTGTTTTAAACAACAAGAAATTCTTGCATTTACATTTTCATTTAAATTTAATTATGTAACTGTTTTTGAAGTTGTAAGCGTGTAGCTTTAATTCCATTTTAAAATGAAAAAAATGTTTGGTAATGACATAACTTTGATGTGATGGATGATGTTTTGCTGAAATAAAACAGCTCCTGTTGGATTTAATAATAAAAAGATGAACTTCAGTTTCTATATTTCATCTGTTTCTTTATATGGGCTTCAATAATATTAATGCAGAGAATACCTACTCACATAATTATGTTGGACGAAATGGAATTAACATCTCCAAGCCTCCACTTGTTAATTCAGAATGATCAGACCTAAGTATACTTAACCAAAACTCTGTATTCAAGCAGTTCTTGAACGCCAATTTTCTAAATATGGTTCACTTGAAAATAAGCCTAGATAAATGGGATTGTGATGTAATGATTACTAAAAACAGAAATAGAAAAATTGATTATTTCATTTTATTATTGATGGTGAACTTACATATTGGTTGGTACATAGATGGTCATACTACTCACAAAGTAAGTATATGTTAATTACTCTGGTTCAGGTTCTAGCTCAAGTTTGCATGCCTAATCCACCACGTACAGTGAAATGACTCAATTGTCTCACTATATTTTCTGTAATCTAACAGCTGTGAAGCACTACTTCTCTTTACTTAGTGGAAAACTATTCTTAAACACAAACTCAGACATGAATATTGTATGGTATTCTTGACTGTAAATGGGTTGTTTTACAATATATGTATACATTAAGGTATTTTATATCATATTATCATCTAATTGAAATATACATAGACTAGTCTATTTAGAAAACTCATAAACTCCTGAGAATCATTTTTAGAACCCTAGGTATCTCTTACGGAAATCAGACAAAAGATGATGTTGGTTTGTGGTGGTAATAGTGGAGAGAGATATAAGCATTTAGGTTTAAGAGCTAATATGGAAGTAGATGCAGAAGGAGTAAGAGTTTGAATGGAGGTGACTATGGGGAAATGATAGGTTGAGGCTATCGTTCTGGTTGGTGGAGCCATTCAAGAGAACAGAGAATGAGGCACTTTGGAGGGAAATGATAAGATCTGTCCTGAGAACACTGAATTCGAGGGGCCAGGGGGGGATCTGAGGACCTTGGGCAGGTAAAGGTATGGGTTTGGAGCTCAGGTGCAGAGCTGGAATGCAGATGTGGAGTTCAATGGCACCAATACTGACATTAATTAAAACCATGAGAGTGGACGATATCGGTCAGGGAGAGCAAGGACCATGAGAAGAAAGAGGATAGGGACAGCACTGGAGGGATACTACATTTAAGTTGGTGTCTTTGAAATTTTGTCCCAGAATCATTAAAACTTTTATCAAGGAGTCTGGAGAAGAAACTTGAAAGTCAATTGCATTTGCTGTGTGAGAACACTTCTAAGAAGTCAGAAAGGACCTGGAGAAAAGATACTTTTAAGAGTGCTCTCCAGGGAATCACAGTGATTGGCAAGAACAACAGTGAGGGAGAGTAAGCCTAGGCCTAATAGTTTAACTCCAGTATTTAGAGAAACAGAGATCAAGAATACAAGTTACCTAAACTGGTAGATATCAAAAAGCATTCGATATCACTTTAGAATGTACAGTGAATCCTTCACCTCAGTATCATCTGTGTGGATGGTTCAGAAAGAATCAGAAACGATTCCAGATCCCTTCCTCTACTGTTAAAAATAAAATGCATCACTGCTCAGGTTAAAACAGCTAGACTCCCCCACAACCCCATGCAATTGCTATTTATTTGTTCCAAAGGTCAAAAATAATATTTAGATTTTAGAGATTAAAAAAAGTCTGTGGGGAGATAAAGTTAAGGGTTAACAGCTGATTTGAAAATCTTAACTCAAACCAGGGACATCTGGAATATGTATTTATCTCATGCAACAGTGCTCTCTGGAATATAGCAGTTAAGGTAAATGTGATACATAACTGGGGAGATGATACCTGCTTGTTGGAGTTACTCCTTGTGAAGCCCTGACTGGTAAGCTGTAGCTACACAGGGAGGGCTATGGCATGACACCTATTTCCAGATGAACCATGTGATGAACATGCCAGAAGACATAGTTAAAGCATGGAGGTAGAAGCTTGCCTCGGATAAAGTAGTCCTTGCCCACCTGAAACTCATCCCTTGCAGCTTAGCATGCCCAGTGCAGGGGAGAGGCCTCGAAGCTGCAGCTGTGTCATTGCAACTTCTGTTTGGCTATGTGCTGCCTTTTGATTCATATTCTTTATGAAATAAATGGTTAAATATGTGGGAACCTATTGTGTCTCATGATTCTTTTAGTTAATTTCAAATCTAGGACCAACTGGTATTGAGTCAGTGGTTGCACAGCATGCACATGTAAATAAAAATTCTCTTTGTCTTTTTTGTTGGCTCAAGTTCAAATAAGAACCTCTCCAGATACAATTGTCTTATTAACCTCTCAGTAAAAAATTCTTCATTGTATAAATTCTAAACACTTTGCCCTAACATTCCCAGATATTTTTAGTGCAACACAAATATTTAATCCTAGTGGGATGGACTCTGTGTGTACCCTAAAACATACTCTTTCATTCAAATAATAATTACTGAGAATACACTTTAAGCCAGGCTCTTTTCTGAGTCATGGGAATAGCAGTAAACTAAACATACCTTTGATAATTTGGGGTCTCGTGTTCGTATGAAAATCTCTAAATCCTATACATGCTTCGGATATCAAGCCCTTCTCCCATACTACTTTCCTGAACTTCCCCATTGACCCTCCCTGCCTTGAAAACCTTCAAACTTACTTGTCAGACCTACCAACTATGCCTAGCATATTACTTTATAATCTGATGCGTTCAGGTTCCAGCTCCTCAGTTAGACAGCTCTGGAGTACCTGATAAAGCAAGATTCATCGAGAGCAAGGGTCAGCAAACTATATCTTGTAGGCCAGATCTGGCCCACTACTGGTTTTTGTATAGCCTGTGATTTTACATTTTTTAATGTTGGGGAAAGAACTGAAAAGGAAAATAAAATTTTGACATGTGAAAATTAAAGAAATCCAAGTTTTAGTGTCTATAAATCAAGTTGCACTAGAGCACAGCCATGCACATTGTTCTATACTATCTATGGCTGCTTTTGTGTTATATGGCAGAGCTGAATAGTGGTGGCAGAGACCATGTGGCCTGCAAAGCCTACAATATTTACTATCTGTCCCTTTTTTTGTCAAGTCCTGATATAGAAATTTTATGATAAATACTGATGAAGTGGAAGCCAGTATGCATGACCTAGACTTCACACCAGAAAAGGCTGGAAAAAGATATTATAAATGCATTTTAAATTGGTCAATATTTAGTCAAAACTATAATGAGATATCACCTCACACCTGTCAGAATGGCTAAAATTAACAACATAAGAAACAATGGGTGTAGGTGAGGATGTGGAGAAAAAGGACCACTCATGTACATTTGTATTGGTGGGAATACAAACTGGTGGAAAACAGTATGGGGTTTCCTCAAAAACCCAAAAATAGAACTACCTAAGATCCAGCCGTCACACTACTGGGTATTTACCCAAATAATACAAAAATACTAATTCAGAGGGATACATTCCCCCCGATACTTAGAGCAGCATTATCTACAATAGCCAAATTATGGAAACAGCCCAAGTGTCCATCAACTGATGAATGGGTAAAGAAGATGTGGTATATATACAAAGGAATATTATTCAGCCATAAAAAGAATGCTATCTTGCCATTTGCAATGACCTGGATGGAGCTAGAGAGAATAATGCTAAGTGAAATAAGTCAGAGAAAGGCAAATGGCATATGATTTCACTCATATGTGGAATTTAAGAAACAAAACAAATGAACAACGGGGCAAAAAAGAGAGAGGCAAACCAAGAGACAGACTCTTAACTATAGAGAAGTGATGGTTACCAGAGGGGACGTGGTTGGGGGGGATTAAGGAGAGCACCTGTCATGATGAGCCCTGGGTTACGTATGGAAGTGCTGAATCACTACATTGTACACCTGGAACTAATATAACACTGTATGTTAACTATACTGGACTTTAAATTTTAAAAAAAGATTTAGTTAAAACAAACTATTAAGTTTACATCATTGCAATGAGTATATACTAAGCACCTATTTTGTGCTCACTAAAAAGCAAATGAAAGTTGTTGCTCAAGTTCTTATTATTGAATTTGAATGTCTAATTATCCTAAAAACTTGAGCCAGACACCAGTGTATCTGGGTCTTTGTTGAGTTCTTAGATAATGTCTGTAAACTTAAAAAATAAAGAACAGCACTGCAGACATCTGAGCTCAAGACCACTTAATGGATCTATGTATTTAGAATGAATCAGTTGCTCTCACCAGAGGTCTTGGAATGGGCTTTTGAGGTTTTTTGGATCCTAATTTTTTCATTGCATTATAGTATTTCTTCTGTTCTTCTGTCATAAAAATGTCTTCATCACCTAAGTATTTGGAGAAGATGAGAGCTAATTATCATTAACAGGTTTTTTTGGAAACAAGTTCTGAATTTTCAGAAATAGTTTCAAAGTTATATTACAGTCTATCAACAATTCCTAAAATTCCATTGGGAAGCAAAAGAGGCTGGACTCTATAGGAGGGCTGAAACAAGATTTAAATTAAGGAAAGGAAAAAATGCTACTTTTATAAGCTATATCTTACTTTTTAGAATATGAACAAAGATTACATACTCTTTGCAAACATCCACATCTTTAAAAAATTGAGTATATTTTAGGTTGCATAAATCAAATCACAATGCAAGAAAAGTAGATATTAGTAACAAAAATTTAAACAAAAATCTCACCAAATGGCAATTAAAATTCTCTTAAATAAATGAATAAATGCATGTATTGCTATTAATAAAATTTTCCAGACCCATTCTCAGAGAAAAAAGAACTAGAGAGCTTTAAATGTTTTCACTTTTGAGCAAGAACAAATAGAAATATGAACAAGAATTTTCATTTCTGGAAATTTTAGGAGGAAGTAAAATATCTAGAAATGCTGGGTAAATTACAACAGAATTCTTTTAAAATGTATAGCTAAACTTGCACAAAAGTAAGGAAAATCTCCGGGGTCTGAAAATCAACAGTGATCAAAGAGTAGCAAATTAGCCTGAAGCCACTGCTGGCCTAAGAGCATTTGCTAATCTCTGTAAAAACTAGAATCTTGGGCCTTAATAACTACAAGGGAGTCATGGGGAAAAGGTTTATGCCAAGGTCCCAGCATGAATCCGAGACTCCTTAAGTGCTGCCGATGAAAGGGTGAAGAAAAAAACAGAATCTGTCAATAGGCAGTGGAATACAAGTAGGAAACTGTCTTAGTCTGGACTATGGGTAAAAACCCAGTCTTCCCTGAGAATCTGGGAATCTGGGCCTGCCTTGATGATGGTGTGGGATTTAAATTTTCACCACTACCAGTATGGACCAAAAATATACATCCCTAGGATCATCTTTTCAACAATGGTCCTAGGGAAACTGGATATCCACATGCAAAAGAATAAAGTTAAATTCTTACTTAACACCATACACAAAAATAGCTCAAAATACATCAAAGACATAAATGTAAGATCTAAAACAACAAAACTCTTTGAAGAAAACATAGGGCAAAAGCTTCATAAGACTAGATCTGGCAATGATTTCTTGCATAGGATACCAAAGGCACAGATAACAAAAGAAAAAATAGACAAATTGGACTTCATAAAAATTTTTAAATTATGTGCATCAAAAGATACTATCAATGGAGTAAAAAGGCAACCCACAGAATGGGGAAAAATATTTATATATCATATATCTGATAAGGGATTAATCAGAATATATGGAAAACTCCTAAAATTTAACAACAACAACAAAAACAGCCAATGTCAGATAAATTATTATCTGTGTTCTCTTCTAGAATGTTCATGGTTTCAGGTTTCACATTTAGGTCTTTAACCCATTTTGAGTTTATTTTTGTATATGGTGTTAGAAAGTGATTCAGTTTCATTCTTTTACATGTAGTTGTCCAGTTTTCCCAGCACCATTTATTGAAGAGAATGCTCTTTACCCATTTTACATTCTTGCCTCCTTTGTCATAGATTAATTCACTATGTAAGTATGAGTTTATTTCTGTCCTCTCTATTCTGTTCCATTGATCTATGTGTCTATTTTTGTGCCAGTACCATACTGTTTTGATTATTACGGCCTTGTAGTATATCTTAAAATCTGGAACTGTGATACCTCCAGCTTTGTTCTTCTTTTCTCAAGATTGCTTTGATTATTCAGGGTCTTTTGTGGTTCCATACAAATTTTAGTGTTATTTGTTCTAGCTCTGTTAAAAATGCTGCTGGTATTTTGATAGGGATTGCATTGAATCTGTAGATTGCTTTGGGTAGTATGGACATTTAAACAATATCAATTCTTCTAATCCACGAGCATGGAATATTTTTCCATTTGTTTGTGTCATCTTCAATTTCTTTCATCAGTGTTTTAGTTTTCAGAGTATAGGTCTTTCACCTCTTTGGTTAAATTTATTCCTAGGTATTTTATTCTTTTAAGTGCAATTCTAAATGGAATTGTTTTCTTAGTTTCTCTTTCTGCTACTTCATTATTAGTGTATAGAAATGCTACCAATTTCTGGGTATTAATTCTGTGTTTTGCAGCTTTACTGAACTCATTTATTACCTCTAGTAGTTTTTTGGTGGAGTCTTTAGGATTTTGTATGTATAGTATCATGTCATCTGCAAATAGTGATGGTGTAACTTCTTTAGCAATATGGATGACTCATTTATTTTTCCCGTCTGACTGTTGTGGCTAGGACCTCCAGTACTATGTTGAATAAAAGTGCCAAGAGTGGACATCCTTGTCTTGTTCCTGATCTTAGAGGAAAGGCTCTCAGTTTTTTCCCACTGAGTATGATGTCAGCCATGGGTTTTTCATATATGGCCTTTATTATGTTGAGGTATGTTCCCCCTACACCCACTTTGTTAAGAGTTTTATCATGAATGACTGTTGAATTTTGTCAACATTTTTCTAGAGATGTCTCCTGAGGCAAAGGAAACAAAAGCAAAAACAAGTTATCAGGACTACATCAAAATAAAAAGCTTTTTCACAGTGAATGAAATGATCAACAAAACAAAAAGGCAACTTACTAAATGGGGGAAGATATTTGTAAATGATATATCCAATAAGGGGTAAATATCCAAAATATATAACTTATACAACTCAACAATCCAATTAAAAAATGGGCAGAGGTCCTAATATGTCTTTTTCCAAAGAAGACATATAAATGGCCAATCGATACATGAAAAAGTGCTCAACATCACTAATCATCAGGGAAATACAAATCAAAACTACAATAAGATGTCACCTCACACCTGCCAGAATGGCTAAAATCAAAAACACAGAAAACAACAAGTGTTGCCAAGAATGTGGAGAAAAAGAACCCCTCACGCACTACTGGTGGAAATGCAGAATGATTTAGTCACTGTGGAAAACAGTATGGAGGTTCCTCAAAAAATTAAAAATAGAAATATCATACAATCCAGTAATTCTACTACTGGGTATTTACCCAAAGAAAATGAAAACACTAATTTGAAAAGATATATGCACCCCTATATTTATTGTTAGCCTTATTTATTATAGCCAATACATGAAAGAAACCTGTGTCCACTGATGGCTGAATGGATAAGGAAGATGTGGTACACATGTGTGTGTGCACATGCATGTGCACTCCTGTACACACACACACACACACACACACACACAGGAATATTATGCAACCATAAAAAAGGATGAGTTCATGCCATTTGAGACATGGATGGACCTAAAGGGTATTATGCTAAGTGAAATGAGTCAGACTGAGAAAGATAAATACCATATGATTTCACTCATATGTGGAATCTAAAAAACAAATAAATAAAAAGACAAAAAGCAGAACCAGGCCTACAAATACAGAGAACAACAGATGGTTGTCAGAGGGGACGGAGATGGGGGATGGGTAAAATGGTTGAGCGGAGTGGGAAGTACAGTCTTCCAGTTATAGAACGAATAAATCATGGGAACAAAAGGCACAATATAAGGATACAGTCAGTGATATTGTTAATAGTGTTGTACGGTGACAGATGATAGCAACACTTGTGATGATCATGGCATAACATATAAACTTGTCAAATAACTATGTGGTACACCTTAAAGTAATATAATATCATGTGTCAATTACACTCAAAATAAATAAATAAATAAAACAACCCAATTCAAAAACTGGCAAAGGACTTGAATAGACATCTCTCTAAAAAAGATATACAAATAGCCAATAAACATATGAAAAAACACTCAATATCACTAGTCATTATGGAAATGCAAACAAAAACCAAAATGAGGTACCACCTCACACCCATTAGGATGGCTACTATCACAAAAAGAGAAGACAAGCATTGGTGAGCATGAAGAGAAATCAGAATTACACTGTTGGTGGGAATGTAAAATGGTAGCTTCTGTGGAAAACAATACAGTGGTTCCTCAAAAAATTAAAAAATAGAATTACCATATGATCCAGCAATTCCACTTCTGGATGTACACACAAAAGAATTGAAAGCAGGGTTCCAAAGAGATATTTGAACACTCATATTCATAGCAGCTTTATTCACAATAGCTAAAATGTGGAAGCAACCCAAGTGTCCATCAACAGATGAATGTATGAGCAAAATGTGGTATATACATACAATGGAATATTATTCAGCCTTAAAAAGGAAGGAAATTCAGAAATATGCTACAACATGGATGAACCTTGAAAACATTATGCTAAGTGAAATAATCACAAAAAGACAAATACTGTATGATTCCATTTATATGAGATACTTAGAAGAGTCAAATTCATAGCAATGGTGGCTGCCAAGGGCTAGGGGGAAGGAGAATGGGGAGTTACTGTCTAATTAGGTATAGAGTTTCAGTTTTACAAGATGAAAAGAGTTATGGGGATGGATAGTGGTGATGGTTACACAACATTATGAATGTATTTAATACCACTGAAATGTACACGAAATGTACACGAAAAATGGTTAAGGTGGTAAATTTCATGTTATATATATTGTACCACAGTAAAAAAATTTTGTGAAAAAAAAAATGCAGCCCTAGAAGTTAACCAGGTTGTTCCAGGATGCCTGGCAGATACAAGTGTCTTCAGTAATTACATTCATCACAGCAATGTGTATTAATACTATTATTCTGAGACTGTCCTATGTGTGTTTTAGGGGATAAAACAAAAATGAGTAATTATGGAAAATTTTAATTCTATTATTTCCTGTGCCCATGAGAATCAGTTTTTTCAGTGTGGAAAAGAGGAGATACAGATTATTATTAGAGAAGAAGTTAAGTGAAAACCTTGTAGTTCTGAACTTGAATGAACAGTATTCATATTTCCACATACATTTCCTTGAAGTCCTAAATTTGAAGTAGCTCTGTCCACTGAAAAAGCATTGAAGCAATGACAATGTGCATTTCGAGTTGTGATCTCAGAATACCACCTCCCCCCCCCCCTCCGCCAAAAAAACAGAACTCCTTAGAGAAATGGTTGATTCTTGATCTGGCACAAAAGTATGATGCCTGGAATATCTTGTCATTCTAGAGAGCAAGGAATCTGTCAAATGGGAGGACCTGATTTTAATCCTGACCTCAAAAGAGTATCAATTGATCAGAGAATTAGTTAATGAATAAATATTTTAAGAAAATAAAGAATCAAGGAAATTTGAATGTTGACTGGATATTTGACAGATTTAGAGAATTCATGTTAAACTTCTTAGGTGTGGTAATGGAATTGTGGTTATCTTTTTTTTTTTTTAATTTTTTTAATTTTTTTTTTTAGATTTTTATTTATTTTTTGACAGAGAGAGAGAGACAGCGAGAGAGGGAACACAAGCAGGGGGAGTGGGAGAGGGAGAAGCAGGCTTCCCTGCTGAGCAAGGAGCCCGATGCGGGGCTCGATCCCAGGACCCTGGGATCATGACCTGAGCCGAAGGCAGACGCTAAACAGCTGAGCCACCCAGGCGCCCAAGGAATTGTGGTTATCTTTAAAAAGAGATATGTTTTCTCTGTTTGACTTATTTCACTCAACATAATACCCTCCAGTTCCATCCACGTCGTTGCAAATGGCAAGATCTCATTCC
>NC_138369.1:57667753-57727448 GCF_054177405.1 Leptonychotes weddellii
AAAAAAAAAAAGAATGTATGTGAATAATCCTCTTATGTTGCTTGACAATTAAGATGGAGACCAGCTTAGTCTGTTGGCTGCTGACCTTCTTTGAGAAGTCTTGAGAGAAAATAGAAAGTTGGAAGGAGACGGGTGGGATACTCAGTTATTCTAGGTATACATCAGACATAAGCAGTGCTTATGGAGAGAAGTGGATGAGTGCCATCATGGAAAGTATTGGGGTAGTGAGAATATGAAGTGCAGTGTAAGGAATGGGACCCAGGACAAGCAGGACTGCTGATGGATAAATGACAACTACTTACAAGTACTGTGAAGAAAAATATTTTGGAGAGGCACCCAAATAAGGCACACAGGAAAAGCAGCTTCCTTATGATATCTTCCCCTCCCCTACCCCAACCCCTGCCTGCATGGAACACAGAGATGGTAAACTTACAATCACAATGATGAAATCAAGCCAGCACCAGACACTGGTGAAATACTTCCCAAATCCAAAGGCCACCCATTTTAGACCCATCTCCAGGATAAAAATGTATGTGAAAATATGGTCAGTACAATTAAGTAATGCTTGGATATTGGGTCGTTTCTCAAGGTGAACATCTTCAAATACCTGAAATGATAAAGCATAGCCATAGGCCAGGTTGAGTATTTGCTTAGAACTACTTGCTGACCTTACTTTTTAATTTTTCTTCCTTATTTGAATAAACTAGCATCTCTTTTGGTGACAAGGTTTTGCTCAAAAGGTATTAAGAATGAAATTTCGCAGTAGAATAAATTCCTTGAGTAAGTAAAACTGGAAGAAGGAAAATCCTATTTCTAGACTTCTATTGCCACAGTATCTCCCTAGGTTCTCATCAATGATCCCTGAAATATGAAAATATCTTCCTAACAGATCACCACACAATTTCCTGGTCTTCCTGATCCTTCCAATTCATGCTAACAATATCTTGCCAACTTTTCCAGAACCACCCAGTGGCAAATTCCATCTCTTTCATCCTCCTAGTTACCTTAGTGGCTCTATTCAGTGGCTCTCCATTGCTCATAATACCCTAGTTCCAAACACCTTGGTCTACACTCTAGATTTTGCCAACCCTGAGGCCAACAATCTATAACAAACAGCCTTACGACTTACCCCAGTGCTTCCAGTGTATGTGCCCATTTTTTGTGTACCAAGACATGCAAAACTTGGGGAAGCTCTGGGCTAGAGCTTCCAGTGTAAATTACTTTGAATATTAAACATTCGTTGAGTGTGATCATGAAAGTGAGACATCCTAGCTTCTGGAGAGACCCTTTTTCATGCTACATCCAAACATCCCCCTCATCTGAAGTTTGTATGTGATTCTTCGGGGTCTATATAACTCAGGTAGAAGCTGTCCTTTTGGCCTTTACAGAGTTACTGAGAATGAAAAAAAAAAAAAAAGAAGAAGAAGATAAGGGTCCCTGGTACTGAACCTGTCAAGACATTTAGGCAAACACTGAAGACAAGAAAGAAATAGGTCCTGCTGTTGGGTACTAAGGTAATCCCATAGCCCCATGGTCCTGGGGGAAAAAAGAATGCAAAAGAATAAAACAGTCTGACTTCCAACTCCTAAGTGGGCTTTTGATTGGAGAAGGCTCTCCATCTCCTCCTGTCCCCTGCTGGCTCCTCATCATTATTAAAGTCTCATTTCAGTTGATATTTTCTTTGGAAACTGTCTTTCTTCCTCGAAGGCAATTAGGTGCCTGTTCTGCATGGACCCATGTCATCCATTGCTTCTCTGAGTGTATCACTATGGCCCTGGTCTATAATTGCTTGAACCCCATCTGTCTTCCCTAATAGACTCCACGCTCCTGGAAGTCAAGGACTTGTCTTTGTGCGTCTTGAAGAGAGACAAATCTGAATGGTATTGGAAGCTCATATCCTCTCTCATTTTGGAAGATGAGCAACAACCTGGTTCAGCAGATCTGACTTCGTTCAATTGAAGAATAGGTCAATATCGGCAACTGAACTTTGGAGGCTCCCACATTATAATGAGACCATTTCCTTGTCCAGAAAGCTCTCATTATTACCCAGTTGCTCAGATCAGGGCTTCCCAAACTCTAATGAGTCCCAAAGCACTTAGGTTCTGATTCAGCGGGTCTGGGGTGGGCCCAAGACTACATTTCTAACAAGCTTCCAAGTGATACTGAGACTGCTGATCCATATACCACATACAGTGGCAAGGGACTAGATGTTTCTTATCTCCATTTGTCTACAAATATGTAAAGTGAAATAGGACCTGAGTCCTTCTCACTCTGCATTGTGTGCTCAGTCTTCCTCTGCCCAACCTACACTTGCCTCATCAGAAGGCGGATGAGAACTAGGAGGATGGTATCATGTGTCCCTGACCTTCTGATAACACCATGCTTTCCCACTGACTAGCTCAGGGCTTGGTAAACACCAATTATCATTTGTGGAATAAATTAAAGAATCCTATTACTTGAATTAGAGTAAACATCCAGTGAAAATGTAAGCACCAGAAGGCTACAGGGAATCCTAGACCAAGGATTAGCAATAAAAATTAATTAAGAGAGTTCTCTGGCATGGTTTAGAGAAATTTACTTTTTTTTTTTTTTTTGCTTGAGAAATAATTTACACTGCAGTAAGTAGATAAATGGAGATGTGTGCTGATCATAGGCTCTGATGGGCCTCAGTGTGTGCTCATCTCCTTTCACCTAGAGATCACACAAATGTACAGCACTAACCAGGGAGGCAATGGTGAAGAAGCAAGACATTTCCTTGTCACTTCTAATTGCTGGTGACTTGAGTCTGTGAAATGCTCTGTGATTCTAAATCAATAATGGGGAACCTAAGGGGAACCTAAGACTCCATTCACTTATACAACAAATAGTAAGAGAGTTTAGTTCTATATTATGGCTATTTTAAGGGAAAATACAAGATAGAAGGGGAGGGAGGAAAAAAGAGAGACATGTAGGTGGTAAGAGAGAAGATACTATCACTCAAGTAAGGGAGGCAAGAAGGACCAAAAGGTGAGGAGAGAGAGCAGGAAGGAGTTTACGACTATAAGCTATGGAGGCATGGATTTAGAGTTATTTCCAAACCTCACTGGGACCACTACACTTCAATCTGGAAGGATCTGCTCTGTGAATAAAGCAGTATCTGTTTGTTTCTCCTCTCAAAGGACCATGACTGATGGACAATACCAAGACAACTTATTATATATCCAAATCTGGTCCCTGTAGGCTTCTCCTCCTAATGTTCTACTTTTAGGAAAGCAGCATTATGGTTTTCCAGAAAAGAGAGGTAGGAACATTGCTGTCTAGAGGAAGAAACATGTAGGATACAGTGAAAATGTCTAGAAATTCTCCAAGAATGAGGGACAGGCATGGAGCTCAGGGCCAGACTCCAGTAGCCACTTTAAAGTGCTGATTTATATCATGCTTCCCCATAAGTAAAGTGTCTTTGGCTTGGGACTTCCCAGTTGGAGCAGGACTCCAGAAGTTGTGCAAAATCCTGCCCTCAAGGGGAACCAGCAGCAAAGATCCCACTTCTGCCTGGTCTCCCCATATTCACAGCCCCATGTCAGAATGTAGCCTGGCCACCTGATGCCCAATGTCCCCACAAGACTGTGATAATTTACCAGTGCCCCACTGCTCAGCAGAATCACAAAGATAATAAAGCTCTCAAATAAGCTGTGTTTCACTATTTGGTAGCAAGTTTTTCGCAGGTTCCACCAAATGATCCAGGGGGACTTTCTCTTGTCCATGGCACAGCATGGGAAGCAGTGACCCAGGCCTGCAAGGAATGAGCAGTAGCATTATTCTTAGTGTCTGTAATGAGCTGTATTAATAACCCTAACTCTTCACCCTCCCTTTATGCACCTCCCTTACCTCTGCAATTCTTCCCACTGAAGAGGTGGAGTCATTTTCCAACCCCTGAATCTGGGCTCAGCCATATGACTTGATTTGGCCAATAGAGCAGAGTGGGAATCACACACACCAGTTCTGAGCTTCAGCCTTGAGAGGCCTTGCATGTTCCCCCTTGCTCTCTGGCACCATCTCCATAAAGAAAGGAATATTTGGGCCAGCCCACTGGTTTCAGGAGAAGGATGGACATGTGGTACAGAGCCAAGGGGCCCAGGTAAGCCAAGGGGCCCAGTTAAGCCCAGACCAGATTGGCCGACTCCCAGTCATTACCACTCATATGAATAAAGCCAGCCAAAATCAGCAGAAATAACCAGCCTGGATGAGTGGAGTCATGTAGACGCATGTTTATTATTGTGTGCCACTGAGGCTTCATGGCTGTTTGTCATGCAGCAATTTCTTTTGGCAACAGTAAACAGTGTCCTAAGGACTGAGGGGAATGAGGTAAAGATGGGCACAGGCTCTGTGAACCACCCAAACCACACAATCTGATCAATTGTCAAGGTACACATAGCTAAGCATTTGACCTCAACACACTCCAGCCTTCAGCATGAATCACATCTGTCTCCTCCACCCATCCTCCAAGTTCCATGGAGGTTAATTTCATGGTGATTTTAACATTCCACTCCTTTCCTCATCATCTTCCTAAGCTACTGTGAGGTCTCCTCAGTCTGCCCCTGCCCTCCTCCATCATTCAGAACATCAATAGGTTAATCTCCCTAAAAGGCTTTTTTTCTGTCTTTTATGCCATTCCTCCCTTCTTCTAGAAACCAACCTTTCTTCTCCAACTTCATTGTTGACATCCTGTACACACCTCAAGCACTAGTCCAAATGTAAGTCAGGATAATTAACAGTAATCTATCCCTAGACTGACCTCTGACCCCATGGGCAGTTTGGGGGCTGTCAAATAACCTGCAAAAAGTTTGAAACTCATTCTTGGTGTCCATTCTGAGACCAGACTAGTGTCAAACTTACGAAGAAATTTTTAATTTTAGATTCATTTGTTTAAGTTTCTATCTATCTATCCATCTAAATTTGTTGAGCCCACAATCTGGGCAAGAGTCCATTCTTACACTAGAGATACAATATTGATTAAGTCACTGCCTATGTTTTTAAGGACCTCACAAGAGAGACAGATACAAATAAATTTCCCACAATGAATATAGGAAATAATAAAGGCACATAAGAAGGAACCACTATATCCACTCAAGGAATCAGGAAAGACTGCATTTATTGATTGCCTATTATGTGCCAGATATTCTTCTAGGTGATTTACATTCACTCATTTAAGACCAACAATAATCCTTTGCAGTAGATATTATTATAGCCATTTTATAAAGGAGGCACTAGAGAAGCTAAGCAAATTGATCAAGTCATACAGCTAGTAAATGAAGAGGCCAGAATTGAGCTCAGGCAGTCTAGCTCCAGAGCCAAAGCTCCTAACTACAATATTATCCTTCTTCCAGAGAAAAATCTTGAGGGATGTGTTGAGGATCTGGCAGGGCCCCATTCAACCCTGGACTTATGGTCAGCTTCCCTTGGTCTACCACCTCAACTACATCTTAACAATGGAGGTACTGGGGACTATAGAAAGTGGTAGACATATTGGCCCAGTGGGAAAAGTTTTCTAGAGGGAAGTTTTCTAGAGTTTCTACCCTGGTTGTTGGGCTGTGTTAGTTGAGCCCACCTAAATCAGGAATTTCCTGCAATCTCCTTTACCTGGATCTGATAATGGCCCTAAGAATCTATGTTTGCCCTCTCTTCACTTCTGTCTCCAGTAGAAGTAGAAAGAAGGTATCTATCAAAATCACAGAGCTTCAAAGAATAACAGAATCTCATCCAGTATTCTGTGAACTGGATGCAGGAATACTGTCACTTACCTTTGGGAAAACATCTCTCTGGTTCTTTTTTGGGAATCATTTCAGGCACCCACCCAAAGGGATCCTGTGGATCGACGGTGCTACATTCTGAGAGCACACTGGTAGTATCACACTTCTACACAACAGAACAAAGGAAAAGGGGAATCATTTACCAAGAATGACTCTCACAATGGTAGCACCTAATACCTTCGTGTATGACTTTCTAGGAATGAAGCTAGCTAGGCAAAAGATTCTAGGTATAGGTGCATCTAGAAAGTGTCCCTCTTATCGGGTGCTTTTTAAAATGCTATGACTAGCTCTGACTTCAGGAGAGAATTCTCTAACTGCTCTCCCCTGGCTTAAAAAATGTGAAGTATATAAAGACACAGTATCTCAACCTTTTCCTCCCTACAAATCATATCTCTGATACTACCTAACTCCAAATAGGGAGGCTGGGTGATGTGGTGAAGGCTATTTTACTGAGACTAATTTTTAGCTCTTTCAATTCCTGGAATAATAGGTCTAGACTAGTGGTTCTCATTGATTTTGCCCTCCAGGAGACATGCTGACAATGTCTAAAGACACTTTTAATTTCACAACTGGGGGATACTATTGACATCCGGTGGGTAGATGCCATGGATGCTGCTAAACATCCTACAACAAACAGAACAGCCCAGCACAAGGAGGAATTATCATGCCCCAAATGTCATAGTGGAGAGTTTAAGAAACCCTGGCCGCCTTTGCTTAAGATCCGATTCTGGCAGTTTGCGCTGCATTAATCCTGATATTTTAATCTCGATAGCCATAATGGCTATGTTGGAAAATGTGTATGGATAAGCTACATGTTCCTTCTGGAACACCCTGGGAAAATTACCTTTTGGGGATCCTTTTCTGACAAACATATGTCATCTTCAGGGAACACATCAATTTCCACACTTTGAGCTCCTGGGCTTATGGACTTCTTGGTCACCTGATGGAGTTCAAAGGCCTGACACCAAAAAGCCCAGAGTAGAATTAATATTCTCCTGGGCATTTCACTTGAGATAAAACAAGTTTGAATTGTGACATTATTACTTTTTTTCTTTTTACTTTTTAAAACTGCTCCTGGAGAAACTCAACATAAAATAATTCTGGGAAAGCTACTATAGGAAACAGGTAATGAAACTTACTCAAAAGTCATATAATCAAACAATATGGTTTTGGAACAAAATTCACCAAATAATTCAGAGGTGAAACTTACTGTATCCTTTCACTTCAATGGCTAAATAATACATTATTTAATAAGTGGTATAATTAGTTATCCCTGAAAATATAATATAATGCCAGAATATAGTAAAAATAAAATCCATAATGATTTGATATACTGATATAAAAATACATGAGTTAAAATGTTAGAAGAATAATTTGGAAAATAATTTTTTGATTCTTTGGGGTATAGAGGGTTGGCTTAGTGAAATAGAAAAGGGCATAAAGAGAAAAATAAAAATGTATTACTATATAAAAATAAAAAATAAATTTTGTCTGATGACCTGCAGGTATATCCAAGAAAGATGTGCAAAGTCATGCCTTAGCTGAGGGTTTCATCCTAAAATCTATGTGAGTGTTCCTGTGACTCTCACACTATAAGGTCATAATTTAAGAACACTTCTCTCATTTGAACACATGCATTGATATATTACAAACACAGACAAACACACACACACACACGAGAAACAAGTAAATATAGCTGTGGACCAGACACAGAACAAAAATATGAAGTAGTGACAATTTAAAGCATGTAGCAGGTAATGATGACTAAAAATGCCCCATGTGAGGAAGGGAAACAGCTATGTTCAAGGCTTGAAACTATGGACTGGGCTGAAGTTCTTGCACATAAGAGAGAAAGCCAAAACAAGTTGTGGCCAATGTTTGGAATTATAATTATACACAGCTGCATGGAGGCAGGAGGAAGTACAGCCTCAGAAATAGGATCTGAGTAAAGGTACCCACTGGATCTGAAATACACCTAGTATCACTATTAAACAAGAATCCTAAATTGTCAATGTAAAACTTGGTTCTGTAGTGGCTGCCCTAGGAAGGTCTATTAAAGACATCATAGAATCTAGACTGTAAAGAGAGTGACAGATCTTCTCACTAAAGAGAAATTTAAACTAACACTCCAAAATATAGGAGGAGACAAACAAAATCAGTAGCCCTAAAAATTAACTACTAGGAGGTGAATTTACTTGAGAAAGAAAAACGAAATTAGTATAATAATCTGAAAGTGTCATTAAAATGAATAAGTTTAGGATTTAATGAAAAAGATATATAGAATTTCACTTCCTGGAGGGCAACTTAAAGGAAGTTCCATGGACATGATCTCCAGAGAAATAAGCATAAGTGGTGAAAAATATTTTTAAAAAATCATTTAAAGTCTCTGGAAATTGTCCTAAGGCATATAGCAAATGAAGAAATGTATTCAAAAAAAATCTGGAAGCCCTACTCTAGGCAGCTGTGACCAAGAAGATGGGGCTCCCTTTACCCTCAGCCCCCAATCAAGAGATATGTATCTTATGATATGTACATATGTACATATGTATCAGGAGGTGTAGATCACCAACTTTTCTTGTCCTCTCCAACTCTGAGTTGAAGAGGCTACATTCCTCATGAATATGGCCAAGAAATTGGGTTCTGTTTTTCCATCCAGCCTCTACTCATAGGACAGAGACTCTATTCCAGATTCAGCAGCTTGAGAATACTGGGGTCTTGACCACCCTCACCCCAGCTAGTTTATAAGGAAGAGGTTCCATGCAGAAAGAAGGAAGCTGAGAAGATGAGAGGCTACTGCCCCTACAAGTACTTGGATCAGTAGCTAAGAGATTTTGCCTATGGTAGAAGGCATTCCATAAGAAACAAGAACTCTGAAGCTCTCCCCAAAAGAACTGACTTTATCTGGAACAATGGGGGGGGCGAGGAGGGGGCTCAAGCCTAAGGGTATTCTTGAAAACAATGGAGACTTTGATGGTAAGCAAATAAGAAAAGACTAGTAGCTCTTCTTCATTAAAAGCAACAAATTAAACCACAGGTCAGCAAGTTCACTACAGAGAACCATGGAAAGAGACAGCTAAGAAGAATCTCCCTGGGGTCAGAAGAAATCTCAAAGACTGGCCTTATAAGTATCCCTCCCTGAAATTAATTAGATCAGACTGTGGAGGAATTAATGTCCTGTGGTATTGTCAAAGACAATAGAGCAGTTAGCCAGCAATTAGTTCAGCCCAAAATCTGGGTGTGATACCAAATAAAGCAGACAGATTAACAGAGAGAGCATGGAAAGATAGTCAAAGAGAGCCCTGCTAAAATAACTGTGATCCTGCAGTGACTGTCTGCAAACCCAAGGGTGTGCCCTCTGAGGAGTGACACCAAAGACTTCACCTTTGTGTGTGTGTGGTGAGGGGAGGTAGGGGAATAGACTTCACTAGAATAGTCTAGCCAAGTCACCAAACAAGCCCCAGAGAGGAGAAAAGGGAATCAGTTCCAGATCTGCTACAATATATTACTTAAAATGCCCAATTTTATTTTATTTTATTTTATTTTTTAAAGATTTTATTTATTTATTTGAGAGAGAGAATGAGATAGAGAGAGCATGAGAGGGGGGAGGGTCAGAGGGAGAAGCAGACTCCCTGCCGAGCAGGGAGCCCGATGCGGGACTCGATCCCGGGACTCCAGGATCATGACCTGAGCCGAAGGCAGTCGCTTAACCAACTGAGCCACCCAGGCGCCCTAAAATGCCCAATTTTAAACAATAATGATAAAACATGGGAAAAACCCAGGGAAGTATGACCCACACATAGGAAGAAAGCAGGCAACATAAACTGCCTGTGAGAGGCCTGGATGCCAGAGTTAATAAACAAAGAATGCAAAGCAGTCATTATAAATATGTTCAAAGAATTAAAAAATATATTTAATAAATAACGGATGCTATGATAACAATGCATAATCAAATACAGAGTATCAGTGTAGAGATAGAAGTTATTTAAAAAACAAATAAAAATTCTAGAGTTGAAATGTGTGATAATTGAAATGAAAAATTCACTAGGTGGAGCAACAATATATCTGAACTGGCAGAAGAAATAATCAGTGAACTTGAAGAGGGATCAGGAAAGATCATGCAATCCAAAGAGCACAGGGAAGAAGGAAGAATGAAAACTTAAAGGAAGCTCAAAGGAATGTAGAACACCATGAAGCATATCAACCAGAAAGAAAAGAGAAAGGAGAGCAGAATAATGGCTGAAAACTTCCCAATTTTGACTGAAAGTATTAATCCACACCTCTAAGAAGCTCATAAAACTCAAAGTAGGATAAACACAAAGGGATCCAAACCTAGATATATCATAGTAAAAATGCTGAAAGCCAAAGACAGAGGAAATATTGAAAGTAACAAGAACAAAGTTGCTCATTGCATACAAGGGGATCCCAAGAAAATTAATAGCTGACTTCTTCTTCTTTTTTTTTTTTGTAGGCTCTGTGCCAATGTGGGACTTGAACTCATGACCCTGAGATTACAAGCCATGTATTCTACCAACTGAGCCAGTCAGGTACCCCAACAGCAGAACTAGAAAGCAGTGGAATGAGATACCATGAGTGCTGAAATTAAAAAACAAATGTGAACCAAGATTTTATTATCCAGCAAAACTATTTTTCAAAAATGAAGGTGAAATAAAATAGCACATAAACAAAAACGGAAAATCCTTTGCTAGCTGACCCACCTTACAAAAAATACTGAAGAAGATCCTTCAGGCTGAAAGTAAGTGATCCTAAATGGTAATAAAAGTCCACACAAAAGAGCAAAGAGCACAGGTAAAGGTAAGTCTGTAATTATAAAAGATGGGAAAAATTCATATTTATTTTCCTTTCTTCTCTAAAGCTGACTTCAAAAGAAGTTGTCTAAAACAGTTTAAAATTAATGTATTACTGGACATGTGACATATAAAAATAAAATATATGTGGTAATAACAGCACCAAAGAGGTGAATGGGAGCAAAGTTGTAGTAAGGAAATGACACCTGAAGATACCTCAAATTCACAGAAACAAATGAAGAAAGCTGGAAATGGTAAATAAGAAGATTAATAAAATAAACTCTATAAATATATACTTTCTTTCTTTTCTAATCTTCATTAGTAAACATATAATTATATGAAGCAATGACAAAAATGTATTGTTGGCTTCTTAACATATATGGATATAATACGTATAATAAATAATAGTACAAAAATGTGGTAGAGGGAATAGAGCTATACATGAGTAATGTTTCTATATCTCACTAGAATTAAGTTAACTTACCAGACATCAATTCTGATAAGTTAGATGTACGTGGCAGCCCCTAGAGCAATTAATAAGAAAATAACTAAAAAATATTGTGAAAAATCATTAAAGGAATTAAGATGTTACATTAGAAAATATTCAAATAATGCAAAGTAAGGCAATAAAAGAAGAAAAGAGGAATAAAAACAAAAAGTAAAATACTAGAAATAGATAAACTAGATCAATAATAATATTAAAAGTGAATGGGTTAAACAATCTAACAAAAAGGCAGAAACTGTCAGGCTGGATAAGAAAACAAGATCCAATTATGTACTGTCTATAGGAAACACATTTTAGATTCAAAGATACAAACAGTTTGAAAGTAAAAGAATGGAAGAAGCTATCATACAAGCAGAAACCATAAGAAAGCTGGAGTGACTATATTAATGTCAGAAAAAATGGACTTTGTGTTTTCTTGTTTGTTTTTTTGTTTTTTAGAGAGAGAGAGCACACAAGTGCAGGAATATTAAGGAGGCTCCATGCCCAGGGCAGATCCTGAGACGGGGCTCAATCTCATGACCCAGAGGTCATGACCTGAGCCGAAATCAAGAGTTGGATGCTTAACCAACTGAGCCACCCAGGTGTCCCAGACAAAATAGACTTTGAAACAAAAAAATTTCCTAGAAATAAAGAGGGACATTCCACAATGACAAAAACATCACATATCACAAAGATAACATTTATAAACATATATGCACCTAACATAAGAGCCACAAAATATATGAAGCAAAAACTGACAGAATTGAAAGGAGAAATAGACAATTCAACAATAATAGTTGGAGGCTTCAATAATGCATTTTCAAAAATGAATGTAACAACTAAGTAGAAGATACAAATAGAAGGCTTGAACATTATCTATCAATTAAACTAAAAAACACCTACAGAACCCTCAACTCCAAACAGCAGAATACACATACATGGATTGAAACTGTACAAAGTGTGTTGTCTGATCATAATGAAATAAAATTAGAAGTACAAAAAGATATTTGAAGAACTCACAAATAGGTGGAAATTAAACAAAACATTCTTAAATGACCAACAAGTCAAAGAATAAATCACAAAAGAAATTAGAAAAGACTTTAAGATAAATGGAAATAAAAATACAATATGCCAAAATTTGTTGGAGGCATGTAGATAAAGTAGTACTTAGAGGGAAATTTTTAGCTATAAATATCTACAATAAAAAAAAGTCTCAAATCAATAACCTAACCTTCCATGTTAAGGCACTAGGAGAGGAAGAGAAAATGAAACTCAGAACAAGCAGAAATAAGGATACAGTAAGTATATGAGCAGAGATAATATAATAGGATCAACAAAATCAAAAGCTGATTATTTTAAAAGAGCAACAAAATTGACAAAACTTTAACAGGACTGACCAAGAGAAAATGAAAGATCAAATTACTAAAATCAGGAAAGAGGGAACATTGCTATCAATCTTGCAGAAAATCAAAAGAATTCTAAAGAAATACTATGAACAACTGTATGTCAACAAATTAGACAGCTTTAGTAAAATGGACCTATTCCTAGAAATACAAAAACTGCCAAAACAGACTCAAGAAGAAAGAGAAAATCTGAATAGCCCTGTAATCCCTATAACAAGTAAACAGATTGAATTTGTAATTTAAAAACTTCCCACGGAAACTTCCAGTTTCTGGTCTGACATGTAAGAAGCCTGGAGGTCTCCACTCCATCCCAACATGTACAAAGCTAAACAAACTGGAAAACCAATAACTCTTCTTAGAGCCATAAGAGAAGTGAGGTCCAGGGCAAACTGCTGCCCCTCCAAATTGGAGAGAAAGACAGGCTGATACAGAGAATTACAACTTAGCAAAGCAGAAACCCAGGAGCAAAAACCTCTGTGGGAACCAATTCCAGAGTAAGGAAACCTGAATTATAATTGACAAACTCCTGGAGGCTCAGTGTGGACAAGTCTAAGAGATAAAAGCTTGGGGGGACCCAGTCAACAGGGGCCCCCACACTTTTGTGAGTTTTACCTCTTGGAGCTTTACCAGGTTCTCACCATGAATATGGGAGGAAAATCCCCACTTGCTTCCAGCAGGGGGAGAATAAAAGGAACCATTTTGAAACATGCACACACATTCTGTTCTTCACAAGGCCTTCTCTCAAGAGAAACTAATTAACCAGAGCCTAACCTGGTGGGGTTTTATCAGGACCTGACTGACCTGTGGGGTGGGAAATACCCAGTTCCAGCCAGCTCTAGATTTCTACCTGGAGGGAGGCAGATCTCCAACTCCAGTTCACACTAGCCATACTGACAAGCACTGTTCACACTCCAGAAGCACAGGCTCACTAAAAACCTGAGACCTACTCATAGGACCACAGGGCTTCTTCATTCCCCTCACACCTCACCAACACATTAATGAAGACCTATTTAGAGCATTTCCATCTACCCAGTACATCATGTCTGACTCTAAAGAAAAAATTAGAAGGCATACTAAAAGGCAAAAAATACAGTTTGAAGAGACAGAGCAAGCGTCAGAACCACATTCAATACGGTAAAGTTGTTGAAAATGTCAGACCAGGAATTTAAAATAACTATGATTAAAATACTCATGGCTCTGGGGCGCCTGGGTGGCTCAGTCGTTAAGCATCTGCCTTAGGCTCAGGTCATGATCCAGGGTCCTGTGATTGAGCCCCGCATCGGGCTCCCTGTTCTGCAGGAAGACTGCTTCTCCCTCTCCCATTCCCCCTGCTTGTATTCCCTCTCTCGCTGTGTCTCTCTCTCTGTGTCAAATAAATAAATAAAATCTTAAAAAAAAAATATTCATGGCTCTAATGGATAAAGTAGACAGCATGTGAGAACACAAAGGCAATGTGAGCAGAGAGATAGAAATTCTAAGAAAGGACAAAAAAATGCTAGAGATCTAACACATTGTAACAGAAATGAAGAATGCCATTGATGGGCTTATTAGTAGACAGGAAAGAATCTCTGATTGAGGCTCTCTCAATAGAAACCTCCAAAACTGAAAACAAAGAGAAAAAAGTATGGATAAAAAGAAACAGAAAAGAATACTCAAGACCTGGAATACCAGAAGGAGAAGAGAAAAAAGAACTGAACAAATATTTGAAACAATAATTACTGAGAATTTTCCATACAATATTTTAGGTCAATTATAATTGATAATATTTGGATGGACCCTGAGGACATTGTGGTCAAGTGAAACAAGTCAGAGAAAGACAAATACAGTGTGATACACTTATGTGTGAAATCTGAAAAAGCCAAATTTGCAGGGACAGAGAGTAGAATGGTAGTTAACAGGGGCTGGGGGGTGGGGGGAGTAGGGAGATGTTGGTCAAAAAGTACAAACTTTCAGTAAGAAGAGTAAATTCATAGGATATAATGTACAGCATTGTGATATAGCTAATAATACTGTGTTATATAGTTGAAAGTTGCTAAGAGAGTAAACCTTAAATATTCTTACCACAATGAAGAAATAATTATGTGACATGCTGGAGGTGTTAGCTAATGCTATGGTGGTAATCATATTGTAATATATAAAAATATCAAATCAACGTGTTGTATACCTTAAACTTATACAATGTTATATGTCAATTATATCTCATAAAGCTAGGGATAAAAAAATAGAAATAGAAGAGGAGGAATGCTCCACTCATTTAATGAGGCCCATATTAACCTGATACCAAAACAAGGCAGACACATTATAAGGGAAAAACCTAGGGGTGCGAAATCTTTAATGAAATATTAGCAAGTTGGATCCAAATATATATAAAAGGATAATATACCATGACCAAATAGGGATAATCCAAGGAATGCATAAGTGATTTAACATTCAAAATAAATGATATGATTATCCCAATAAATTTAGGAGATGCATTTCAGAAAAATCAATATATATTCATAATTTAGAAGAAAAATAAAACGTCCTGGGGCGCCTGGGTGGCTCGGTCGTTAAGCGTCTGCCTTCGGCTCAGGTCATGATCCCAGGGTCCTGGGATGGAGTCCCACATGGGGCTCCCTGCTCCATGGGAAGCCTGCTTCTCCCTCTCCCATTCCCCCTGCTTGTGTTCTCTCTCTCGCTGTGTCTCTCTCTGTCAAATAATATAATCTTAAAAAAAAATTATTAAAAAAAAATTATAAAAAAAAAGAAAAAGAAACTTCCTAGCAAACTGGGAATAAAGGGAACTTCCTCAACTAAGTTCTTACTTAATGGGGAAAGGTTTTATGTTTCCTCCTAAGATAAAGAGCAAGGCAAAGATTACACTCTCATGATTCCTATTCAACATTATATGAAAGGTCCTAACCAATGTAAGAAAAAAAACCATACAAATTAAAAAAAAAAAAGCTGTTTTTATTTACAGATGAAATAATTACGTGTGTAGAAAATTCTAAGGAATCTACAAAAAAGCTATTGGAATTAATAAGTCGGTTTACCAACATTGCAGGATACAAAGTTAAAATACAAAAGCCCATTCATTTCTATGTACTAATAATGAACATTTGGAAACTGAAAATTTAAAAATTACATTTACAATAGCATAAAAATATTAACTTCTTAGGGATAAATGTAACCAAATATGTCAACACTTATACACTGAAAACCACAAAACACTGCTAAGAAAAATTAAAGAAGATCTAAATAGGTGGAGAAAAATACGTGTTTATGAATCAGAAGACTCAATGCTGTGAAGATACCAATTATTTACAAAATAGTCAGTGCAACACGAAACAAAATCCTAACAATCTTTTTTATGGAAAGGAACACACTGATTCTAAAATGCATAAAGAAATGTAAAGGGCCTAAAATAGCCAAAACAAGTTTGATAAAGAACAAAATTATACAACATGCTTTCAAAACTTATTATAAAGCTACAGTAATCAAGACAGTGTGGTATTGGTATAAAATAGATATACAGATCAATGAAACAGAATTAAGAATCCAGAAAAAGTCCCGATAGATAGATAGATGATAGATAGATGATAGATAGATACAGATGATAGATATAGATAGATAATATAGATAGATATAGATATAGCTAATTTGATTCTGACAAAGATATCAAGTTGATTCAGTGGCATAAGAACAGTCTTTTCAATATATAATACTAGAATCACTTAGCTATATATACAAGGGAAAAAATGACACAACTCATTGAATTAAATTGAAATGGATCATGGACTTGATCCTGAGAGGTAAACCTATAAAATTCTCAAAGAAAACATATGAGAAAACCTTTGCAGTTTGGGATTATACAAAGATTTCTTAGAATGGAAACAAAACACATGAACCATAGGAATAATATTGATAAATTATACTTCACCAAAATTAAAAAGTTCTGTTCGTTAAGATACCATTAAGAAAGTAAAAGATAAGCCACAGTTAGAAAATGTGCAGTGCACATACCAAAGGACATGTATCAAAATATGTAATAAACTCTTACACCTCAATCATAAGAAATCTCTCAATAAAAATGGGCAATGGACCAAGGAAGATACATTAGGCAACATCATTATTTATCAGTGAAATAAAACTTGAAACCACAACAAGGCACCACAACAAACCCATTAGAATGATTAAAATTATTGCTGGGGGAATGCAATATGTTACAACCATTGTAGAAAACGCAGGACTATACAGACAGAATGAAGTCTGTAGTTGTTAATTTGGGGTGTCTATCACACCACCACTTCCTGACAGCTCTCACCTCCCACCACTCCTCATCCACTGGTCCCTTCAGAGCTGAGTTTGTTCCCACCACTGTCTCCTTTTCTGTGCTGCTCCGTTCACTTTCCTCGCCTTTCAGCTAGTCTAAACTTTATACTTCTTTTAGGGCTCAAACAAAGTCACTGGATTCCCCTGTTGCCCCGGCCCACTCTGATCTCGCTCCCCTCTGAACTCCTCTGCCATCTCCCACCTCCATATGTGCAGGACCATGATTAGAACCAGCACTGGGAGATGCACGTGAGTACTAAAGGGCAGCCTCCACATTTTATACCCTTATTTTCCCTGATGCTCAGAACAGGGCAGGCAACCAGTATCTCGTGGTAGCTCTAGCTTCGTATGACCTCCATGTCTATGTATGAACCTTCATACCTGTTTTCCAGCCTCAGGTTGTGTGACACACTGTGCATTATTTTCACCAGGAGATTCAAAACCATCCTCTTCCTCTGCAAGTGGGGCCAACCAAGTCCGGTCATGCTGCTCCCTCATCTCTGGGCCCTTTTTCATCTCTGTGACCAGTGGAATGATGTCTTTGCTTTTGGCAGCAGGGCCTCCTGTCACCTCTTTTTGCCTTGGTAAGTTTTGACTCCCGCACCACTTGTGACAAAAATGCTGAAGAGTATGTATTACAAAGCAAAAAGCCCGGCGGAACCGATCCAGGGCTAACTGGACTTTGGTTTTTTTGGACTCTCCATCCAAGTTTCCATCTCTCTCCTCATTGCTGAAGGAATTGAGCAGCAAGGCAATGAAGAGGTTGAGTACCTGGGGTGGAATGGAGGGGGAACACACAAGGAGAATGGAAAGTTTAGCAGAGGGAAAGATACAGTAGGTTTCCAGAACAAATTTTCCCCAAGACCCAAAACTAAGTCACATGAGGTACTATGTCCTTTGGTCTCCTCAGAAAGTTCATTTATAAAATGAATAAAAGGAGATAAGATCGAGGAAGGCGGCAAGATAAGATGAAAGAAAAATTGAAGTGAAAGAGTGCCAAGAGCCAAGACCAGTTTGTCTACATACAAGCAACACATGTTGTAAACTCTGGCCAGGGTAAAGCAGAACTGTGTGACCACTGGCAAAATAAAAAATGTATATTCCTTGAGGGTCAGTTGAATAGTGAGCTTGGCTTTGCTGGAATGGGATATGGGTCTGATGTCTAATACTGCCATGGAGTCCTCCCCTGTTGGCACAGTTTGAGAGATGATGTGCTTCGTGCAGGCTCTTTAGGTGCTGTTGCCTGAACCACAACCAAGTATTGGAGCTGAACTGGAGGGGTTTGGATAGAATCTGCAGCTCTTCTGTTGAAGCATGGATCACTTTAAATTCAGATCATCTCATCAGCTTCCTACTTGGGTTTTTTTGCTTACATTTACACACCCTCCAATTCATCATCTTCATCTCCTCAAACTCCTTTGTTTGTGGCTGTCACCAGCTCAAAAATATACAGCTTCGGGGAGGAGTGTCTTATGAGTGTGAATGGGTCTAGTCACTCTCCCACAGCTTCACCACAAGAATTCCAGCTGTGGACCTCTGCTCAAGCTTTCCTCTGTTTGCCAAGTCCTCCTTGCCTCTTCAGTGCCCTTCTCAAGTACTGTATCTTCCACGCATCCTTTGTTAACATTTTCTTCCCACTCCCATTGGTTATATTCTGCTCTTCTGAACTTTTGTACCACTTACTATCTATCTAACATTGCTTATCAGGCACATAGGATAAAGCCATTGTGTGCGTGTGGATGGTTCAGTATATTTGCACGATAGCCCCAACTTGATTCTTAAGACCTTGTGCTCAGGTATCCTGTGTGTCTTCTGTCTTTTCATACCCTTACTGGGTACCCAATTAGCTAATAATATCTATGTTTCCAGCTGCAAGTGACAGACTCAAAGCAACTTACACAATAAGAAAATGTAACTTCAGAAGTTTGAAAATAAAACAGAAGGACCAATTATGACATGAAGATTGGTCTGTTCCCCCTTTTTCCTCTACCTTCCTCAGTGCTGGCTTTGTCTTAGGCTAGTTCTTCTCATGCTTGAATAATGTTTGTAGTTCTACCAGGAATCATGGTCATAAAAAGGCCCAGAGAAAATAAAAGGACCATTTTTTTTTAGCTCATCCCTTCTTTTTTCTTTTAAGAACAAGAAACCTTCTCACTAGATGCCCCTTTACAACTTACTGACCAAATTAAGTCACAAACCCCTACCTCAACCATTCGCCAACAAAGAGAATACAATTATCTTAGAATAATCACCTGGTATAAAATAGATATTGGGTCATCAGTTAATATGAGCACTATGTGACAAAGATGTTTTGTTTCATGCTTTTTATAATTTCCTCAAGTCAAATTCAAATGCAGATTTTTAATATCATAAAACATTAAATGTATAATATTATATTTAGAATAATAATTACCAGTGAAGTGTTGCAAAAGAAGCTAATACATCTGTGCAGTCCATATATTTAAAAAAAAATCTAAGACACTCACCACAAGTTTTCCTATCACCATGATCGACAGAAAGACGACAATGCACAGTGCTTGATTTGTTTCTTGCATACATTCCCACATGTTTTCAATCCATTCCCCACAGAGGATGCGGAATACCACCAGAAAGGAATGGTAGAAATCCCCCATGTGCCACCGTCGTAAACATGGGGCTGTAGGGCCACAGGATGTTTTATTGCTCTTTATAGAATTGAATTTAGAGCCAAAGACCTGCATGCCAACCACTGAGAAAATAAAGACCACAATAGCCAGGACCACGGTCAGGTTTCCCAGGGCTCCAACGGAGTGGCCAATTATTTTTATCAGTGTGTTTAAAGTTGGCCAGGATTTGGCTAACTTGAAGACTCTCAGCTGTAAAAACAGACAATAAGCAAAAGTGGAAGAAAAGCCAGTTAAAGACAAATTCCATCTGCTCAGCTATATAGTAAATGACATGCTCCCAAACCACAGCATTTATGATTTTCAAAAATCTTTTCAAAGTCAAATCCATCCTAAACATAGTCATCAACTCCCTGGCCCATGATAATAACTATATCTACCTTTTTGTTTTAAAAATGGAAATATTTTGTTCTAATTTTTGTTAAATGATAAAGACTTTGGAGTCATGATGATGGAATTAAGCATACATGTTTATTGCATAAAGTGAATGTTTTGGAATCCTATATAATATACCAAGGGTCAAAAAACTATGGCCCAAGGGCCAAATCCAGCCCATTGCCTGTTTTTGTATGTCCTGAGAGGTAAGAATGTTTTACATTTTTAAATGGTTGAAAAATAATCAAAAGAAGGGTATTTCATCACACGTGAAAATTGTATGAAGTTCAAATTTTTGCATCCGTAAATAAAGTTCTATTGGAACACAGCCACACCCATTTGTTCTCAAATGTCTATGGCTACTTCCGTGCTACAACAGCAGAGTTAAGTGATTTCAACAGAGACCATACAGCTTGTAAGACTGCAAATATTTACCATCTGACCTTTTATAGAAAAAAATTGCTAACTCCTGCATTATATAATTCAGGTCACAAGTTTGAATCTGAACTTTCTAACAATGATAAGAGGAATATAGTGTTTTATACCCAGGAGAGAAAAAGCAATCAGCTACTCAAAACATACACACATACTTTTTTCAAAAAGAAGTTTTTTCCATGGAATTTTACAGAACCTATGTGAGACAGCACAACAACTAGTTTCATAGGTTATTTCTTATATTAGCTTCCAGCGTAAACCAATGGTTTCACTCCAAAGTACAATGGTGTTAAGTATCAACTCTTTGGGGGAAATACTGTAGGTCAGTAAGACTTATGGCCCAAGAGAAGGAACAGCATTGTGTCCTCAGAAGGGAGCTTGGGGCACCTCAGGGAGAAATCACGGTTCTGTTATACACAGACAATGCCACAGGGTTCCTCCCCTCAGGGCATGGCTGCAATAAGCCTAAACAATCATGAAGCAAATGTAATTTTGCTCACCTGAGTGCCAATGAAACTTTAGGAGAGCAACTTAATAATGTCTGACTTTGAGCAGTGTGATTGCCTAACATATCCCAAGTATAAAATGTATGTTTAGGTAACTGAAACAAATGTTTTACTCTGTAGTCTTAGAAATCTTATCCCTGCCAAAAGAAAAAGTAAATCTCTGAAAGGACACCAAAGGTCATCTTTTATGGCTTCCCAATCCCCCTGTCAGATGTGGTTTCCCTATAGCTTTCTATCTATACCTCTCATGGGGTTTGTCACACACTCTACTTTGCCTCATTTCTGGCCCTGTCTTGTCTCATCTCTAGATGGCAAACTCCTTGAAGACAGTACTTTCCTTGTCTTTGAGTGCTCCTTCAGGTCAGTTCCTCTCAAGTGCCTCTGCAAAGGTCACCAGAATGCCTCCATGGTCAGCGGGTGGAGGGCAAAGATGACAGGACAGGAGCGCGGCACTGGAAGCAGTGAGGAGGAACCTCTTGAGACAGCACCTGCCAGCAGTGCCCGGGGCCCTCCTGGACTCTGCAGTCTTCACCCCTTTGGCAAGCCCAGATGTGAGGGTGCCTGGCTTAGAGCTCAGGGGTGAGTG
This sequence comes from Leptonychotes weddellii, assembly GCF_054177405.1. NCBI lineage: Eukaryota > Metazoa > Chordata > Mammalia > Carnivora > Phocidae > Leptonychotes > Leptonychotes weddellii. The sequence goes on from NC_138369.1 coordinate 57,689,111, forward strand.
GTGGGGAAGAGATCATGGGAGGGGGCTACACTAAGCAAGGAGAAGAATCCTGACACCAGAAGATACCATGTTGAGTCAGGTTGCCTAAGGGGTCATCTTGGGATGGGGGAGGCAGGGGTTCAGCTGGGAGGAGACCTCCTGGGACTCCCAAGAGTATGTAAAACCTGGGTGGGAGGAGGAGTGCAGTTTTGATTCTCGGATCAAGGTAAGATGAGTTAAAGTTTGATGCAAAATAGCCACTGAACTCAGTCAAGACTCTTGTCAATCCTGGCAGCTAAGGTATTCAGTAAAATAAAACAGTAAGTGCCTTACCACTCTTAAGGGACGGAAAAACAGCAGGCTTTTTTTTTTCCCTGCAACTGTACTGTTCATCACATCTGCAAAACTCAGAAGAGCAACAATGCTGTCAAAAATGTTCCAGCCTCGGCGAAAGTAGTTGTAGGGATCAAGCGCAATAATTTTTAGGCACATTTCTGCCATGAAAATGCCAGCAAAAACCTACAGTGAGACAGGGAAGAATGAGAAAAGGAAGCTACTCCTCCTTGAAGATACACTTCTAAGAATGGTCCAAGGGAATTGCAGAGGTTACAAAGAAACAAAATGCATTTTTATTTACTTTGCTGCTCTCCCCCCTCCCCATCATAGTGCCCATTACAATATTACCAAGCTCACAGACATCAGGGTGGAGAATAAATATTATTTCCCAAGGCACAATTGGCTTCTTGATAGAGGGCAGAGTGATAGAAAGTGTCAAGCAATTCTTCCTCTAAGTTCCCTTTAAAATGCCAATAAACATTCCCAAATGAGGGGAGGGGCAGGATATATAACAGCTCTGAAAACTGACGATAAATATCCTCCATAAAGCAGAATCAGAAGGAGTTCACCTAACCACTCAATCTCAACACCTTGATCAGAAAAAAAAAACAAAACATTTAAAGGGGGCCCAGAGCAAAGAATTGAAAAACACTGCTAGGAACAGGAAAACATCTTTAAGCAACTCAATATATAGGCTTACCCTACATGATGAAAATCTTGGGACAAACCCTAGGTTGGTTATGGTTGAAAGGAGGGTTAGTGAGTTGGAATATAATCCTAAATCCTATAATTCACCCACAGAATGCAGGGTTCATTATTCCAGAACAAAATACCAAAAAATTAAAAGGAAGGGCAAGAGTTAAGAAAGTGCTAAACTATGTGATTTCCATGGGCACAAATAAGTGTTTTTGTTTTTGTCTTTGAAACTTAGATAAACACAGGCTTAAAAACATTGCACAATGTTGAATAAGTGGTAGCCAAATTCAAAACTAAATCTATCATCTACATCTTTGTAGAAGATAAAACAAAGCATTTCTTCATAGCAAATAGCATATTCTGACACAGACACAACTAAATAGATATGAGAAAACAACAGTGTGAAAATAATAAGGTAATACAAGAAGGTTGTCAGTAATAAGACTCTCCTCTATAGTTCTGGAAAAGAAAAACAACTCAGAAATGATTTTTAAATCTCCATAATAAAAAAAAATCTCCTTATTAAAAGTAACAGATGATCCATTTTTATAAATAATTTGATGACTTACTATTTATTTTAAAAATCCCTAAAATAAAGTGACACAAGTTAAAAAAGGATAGGCAAAGACAAATCCAAGATAGACGAAAAGAAAAGAAATCAAGGTGGCAAAGAAAACCCAAAGCTTGTATCTGTCTTTTCCCTTTAAATATTGCTATCTACCTCTGCCCAGAGCCACGACCAGTGCCTAAAAGCACGCAGTGTTACCTATTGTAGTTAATTGTGCTGGACTGATCCCTGTCCCCTTTTGAGCTCCTCCTCCGCCTCCTGTCTCCTTCAGGCTTTACGTGTCTAGCCTTACAGCAAAACCCTACATGTCTTGGAACCATTGGTTTGCCATCCAATTCAACCGCTATTCATGGCTTCTTGGGAGCTCAGTGTACTCCCCTGATTCAAGCAATACCAAAGCCTAGAGAGTTCATTTCCAAGTCCAGTCCCACAGAACTGCACAGGCCAGTTGAATCCTGGTCCACCTGTCAGAGGAGGCAAGTTTGGATGTGTTCTTTGGTACCCAAGGCTCCAAAGCCTCCCTCTACCACTGCTATGGGGGTACAGTAGATGAGGTGGCTACCACCTTTGTATTGTGTGTTAATTTATTTTTTTAAAGATTTTACTTATTTATTTGAGAGAGAGAGAGAGAATGAGCTGGAGGAGGGGCAGAGTGAGACGGAGAAGCAGACTCCCCGCTGAGCAGGGAGCCCCATGTGGGGCTCTATCCCAGGACTCTGGGATCACTACCTGAGCCGAAGGCAGCCGCTTAACCAACTGAGCCACCCAGGCGTCCCAAGGTATTGTGTGTTTAGGGAATGGGGTACATGGAATGGAAGCACAGGCTACAAGGCCAGTTCTGCCTGTTTCTCATCAGTTTTCAGGGGCTGGGGTACAGCTGCTGCCTGTGAACTCAGACACCAACAATGTCCCTGTGCCTCCTTCTGTACCACTTCTGGGGAGAGTGAAGAAGAATGTCACTTAATTATCCAGCTTCTGACTGCAAAATGCAGCTTCACCTCAACACCCAGAACAACTAGTCAGTGGGAAATCTGAGAGCGTGGCTTTTGTCATTTCCCACTGCTGGATCAGCAAATGAAGGGATGGACAGACCACTTTTGCAAACTGGGAAGCCCTGCCTAGGAGCATGACTCTGGGTTCTTTGGGTATTCTCTGGAACTTATCTAATAACTCCATCTACCAGGAGGTGCTGAAAGATAGGTCTGCTGACTCTGCTGAGGCAGGAACCTGCAGGCACAGCTTTCTGTCTTCAAGGGAAACAACACTGTCAACCCATTTCTGGGATACATCATCAGGAGACAGCTGAATACCATGGCCTGGAGCCCAGAAGATACCAGCCTGTTAGAAGGTACCATGTGTGTTAGGTTCATCATGCAGCATGAAATATAATCTGATCCACACACACCTACAGAGCACTTCTTCCCAAGGGCAGTTTGGGGAAAGAAACTTAAATGTAGACTGTCTGTAAGGAGAACCACTCTGGCCTTGCCCTGTGGTCCCGCTGTATCCCTGTACCTCCTGAGAGGGACATGGAACTGAGGGTAACCTCAACCTGATGCATAGAAGCAGCTCTGTGAACCAGTTTCTGATTCAATAAGTATAGTGGATTCTGATCAGTGTAAAATAATTAATTAAAAAATACATGCATATACATTGACTAGAGATCCTCTGCAATGCTAAAAATGATCATCTTTGCTAATAGGACCATAGGAAATGAGTTCTTCTTTGTATTTCCCTTATTTGTACTTTTCCTTATTTTTAAAATTAAAAAAAGCGTGTATTGCTTCTTAAGTTGGAAAAATAAAATAAAACCTTAAGAATAAATGGTTAGATATTCTGGTAAGATTAACTCATTGGCTAATTAAGGTAGAACATTCAGTGGGTAATTTTTTGTTATTTCTGATATTTGGGAGACTAATCCTTGGAGGGGGGAAATGCCTTCTCCAGGAACAATAAATAGAACAGCTCATGGGAAGTCTGCTCTCCTATCTAAGTTTTCCCAATTTAACTGGGACTAGATCCATCCAATGAGAAACATACTGAAGCAGGCTGAAGTCTGGAGGCCCCACTACCACTCCATAAGCTCTGCACAACTCCTCCTGGGAAAGTATGCCTCCCACAGCTGCCAGGCCCTGACCCATCTTTCCAGGGGGAATAACAGCTAGTAATAGCAGTCACATTATTTTGTGACAAATGATGTCATCCATATCACCAGGGATCATGGGACACATTACCAGGGTCTCTGGATATGGTTAACGTTTTCTTGATCATCCCAAATGGCTGAACTTTTAAGATGTCTGCTGGCTTCCTGCTTCCCACTGGATGACTAAAGAGATGCCTTAGCATACCAGAGAGCCCACACAGGGCCCATGGAAAATTACTGAACTGGGTAAAAACAAAATCCTAACAGTCATCTTCTCCCTCAACTCTACTTAATGGGACCAAAGACCTAGGCTAGGTTAGGCCATTCGCAACATGTTTAGACTTTGAAAGAATTATAATTCACAGTTTGAAATATTTTTATATTTTAAAAAGCCTGAAGTTACCAAATTCCCTATATGCAACATAGAATCAAAACTCCGGCGCATGTTGTAATGATCCATGGCCAAGAAGATAGTGTTGATGATGATACAGATGGTGATGGCCAGCTCAGTAAATGGGTCAGTCATTACGGTTCTCAGGGCCTTCTTAATGCACACCCACTGGGGGCTACAGTTCCACACGAGGTATTTGGATGCCAGGTTTCCCCCACATGGGAGGCAAGGCTCCTGTGATTTTTCTTGTTCTGGAGAAGGAGAATGTGAAAGAGCAGTGAGTAGTTAGCTCTGAATCCATCTGACTGCTATTGGCCTGAGTGCATTCCTTCCTCCCACTTCCCTAGGGTCTCCTATGAACAACGCCAAGAAGGGCACTGATGGGTGCAGCTGGAAAGTTTTCCCATATGCAACTTCCATGTGGTATAACCATGTACATCTAGTCTTTATACTTGTATTTAGCATCTGGGAGCTGGGCTGCATGGCTAGAGATACAGATATGGAAGCCAATACTGGATGTGAACCCATGAGAGAGAGAAATATAAGCTCAAGTTATGTTCATTCAAGGCAGACCATGGTGACAGCTGTAACAGAGGCACATAGAGCTACCAGGGCTCAAGGGAAGGAGAGGTATTCAGGCAGGGGTATCTACATGCATTGAAAGAAAATGTCCTCTCCAGCTGGTTGAGTTCAGGCCATAAGGCTGCTGGACCCCTGATTTCCCTGGCACCATTTCAGGGACTCATGCCAGCCAAATGAGTTGATACAACAGGCTCAAAAGTGTTAAGGATCAATCTGACCCCACCCTTGTAAGGACTTGAGTCCTGCCTTTGAACCCAACCCCTTAGTTGGGTCCTGGTTACCTGCTGTTAATAAGGTCCATCAGATGGTTCCAGCCTATCTACATAGATCTTCCATCGTCCATGCCAGATTCCTAACTCTAACCTCAAATACAACTGTCAACTACTGGAAACTTCTGTGTCTTCTCTTCTTTGGTCACTATCATTGTCACTGCAACCTCATGTGACTGCCTGGCCTGATTGGGAGGTCCTGTCTGTACTCTTGGTCCCAAGTCCCATCACAAGGCTAGCCAGTTTGCACCACTACCCAAGGGCCAACTCAGGGTGGGCCCACTTCTTCCGAGTCACTTAGCTCACATGCTCCAATGAGGCACAAGAAGTGACTCTGCAGGAAATACAGGGGGCTTCAGAGGGCTTCTGGGGGAGGAGAGGAGAATGGAGGGACATCACTGCAGTTAGGCTCTCCCTGGGGCTGGGAGGCAGAGCTTACCCTGCACGGTGATGGTGAGGATGCTGACCGCGCTCAGGGCCCTCTGTCTTTGGAAGGGGTCCCTGTGCTCATCGAAGTAATCCACTGACAGATTCTGGGATAGTCGTTTGGTTTGCTCTAGGATGTGTGGCTGTAAGAGAAGGCAGGCATGACAGACCTTCAAAGCAAAGAGGCTGCCTCTCCTCAAAACTTCACAAGCTACTTTGTTTCAATGCCACATGCCCCAAAGACACTTCATATCTTATATAGGTCCACTCACTCCCATTTCATGGCACACTGAAGGTTCAGTTTTTGTATTTCATATTTAGTAGATAAGTGCAATATAGTTTGACCATTCATATTTCTTATGCATGCACATTTCCAGGGTCCCAGCTACAGAAAATTTTCTTCCTCTGTGATTTATTCATTGTCAACAAAGAGCAAGCAAAATTTTATAAAAATGAATGAGCAACAGTTCAGGGTACAAAAGCAATAAAAAATTGAATTTAGAAACAATGTTTTTGGGTGGCAGAAGTGGGGGATACATTTAGAAGGGTGGTTTGGGGCCAGATGGTGAAGTGCCCTGAATGGCTGCCTAAATTGATTTGAAAACAGTCAGTAACTTAAAAAGAACAGCCAAAATACATACAACAACTTCTATATACTAAACCTCAAGCACTCCTTCAGGCTGTGCCCAGGAACTTGACTCTCACTTTACCTCCAATTCTACAGTCTCTGGAGGTGAAAAGACATAAATCTCCAGATACCTAGAAAACTATCCATAATGACTTATTTCCCCAGAGTTCTGACCAACCAGGGCCCCAGAGGGAACTATCCCTTGTGATAAGCTATTTTAAAGGCAATCTATAGTCTTTCTATAGCTAGTTCTCTTTCGGTTTAGGGAAAAGACTTCTTATTAGCTGTCTGTTCTTGGTCTATTGTTTTGTGAAATGAGGAAAAACCCTCAAAATATTAAAAGATACTTGCAGTCTCTTCAATATGCTATCACCTGACATTAAAGAAGGCTCTAAACCGAGAGATCTGTCCCTGTCATTCCATCAGAGAGCTGCTCACAGCAGTGAATGAGGTTTGTCCACCTACTTCTGCAAAGACTCCCAGACCCCCTTTCCCCACCCCACCCTCAGGTGTGCACAGCCCCCTTCTGACCACTTCACCTCTTCCTTCCATCTCAGGAAAGTGGCTCTAGTCATTATTCCATGGTCTGTATCTTCAACATTTTCCTCTCCTCTGAAGTTTCTCTCCACAATTAAAACATGTTTGAACATTCCCCACCTCACTGATTAAAAAAAGGGGGAGGGCTTTTTTCCTACCGCACATCTCCCCATAGCTTCATTTCTGCATATCCTGTGGCCTACTCAATATCCCTGCTAGGATGCCCCACAGGCATTTCAAACTTGCCACGTTCAAAACTGAACTTTCCTTCTTCCCCACCGCCAAGACATGTTTCTTTCCTGTCTCAGTAAACTACCCTCTATCAAGTTGGCTACCCAAGCCATCAACCGGGCATCTTCCCCACCTTGTACATCTAGTCGACTGCTGAATCTTATCTTCTGGAGATCACTGCACCCTGTTATTCTCTCTTCATCCTCCCGCCCTAACCACAGTTTAAGCCCCTGTCGCCTCTTGGATTACTGCCACAGCTTTTTTTTTTTTTTTGGTTTTCATGTAGAAAGCATATTTATTTATTTAATTATGTTCATTTAGCCAATATATAGTACATCTTTAGTTTTTGATGTAGTGTTCAACAATTCATTATTTGCATATAACACCCAGTGCTCATCACATGTGCCCTCCTTAATACCCATCACCCAGTTACCCCATCCCCCCACCCCCCTCCCTTCTGTAACCCTCAGTTTGGTTCCTGGAGTCCAGAGTCTCTCATGGTTTGTCTCCCTCTCTGATTTCTTCCCATTCAGTTTTCCTTCTCTTCTGCTATGGTCCTCCATGCTATTCCTTATGTTCCACATATGATGAAACCATATGATAACTGTCTTTCTCTGATTGACTTATTTCACGTAGCATAATCCCCTCCAGTTCCATCCATGTCAGTGCAAATTGTAGGTATTTATCCTTTCTGATGGCTGAGTAGTATTCCATTGTATATATGGACCACGTCTTCTTTATCCATTCATCTGTTGAAGGGCTTCTCGGCTCCTTCCACAGTTTGGCTATTGTGGACATTGCTGCTATGAACATTGGGGTGCAGGTGCCCCTTCTTTTCACTACATCTGTGTCTTTGGGGTAAATTCCCAGTAGTGCAATTGTTGGGTAGTAGGGTAGTTCTATTTTTAACATCTTGAGGAACCTAAATACTGTTTTCCAGGGTGGCTGTACCAGCTTGCATTCCCACCAACAGTGTAAAGAGGGTTCCTCTTTCTCCACATCCTCGCCAACATCTGTCATTTCCTGATTTGTTAATTTTAGCCATTCTGACTGGTGTGAGGTGGTATCTCATCGTGGTTTTGATTTGAATTTCCGTGATGGCTAGTGATGTTAAACGTTAGTCATTTGCATGTCTTTTTTGGAGAAATGTCTGTTCATGTTTTCTGCCCATTTCTTGATTGGATGATGATGATGATGATGATGATTATTTTGGGTATTGAGTTTGAGAAATTTTTTTTTCCAGAATATTTATTTTATTTATTTATTATTTATTTATTTATTTATTTATTTTTAATTTTATTATGTTATGTTAGTCACCATACAATACATCATTGGTTTTTGATGTGGTGATCCACGATCCATTGTTTTTGTATAACACCCAGTGCTCCATGCAGTACGTGCCCTCCTTAATACCCATCAGCGGGCTAACCAATGCCCCCTCCCCCCTCCCCTCTAAAACCCTGTTTGTTTCTCAGAGTCCATAGTCTCTCACACCCAAAAAACAAATAATCAAGTCAAAAAGTGGGCAGAAGATATGAAAAGACACTTCTCTGAAGAAGATATACAAATGGCTAACAGACACATGAAAAAATGTTCATCATCATTAGCCATCAGGGAAATCCAAATCAAAACCACATTGAGATACCACCTTACACCAGTTAGAATGGCAAAAATGGACAGGGAAAGAAACTGCCACAGCTTCTTAACTGGCTGCCTCCAATTCTGTCCTACTCCCGTCCCGTCTCTTCAATACATCTAGGATTTCAAAACTGTCAATCTGGTTGTCACTCTTTTGCTTAAAACCTTTCAAAACTGCTTAGCCCTTGCTCTCTGAGTAAAGGGTGAACCCCTGAGCTGGCTTCAAGGCCTTTTGTGATGACCCCATCTTACTGCTATAGTCTCTCACCACCCACCCTCCAGCTTCATCACATACACACATGTGCGTGTGCACCCACACTCCCAAGTGTTCCACTGGATCATGTTCTCCTGCTCTCCTTTGCCTCCAGGCCTTTGTATGTGCTGTTCCCTCTACCTGTGGTACTCCATTCACTTTTTACCAAAGGATGAAACATTAATTCATCCTCTCGGCACAGACACTGCTTCCAATCCATGGCTCTTTTCCCACTCCCGCAAGTCTGGGTTGGTTGTCTGAAGCAGATGCTGCTGTTGGCTGAATCTATATGTCCCTGGGTCCTACCTGAGGCTTTCCCTGGCGACTTGATCACCCTCTTCCCTAATGCATGCCAAGTCAAAAACCCAGGAAAATGATTATGTCCGGAACCCAGCAGTCTGGAACCAATGAGGGACCAAAGTTGGTGTATAAATACTCTAGTGCCCTCACTCCATGGAGATTAAACTCCAACCACCTTCAGTGGTCACAGGCTTGATAATGAACCTTAATTGGCCACCTGCTCTTCCATGTATCCATTCTTCCCTCTCCTCTTGGTGCTTCCTGGGATCACTTCCTGAATAATCTACTTGTGCTCTAATGTCTCCGTGTTTCCTTTGGAGGGAACACCCACTAAGACACTGCCTCTCCTCTGCTCTCCCATAGCGATCATCATGTCAGTAACCACATTGAACGGTAACTGCCTCCTTGTCAGTGTGTCTTCATCATTAGTTGTCTGTTTCATACATCTCATGTATCCCCAGTAGCTACCCCAGTGCCAAGCAGATAGTAAACATGGTCAACACCTCAAATAGATGCTTGTAAATAAATGGGTCATTGACTAGATACATGGATGTGGGGAAGTAGGCACAAATGGATAAATGGATAAATGAGTAAATGAATGAATGAATCCTTTCAATTAGACTGACAACTTGACCTGTTCCCCTAACAGTACTATACTATCATTAATTTCTGGGCCAAGACTTGCCTTTTTTGTGGAATCTTCATCAGAATCTGATCCTGGAGGCTGGTCTTTCCCAGAGTCTCTCAAAAAAAAGGACTTTCTTTTCCTTTTACCAAAAAGCTTTCTCTTCTTTGGGGAAAAAGATGATGCTTCAAGGGAATTAAGTGAACTTCTGTCAATTCCCATGGCAACCAGAGCCTTAGAAAGTGAACAAAAGCAATTAATAAACAGATTATACCTCCCCATAAAATGCTGCAAATGACCCAAACTTCGCAAGTGTTCTCTCCTCTCTTCTGGAAGCATCATACCATTTAGATTGTTCATCATGTACTTGGAATATGCTAGCTTTGTTATTATTTATCAGAGGCACATATCCTGTTTGTTTACCCACAGAAATTGCAGCCTCAAAGGCAAGGTTAACTCTTTCATATCTCTATCACTAACTCTGAGCACAGAGTCCAGTATGTGCTAGGCACTCAATAAATATTAGTGCCTGATGATGCAGGTATTAGGCAGGATGGGCTCCCCACTGACGAATCTCTGTGGAGCATGAGAAAGAACATGTTCCTGAAATCTTAGAATGGGAAAATGATACCAAGGAAACAATGAGAATGGGCTATAAATATGACAGGAATTTCAAGAAGGGAGAGGTGATCTCAGCTATTGTCTTTAATGGTAGAACACCATTACTGCTTTCCCAAACCCTGCCAAGCAAAGGCCCTGAACACATACATCTCCAGATTCCCATAAGAAATCCTGGACCAGAGCCTTAGTTTACATATATGTACATTTTATCCTCTAGCCAGCAGTCCGGGGTCTGTCCTAGAAGGCCCGGATTTCAGAAAATCTAGGGTTCCTGGTTCTTAAGAGCTCTGTGCCTGGACTTCATAGTGAGAGACAGCAGCAGAGCCAGTGTTCACAGGGCTTCAGTTCCCAGAAAAGCACCAGTAGAGAAAGCTCTGAGATCAGGTCTCATGGCCTCTGCAGTACGCCCCCACCCAAGCAGACCCCACCATCTGACACTGCGTGCCCTTACCTCCTTCTCCTCCTTCAGCAGCCGCTGGGCTTCCTGGAACATCTTCTCCTTGGCCTCTGTCTCAGCAGCTACATTTCTGTTCTGTTCCTCATAAGCCATGGTGACAACAGCCAGGGTTAAGTTAATCAGGTAGAAAGAGCCCAGGAAGATGACCACCACAAAGAAGAAAACTGAGTAGAGCCCTGAGGCACGCAAGGTCTGCAAAGAACAGAGCACACACTTGCTTCTAAAACCTTTTTCTACAGAGGGGGCACCGTCACCTCAAGCAGACATCATACAGTTGCAATCGGTCCTCCTCCTCGTCTATAGCCTCCCATCACCCAGGGACTCTTGATGCCCATCAGTGAGCAGATGCCATCCTTATATTCCCACTTAAGACATGGTACTTTGCTATGACTTTCTCAAGGGTAGTTGCATTTTAGAATTTAAAAGGCAGGAGAGAAAGGAATGCTTCATGAAAACTGAAGCGCTGGTGGTGGAATCCGGAGAGGGCTAACGTTTCTAGGAAGAGGAGATGGTTTTTTATGTTTCTAACAGAATATCTAAGGTAGAATTTAACAGTACAACTATTGAGGATGATAAACAGATGACAAAGGAGGAGGGTAGATGATAAGTTATGAATAAATGACAGAAAGATGAGTGATAGAGAGGTAGGAAGGAGTGGAGGGGGGAGGGTGGAAGGAGAGGGGGGAAGGAGAACGAGAGAGAATTAGATAACCTGTTGATAAAGCTTCTCCCAGGAATCTTGGGTCATAAGCCGAAACATGGCAAGAAAAGACCAGCCAAAGTTGTCAAAATTGGTATAATTATAGTCAGGATTCCTTTTGGTGTGTGTGCATTGAAAATTTTCAGAACAGGCACTAGATGGAAACAACGGAACAGAGGAGGAATTACGTTCCCTGCAGGCCAGTTTCCCTCCCACCCCCCACCCATCCCAGCCAAGGCACCAGCTCTTCTGAGGGCCACGGGCTCATAAGGGAAAGTCCTGGGTGCAGACTATTTATAGAGGGGCCATGCCCCACCTGCCAAGCCTTCCAGCCTATCCCTTACTGAGGGCACTCACTGACTCTTTTCAGATGGATTGATTAGTAAGCTCATATCAGCAGGTTTTCATTAAAAATTAAGTGCAGTGATACAGTGAACAATTAGTGGTAATAAAGGGCAAGAGAAACACATATGCACCAGTATACATCTTTTACAATACATATATGAGATTGTTCTTTGACTATTCTCTTGAGCCTTGCTTTTTTCATGGAACAATATAGCTTGGAGGTCTTTCCACACAAGCTATACAAGGAAATATTTCTTTTCATGTCTTATAGTTCTATGATTTATTTAATTGCTCTGCTAGTGGTGAAGATTTAGGGTTTCAGTTGTTAACAGTCTTTTGTTCTCATTACCATTTGGGTCTTATTTTACAAACAGTAGATCTCTTGCACATAGGTCTTTGCCCACATCACCAAAGCACACATCATTAAGTGCATCTATCAGATAATACTAAGGGTAGATACTTTCTTCATTTTTAATAAATATACTATTTTGATCAAAGTAATACATGCATGTGGTTTAAAAATCATGTGGCACCAAGCGGCTTGTAATGAAAACCATTCCATCATTCTTTAATTATCATTTACACACTGCCAAGTCAACAACTTTCAACTTTTTATGTCCATATCTTTAAAGATAACATTTATGCTGATATATACCAATTTTAGTCCTTGGTGATTAAGTTCCTGCTAAGATGAGAGTTAGCTCCTCAATATCCCATCCCACTTATCACTACTTATATCCCTCGTTTCAAAAAATACTGTGGCCTGTGTCAATGGCTCTCTGGGGTTGGATACGTTTTCTCCTTGGCTCTTGTGTGTTGCTTTTTCCAAGTTTTACTTTCTCATTTTTCTGGAACAAATTTCAAGTGGCTTCTTAAGAAGACTGGGTGATCTTTGCATATGTGAGTATATCTTTATTCTACCTTCACAGCTTGATTGATTGTTTGGCCAGAAGTAGAAATCTGATTTGAAAGTAATTTTTCCTTAGAAATATGAAGGCACTGTGCAGTTATTATCCTGTGTGGCTGTTGAGAATTCTGATGCCATTTTGATTTTTGTTCCTTTGTGGGTGACCTTTTTCTCTTTGGTTTTAGAATCTTTTCCCCGAAAGTCCACAATAATGCACTTGGCATGGACCTTCTTCACTCATTGTGTTGGGCACCTTGTGGGATGCTGAGGGACTTGCATCCTTAAGCTCAGGAATATTCTCTGTATTGTGGCATTGCTAATTTTCTCCCTTTTGTTTTTTCTGTGCCCTATTTCAGGAATTTCTATTTAGTCAAAAGCTGGAACTTCTGGTTTGATATTTATTCTCATATTCTCTGTCTCTGTCTTTTGTTGCTACTTTCTGGACTATTTCCTCTACTTGACCTTTTAATTCTATTACTGATATTTTGTAATCATGTTACCAAAAAAAAAAATCTTTCTTGCTTAGTGACTATTCCTTTTTCATAATGAGCTATTTTTGTTTTTATGCATATAATATCTCTCTTAATTCACTGAGGACCCTATTTAAAGTTTTAAAAGTCCTTTTTTGTTCTCTCTGAACTGTTGCTTTGTCCATGGTTCTTATGGCCTGAATGTTTGGGTCCTCCTGAAATTTTTGAGTTGCAGTCCTAATCTCCAATGTGATGCTGTTGGGAGGTGGGGCCTGTGGGTGGTGATTAGGGTGGGAGGGTGGAGCCCTCATAATGGGATTTGCACCCTCATAAAAGAGACCCCAGAGAGCTTCCTTTCTGCCATGGGAGGACACAACAGAGAAGACTGCCACCTACAGCCAAAAAGAGGGCCCTCATTAGAACCCAACCAAGCTGGTGCCCTGATACTGGATATCCAGCCTCCGGAACTGTGAGAAATAAGTTTCTGTTGTTTGTAAGTCACCCAGTCTACAGTATTTTGTATAGCTGCCTGAACTATGACAATGTTCATTTTTCCTGTTTCTTTATCTCGGCCCCCTTTATGCCAAAGACTTTCTTCAGCTATCTGGTGAGCCTGGGCTGTTCAGTCACATTTAATCAGAGGTCCTGACAAGTTGATTGGGAGTTTGCTTGGTGGGCAGAGTAGGACTCAGTGAGTGGTAGGCTTTGCGTTAGGGTGACTCAGAAGGAAGACATCCATTGTGCCTTCTTCCCCACCAGACCTCAGTGAAACCCTGTGAAGTCCCAGCACCCTTATTTTCCAGGAATCTATTGGGGCTGAACCTAACATACTTGATTTATCTTACTTCTTGGTCACCATTCAAGATATTAGCTTGTTTTGTCCAATATCCCCCTGTCTACATATGCCTTCCTGTCAACATATACAGGTAATTAAGTCTCTCCTCCAGTGGTCCCATCTCGGCAAAAACTTCACCAGTCATTCACCCCAGAAGCAAGAGAAACACCTCTAACAGTTTTCTCCCCTCAACACATCCACCACCCTCCCACACATACACTTGAGCACAGTGTACATGCCAACCCCCTTCTTCAAGTCACTATCTTGTTCTTTCTGTCTCCTAAATGTCTTTGGAATTCATCCATCCATTTCTCATCATCTCCACTGCACTGCTTCGTGACTTTCATCTGTATCAACCTAGTCTTCTAAGTGGCTGCCTTATCTGCTCTAGGCATCCATTCTCCACATAGCAGCTGTAGTGACTTTTACAAACAACTAATCTGCTCAGGTCTTGTTTCCTTTGTGATCAATGTAAAAATCCTTGGCACTGATGGGCTACCAGGTCTTGCAGTGTTAGTTCTAGTCTCCTGCCTCTGCTTAAGAAGCTGCTGGGCTTCTTACTGCCCCTGAGCTCATGCCCTCAGGCCCAAAGCCTCCCCCCTTACTATTCTGTGGACTGAAATTGTTCACTCTATATCCTCACCTACCAGAACCTCCTACTCATGCTTTAGATCCACATTGTGGTCACCAGTCAGTTGGTTCTCAGGGAAGGAGGCAGCAAGTAAAGGCTGAAAACCAGGCCTGGGCCCTGGACAGACAGAGAACTGCCTATGAAGGTGACCTTAGACCTGCCATCTCCTTGGAAACTACTGTGTTATGATCAATGGGGAAGGTCATGTACTAGGAGTTGGTCTTCTATAAAACTCCTGAGCTTTGAGACTACACCTAGACTAGAGAGCTATGATTGGTACACAAGCTTAGAGAGATGAGGACACGATAAGGACCAGTTAGAAGCCAAGGCTACTGTGTCTATGTGTCCAAGTGGCCGACCCCACCTTGGATTTTGCCTACAGTAATTGTACTTACCCTGTGTGGGGTAAAGGAAGCACTGTATGTGACAGCTGTTGGTCCCCTCATTAAATGAAAGCACTGTGGATGCAGTGTGTCCTGTTGCAGATCATTTTAGAGAACTCAGTAAACCTTTTATTAGAATAAAGTCTATGATGTCTTGTGAGTTTGACTGAATCTGAACCTATGACGACCCAGGTGGCATTAGAGGACACTTCCCTCATTTTATAGACAGGGTTATACCCTCTGTTCAATTTCTCTCAGTACCTACATGTCTCTCTTAAAACACTCATCACACTTTCAAGGAGTCAAACACACTTTCTCTCCTTCCTGTGAGATGCCAGATTCAAGAGGAAAGTGATCTCTAGCTCATATTTGCATTCGTTGGGGCTACCACAGAATTTGGTATGCTATTAGCCTTTGATACATATTTGTTATTGAGGAACAAATTTAGCCTATTTTATCAGAGTGACTAGCATATTATCTTAATTTGAAATACACTAATTAAATCATCCTGAATTGAATTTCTCACCACAGAGAGCACTGATACTCTGGAAGAAAGAAGGGTATCCCTAAAGGGCCAGAGAGCTATGAGCCTCTAGGGTGAATGTGTATGAACACACGTACAACTGTATATGAAATTAGAGGCAGTGGTGATCAACACATGAGCAAACAGAGGAAGATGTTCAGATAGTCTTGCATCAGGTCCATGCCACTGGACAGGAAATAAGGACTCCACGGGGCTCTCAGTCATAATGTTCTTCCTACCCTTTGAAAGTCTTGAATACCCATTTCACAAAGTCAAAATATCACATTTTCAGTAGGTTTCTTCAGCTATAAATTCAACATGACTTGGAGAAAGCTACTCTAAACACTTGGAAATAATTATTATAATATTAACTATAATTAAGTGTATAATTTTACTATTAATTTTTAAATTAATGAATTAATTTTATTATTAATAATTATAATAATGAATTATTAATAACTTAATAATGCATGTCTAAACTTGCCTAGACACATGAAATAATCAGTACTGTTTGCCACATTATCCCAAAAGGTCCACCGGTACTGTGCTTGGGAGAAAAATGGAGATATGAACCTCTTACCTGTTACCCATCCAGATGCCACACATTCTGAATTCAGAGGAATTTTTCTTTTCAAAGCAATTGTCTGAGAAGGAAAGAATCATAAATTCAGATTAAAAAAACAAACCTGAAAGGAAAGACAATAGGAAATATGCCAGATTTGCTTGAAATGAAGGGTTTGGAATCCTCTGAAATGATCAAAGTGGATGGCCAGAGAGGAACCAGAGCCTAACCCCTCAGGAAGGAGTAAGAGAAAAGGAGGGAAAGGAAGAAGGAAGAAGGAGGAGGAGGAGCAAGCAGCGACACCACCATGCCCCTGAGGCCCCTCAGTGCATAGAACTGCAGCAGAGGCCATGCCCTGGGGGAAGCTGGACACAGACTCAGCCCAACACAGTAATGGAGAGGGCTTAGCCACATGAGATCCCGGACACATGAAATTGCTGTAGGGTTGACTTCAGTGTGGAGAGGATGCAACAGGAAAAGAAGTGATATCATTGGAGAAAATACCCAAGGAGGAGGGCTGGGAAGTTGCTGGACAAATGCAGGCATTCTGAAGACTTCTGCAAAACATGACAAAGAATCAGGCAGATCCATAGGGGAAGAGATAGGAGCTGACACCACTTGTGTGGATGTGGCTGCAGGCTTTGCCTTCTCCATGGAAACCCAAAGAACGAGGCAGTGCTCTAAGAATGCATCTGTCTGCATGAGAACTCTGGATGGATGAAGTCATCCTTGCTCCTAAGAGACTCTGTAATGCAGATCTATAGATAGTATGAGTGATGACAATAAAAGTTAACCATGCACGGACCAAGATGTGAAAGGTGGAATATTTACCATCAGGGTTATCGATATTCCTACAGTCATTATGGAGACATCTCTGGTTCAGACTTCCCATGAAGAGCTGCTGACCTACCAGGGCGAAGATGCTGAGGCAAAAGAGAGTCAGGATCATCACGTCAACAAGCTTCTTCACAGAGCGCAGCAAGGCCCCAACAATGACCTTCAGACCTGGGGAGGAGAAGGACTGGTGTGGGGAGAAGCCCCCACTTGCACACATAGCAGACAAGGGCAAGGGTCAGGAAGGGAACAGCCAAGGCCTCAAATATCACCCGGCTGCAGGTTGGAATCAGAAACTGGCCTGGCCTAGGATTCTGATGCCATGGGTTCTGGTTCTAACTCTGCCTGAGAAGTTGTATGGCATTGAGTAGTCCAGCAGTCTAGAGCTCAGCCTCTTCATCCTGCCCTGTGTCTGCCACAGGGCTGCTCTGAAAAATTAGTGAGAAGACTTTGAGTAGAAACATCCCATACAGACAACTTGATTACAGTTGTACAGACACCTCACAGCTGAGGATTTCATGCAGCACCAAGGCCAAAATGAGGCCACCCTAGAGGAGACAGACCTGTATTTAACATTCAGTAGTCATCACCTACTACAAGGTATGCAAGGTGCCATGAGACAGTGCTAAATTGGGGGGCAGGGAGCTAGAAGGAGGAGCTTTGTCTGGACCCAGATAATGAGAATATTCTAGGGAAAAAAAACTCAGATTACTACTTATAATAGGTTTTTTTTAAAAATTCAAGAAATATTTACTAAGCTCCTACTGTGTCCATGGCACACTGCTAGGCTGCCAAGATACAAAATAAGAAAGACATAACCTTGTGGTACAATGGTAAATGTTTAAAACCAGCTTTCTGGGGGTGCCGGGGTGGTGCAGTCAGTTAAGCCTCTGACTCTTGATTTCTGCTCAGGTCATGATCTGAGGGTCATGAGATCAAGCCACATGTCGGGCTCTATACTCAGCACGGAGTCTGCTTGGGATTCTCTCTCTCTCTCCCTCTGCTCCTCCCCACCCCTGCTCTTTCTCTCTCTCTAAAATAAATAAGTCTTAAAAAAATAAATCAGCTTTCTGTGTGGGGGAGGAGTGTGTGTGCAGAGAAAGTCCTATCTATAGCATTTACAGATTTCTTTGCTGAATTATGTAGTGTAGATCCCTTTTCTCCCTCCAGAGAGCCCTCTCACCCTGCTGGTTTCAAGCTAAACTACATGACATCCCTGGATGCAGAGCTGGAAAAGGACATGCTCAATCTGCTGGTGAGGAGCCAGAACAAGTCAGCTCCAGTACACCACTGAGTCAGGGGCTCTGCTCTCAGCACAGCTGGAGAGATAAACAACCAGACATGTCTTACAATGTGTGAGATGGCACAAAGTGGCAACGTTTCAACTAATTGGTGTAAACCATGACTGGTAGACTTGAGAACAGAAAGCAACACCTAATGGGAGGCCATGCAGCAAATGACCCTTCCACAGTGTGATGCCACATAAGGAGGAGGCTTCAGGACAAGCTGGGACATTCACTGTATCCCCAGCTGCAGCCAAACAAGCAGATGCTTCAACCTCATCTACACTGGACTCTCATCTATAACAGCATGCTTGAGTCTTCTCCAAAGCAAGAGCATCTGGATGAAAGATGGCTCTGATTCCTGAATAATTTTTACAAAGTCCCTTAAATGATCCTACCTCACATCCTTACTTCCAAAAAGTATCCAAGGATCTTATGAGTTTCATGGGTCAAAATGGAGACTATGTTCACCCGCTTAGAGATGAAGAAGGAAACACTAGAGCTGCTAAGTGACTGCCTGATGTATATATTACCCATTGGAAACACAAGGCAAAAAGGCCCTAAATTTACCTGGAAAACCAAGGTCCACCTTGCAAAAGAGAAAGGAAAAGAGGAAAGGGACAAATTCTACATAAAGTGTCCTTGGCTGCCAGTTTATCACTATGTAGTTTTTTTTCTGAGGTTTCAAAAAATAACCCACTGCCTCTGTTTGAAAGGATCCAAATTGCCTAGAGTTTTGGTAGTGGAGCTAAGCATTGATAGAAGAGATTAGAAGGGAAGGGAAGAAGAAGGGGAGAGTGAAGGACTCCAGAGAGGGAATATCTTTTAGTAAAGATTTTTTAATGTAAAGGAAAAAGGAAGGAGAGGAGAAGGGTATGCCATAATAACCTCATTTTTTATAAACTCTGGTTCATATTCACAACCCATCCTTAGCTTCATCCTGATTCATAGAACACCTTCCTTACATAGCTTCCAGGATCCACCTTTCCCTCTTACTTTCTGGTGGCTCCTGCTCATCCCCTTTGCTGGTTTCTCCCCTTCTCCCTTCACCTTTAAGGTAGTGCCCTGGGACTCAGTCCTTGGCCCTCTTCTATTTTTCATCTAGGCTCACTCTCTTGGTGATCTTATCAGATTTCATGGCTCCAAGTATCATCTATAGGCTCATGATTTCCAAAATGATATCTCCAGCCCAAGCTGCTGCCTGGACCTCCAGACTTGTATACCTCATTACCTACTTGATACTTCCATTTGATGTCTCACAGCTATCTCAAACAGAGCACATCCAAAGCTAACTCCTCATCTGACCCCTAGACCTGCTCCTCTCACAGCCTTCCCTGTGTCAGTCTACGATGACTCCACCCTTCCAGTCACTCAGGCCAAAAACCTTGACTCATCCTTGACTCTTTTCTTTTGCTCACATCACACATACAATCAGCCTATCAGGAAATCCTATTGTTTCTACCTTCAAATTCATAGAGTCGGACAACTGTCTACCAATTCTTCTACCACCATCTGATCTGAGAGCACAACCATCTCTTTTCTTGGATTATGACAGTGGCCTCTTGTGTCATTTTGGGTTCTCTGAGAAGCAGATCCACTGGAACCAGAAGTGCAAGAGATCTGTTGGATGACCTGCCTGTGAAGAAGGGGAAGCGAGTACAGCTGGCTGGGAGAGCATCAGACTATGACACAGGGCTGACACCTGGGAAAGGAGAGTGGTAAGGAAGGAGGACCGGACAAGAAGAGCCTCAGACTGTAGTGCCACTGTGAGAGAGTCTCAACCAGGTTCCTGAGGAGCCCCTGAGCTAAAGTCCTTTAGGACTTTATCCTTTAGGAATGGGCCTGCACTAGTCCCCCTGACATGCAGGGAAAGTGTGATCTTGGCATGAACATGAATGCAGTTGTGAATCCAAAGATGTGGCAGCTGGGATCATCAGTCAGCTATGCTCCCTGCAGCAGGAGATCTGAGTGGCACATTTCCATGATGATCACCATGCCTCCTATCTGATCTTTCTGCTTCCACCTTTGCTCCCCCACATTCTATTCTCCATGCAACAGCCAGAGTAGTCCATTTAAAACCTGTCAGATTAGATGAATGGATAAAGAAGATGTGGTATATATTTACATACACACAGACACACAGACACACAGACACATACACACACACACACACACACACACACACACACAGTGGAATATTACTCAGCCATAAAAAAGAATGAGATATTGCCATTTGCAACAACATGGATAGACTTAGAGGGTATTATGCTTAAGTGAAATAAGTCAGACAGAGAAAGACAAATACTGCATAATTTCACTTACATGTGGAATCTCAAAAACAAAACAAATGAACAAACAAAACAAAATGGAAACTCATAAATACAGAGAACAAACCGGTGGTTGCCAGGGGGATGGGAGGAGGGACATGAACAAAAGAGTGAAGGGGAGTGGGAGGCACAGGCTTCCAGTTTTGGAATTCAGAAGTCATGGGGATGAAAGGTACAGCATAGGGAACATAGTCAATGGTATTGTAATAGCATCACATGGTGACAGATGGGAGCTACAGTTGTGGTGAGCACAGCATAATTTATAGAATTGTGGAATCACTATGTTATACACCTGAAACTAATGTAACATTGTGTGTCACCTCTACTTCCATAAAAACAAATCAAAACAAAACCCCTGCCAGATCATGTGACTCCTCTGCTCAAAGCCCTCACGTGGCCCCCATTTTCTCAGAGCAAAGCCCTAGTCCTCCTAGTGGTTATGTGCCTCCCCTTCACTTATGCGGTCCCACTTCTACCACGCAGCCCCTCACTCTGTCTGCTCAGCCCCACCTATATCCTTTCTATTCCTCAGCCTGCACTACTGGCTGTCACCTGTGCGCAGAACACTCTCTGCCATATATCTGCTTATGAAACTCCCTCACTGCCTTCAAATCCTCTCCTATCTCCCATCCCCCAAGGACACCTATTCTGAGTACTCTATTGAAAACTGCATCCTGCATCCCTGAACCCCTGTGACTTCCAATAGCCCTCATGTTGTTTACTTTTCCTTTTTATTTTTCCATGGCACACATCACCTTCTAAACAGGATAGATAATTACCTCTTAATTATTGTTATTGCTTAGTGTCTGTCTCCCCACCCTGACCCAGAATGTGAACTCCATGAGGGCAGAGACCTCTGTCTGTTCACTCACTGTTATGATATACCCCAAGCAGCTAGCATGGTGTCTAGACATATGCTCAAATACACATTTATTGAATGATCAAATAAATGAGTAAAGCAGAATTTGTTTGGTTTTGGTTTACATGACATCTTGAGAAATTTTATATATAGAAGAACATTCCTCCTGCTAAGAGGCAATGTTGAAAATCAGAGTGACTTACCTGAAACCACTGAAATTGCTTTCAAAGCTCTGAACACTCGGAAGGTACGCAGGGATGACAGACTGAAGATGCTTTCCCTGGCTTCTGGTATGTATGTTGCAAACCTATAAGACAAAGCATAGGAAAAGTCTGGGCCTACTCAGTCCTACAGCCACACTGTATATCTCCACAAAGGCCACAAATAAACATGGGCCCTGTGTCTATCATGGTGAAATCTGGGGCCTCACCTTCTCAGCCTCACCTTCATCTCGGGGTCTGGTAATATTCTCTATTGCTGTGGACTACAGATTGCACAGGAGGCTGTGCTCATTTTTATATATATATTTTTTAAAGATTTTATTTATTTGACAGAGAGAAACACAGCAAGAGAGGGAACACGAGCAGGGGTAATGGGAGAGGAAGAAGCAGGCTTCCCGCTGAGCAGAGAGCCCAACACGGGGCTCGATCCCAGGACCCTGGGACCATGACCTGAGCCGAAGGCAGATGCTTAACGACTGAGAAACCGAGGCGCCCCCTCATTTTTATATTTGGACATAGATGAGGATTCCTTGAAATAGTATGCAGTTGTGGCTACATCCATTGATAATAGAAATCAATTGAAACACTTACTGACTACGCAGTTCCAGGCCCAGTGCACTTCCCTAAGGTCTCACTATGTGGCCAAGCCCGGAAGAAACCCAGGCAGTCTGACTCCAGAGCCCTCATCACGGCACCACACCACTTTTCAATAGCTAGGAGCACCCAATCATTGAATTTCAAGTGTAAAACTCTGCTATTAATAGCATCTACTTCAAAGGGCTTTCGTGAATATTAAATAGGAAAACGTGCAAAGTGCTTAAAACAATGACTGGCACAAAGTAAGTAATGTGAGGTTTATTATTATTGTGCTGGCAGTGGACCATTACTCTTCTTGTTCTTTATTTTGCTGACTCTGTTTCATCATTCAGATGCCAAACTGATGTCCTTTCCTTCAAGAAGAACTTCAACTCTCACCTCATGTCATATACAATATACATAATAATTAACTCGAAATGGACCATGGACTTAACCTTAAGAGCCAAATCTATAAAATTCCTAGGAGAAAATGAAAAAAAAAAAAAAACTCCTTGAGAGTTTGCAGTAGCCAAAGATTTTTAAGACTCTGTGGTTCCTCCTACACGTTCTGACAGCCCAATATATGCCCAATTCCTGTCCTAACACTCACCCTACCAGATTGTGATGGTTGTTAATTTTCTCTCTTCCCATCTGGACTGTGAGTTTCAAGAGGGTGAGAACCATGTCTGTTTGTTTTGTTTTGTTTTCATTATCACAACCCCTGTATCTTGCACAGAACTTGGCCCATAATAGGCCAGTGTTTGGGAAGTGAATGTCTGAAAGAATGAGAGCATGAATGTGGCCTAGAAATGAATTCATGCTGGAGGTCTCTGGCCAATCAGCTGCATGGTGCTGTTCAGGGCCAACCAACACTGTACTCAGAGCTCTAAGCATTATTAGGACACAATTACTCACGTAGACCCACACAAAGCCCACCCTGAGTTTCCTCAATAAACATCTTTGACATTCTTACGCTGTTACAATGACAACGGAGTCCAGCCAGTTCCATGGATCTCGAAGAAAAGAAAACTCATCCAGAATAAAACCTCTTGCCAATATTTTTATCAAAGCTTCAAAAATATAAATCCCAGTGAAGACATACCTATAAAGCAAATCATTCAGAACAAGAAGGAACATGATAAGTGATGTGAAAAGCAGGGAGCCCATCTGTCTTATCTGGCCTTTATGCAGTTTTATTCCATTTCAATGTGACATTTAACATTCTGATTTTCAGCAAACCAGAGTTCAGAGTGGTAGGTTCCTTAAGCAAGTTCTAGTAGTTAGAATTTCTGAGAAACAGGCCCACAGATAAAATTGTAAAGCTGCTCTTCAATGCCTAGCTCTACAACCATATTCTTGAGAGTTGTTTTAGCCAACATGGGACCTTAGGACTGGGGGCTGTCAGCGCTATTTTGTCACCACTATTCTAGAATTGTCACTTTGATGTACAGAAGTGGATGATGGCAAAGGAACAAAGAGAATAAATGATAAGGCTAAAAACTGGATCTTTCCATATCCCATGTTCATGGATAGGAAGACATAATACTAGTAAGATGTTTGTACTATTCAAAGTCATCTACAGATTCAGTGCAATCCCTATTAAAATCCCATTGATATTCTTTGCAGAAATAAAAACATCTATCCTGAAATTCATATGGAATTTCAAGGGACCCTGAATAGCTAAAACAATCTTGAAAAAGAAAAAGTTGGAGGTCTCATACTTTCTTATATCAAAACTTACCATAAAGCTAAAGTAATCAAAACAGTGTGGAGCTGGTATAAAGAAAGACATATAGACCACTGGACTAGAACAGAAAGCCCAGAAATAAGTCCTAACATATATGGCTAAATGATTTTCAAAAAAGATGCCAAGACTATTCAGTGGAAAAAGGACAGTCTTTTCAACAAATGGTAGCGGGAAAGCTCAATATCCACATGCAAAAAAATAAAGTTGGACCCCTACCTTATACCATGTACAAAAATTAACTCAAAATGGATTAAATAGCTAAGTGCAAGAGCAGAAACTATACAACTTCTAGAAGAAAATATTTGCAAATCATGTAAATACCCAGAATATACAACTTAACAGCAACAACAAAAACTACACCGTATACAAAAATAAACTTAAAATGGATTAAAGACTTAAATGTAAGAACCAAAACCATAAAATTCCTAGATGAAAACTTAGGCAGTAAGCTCTTTGACATTGGTCTTAGCAGTATTTGTTTGGATCTGTCTCCCCAGACAAGGACAACAAAAGCAAAAATAAACAAATGGAACTACATCAAAGTGAAAAGCTTTTGCACAGCAAAGGAAACCATCAACAAAATGAAAAGGCAACCTACTAAACGGAGAAGATATTTGCAAATGCTATATCCCATAGCCCCCTATGGGATAATACCCAAAATATATAAAAAACTCATACAACTCAATATCAAGCAAACAATCTTATTAAAAATGAGCAGAAAACCCAAATAGATAGTTTTCCAGAGAAGATATACAGATGGCCAACAGGCATATGAAAAGACACTTA
This sequence comes from Leptonychotes weddellii, assembly GCF_054177405.1. NCBI lineage: Eukaryota > Metazoa > Chordata > Mammalia > Carnivora > Phocidae > Leptonychotes > Leptonychotes weddellii. Next base: position 57,713,780 of record NC_138369.1, read on the forward strand.
AGGTCACTAATAATGAAGAAAATGCAAATCAAGACCACAGTGAGATATCACCTCACATTTATCACAATGAATATTATCAAAAAGACAAGAAGCAAATGTTGGCAAGGATGCAAAGAAAAGGGAACCCTTGTGCACTGTTAATGGGAATGTAAATTGCTTCAGCCACAATGGAAAACAGTATAGAGGTTCCTTTAAAAATTAAAATAGAAGTACCATATGATCCAGCAATTCCACTTCTGGAAACGTTTTCCAAAGAAAACGAAAGCATTAATTTGAAAAGACACACATACTGCTATGTTAATGCAGCATTATTTACAATAGCCAACATATGGAAGCAATCTAAGTGTCCATCAATAGATAAATGGATAAGAAGATGTGGTATATATGCACAATGGAATATTACTCCACCATAAAAAAGAATGAAATCTTGCCATTCATGACAACAAAGATAGACCAGAGGGTATTATGCTAAGTAAAATTAGTCAGACAGAGAAAGACAAATACTGTATGATTTCACTTATATGTGGAATCTAAAAGGCAAAACAAACAAAACAAAACAGACGCCTAGAAACAGAGAACAAACTGATGGTTGCCAGAGGGGAGGGGGATGGGAGATGGGGGATGGATGAAATAGGTGAAGGGGATTAAGAGATGCAATCCTTCAGTTATAAAATAAATAAGACATGGGGATGTAATGTACAGCATAGGGAATACAGTCAATAATATTGTAAGAATTTTGGGGCGCCTGGGTGGCTCAGCTGGTTAAGCGACTGCCTTCGGCTCAGGTCATGATCCTGGAGTCCCGGGATTGAGTCCCACATCTGGCTCCCTGCTCAGTGGGGGGTCTGCTTCTCCCTCTGACCCTCTTCCCTCTCGTGCTCTCTGTCTCTCATTCTCTCTCTCTCAAATAAATAAATAAAATCTTTAAAAAAAATAATATTGTAAGAATTTTGTATGGTAACTAGACTTACTCAGCCTTAAAAAGGAAGGAAATCCTGACACATGCTACAACATAGATGAACCTTGAAGTCATTCTGCTAAGGGATGTCACAAAAAGACAAATACTGTATGATTCCACTTAAATGAGGCACCTAGAGCAATCAAATACATAGCAACCCAACGTAGAATGGTGGTTGCCAGGGATTGGAGGGGCATTAGTGTCCAATGGGCACAGAGTTTCAGTTTTGCAAAATGGAAAGAATTCTGGAGATGGATGGTGGTTAATTGGTTGCACAACTCTGTGAATATACTTAATACCACTTAAAAATGGTTAAGATGGTAAATTTTTTGTAACCTGTATTTTACCACAATTAAAAAGAAAAACCTATTTCCATTCTCTTCCTTGAGTCTTTCATCATGATCTATCCTCTAATTTATTTCCCTTCTGCCCCTTCCTCCTTCAAAAACAAACAAAATAAGCAAATAAACAACAACAACAAAACCCCACAATATTCCATCTCTCTTGTTATAATCCCAAGCTGTCAAAAATGTTGGTTCTGTACACACACACACACACACACACACACACCACACACAGGTTCCCCTTTAGGGACAGAAACAATCAGTTCAAACAATCTAAACAATTTGTCATTTCACAGTAAAAGAAGTGGACCTTTTCTGGTAGAATATCCAGCCACTGTCAGCCCACAAGCCTAAAGAACTAAGGTCTTGGGAACTTGAAAAATCCAAAGTAACCAAATCCAAGGGAGAAATGGTTATGAGTGGCTCTCTGCTTCAGTCTTTTTGTTAAAGCTGATCACCTTTTAGGTGACAAATGAACACAGCAGATTAATTAATTCATGTCGGCCCTGAAACTCAGGTATAATTTACAAAGTTAAGGGTATTTTGGAAAAAGGCTGTAATTACAGATTTGTGGGATTTTGCAAGTCTCCATCTAGATCTCAGACAATTGAGGCAACAGCCTCTGGCTGCCATTTCTGCCTGACCACCCGGCCTCCCACCTCCTACCCCCCTCATTCTCTCTTTTCCAGCAGAAGCCTGGCCAATAGAGGGACAGGCAGTCCAACATGACATATGATATGGAGTAGAGCCATGTCCACCACCGGGAACAGGGCTTGGGAGCTCCATGATGGGGAAACCCCAACCCACCAGGCAAATAAGGCCCTCTGGAGTGTGTCACTGTCAGTTCAAGCATGGTTAGGGTATCCAGTCAGGGCCATGGGTGGTGTCCAGGTAGGTTAACAGAACACCATGACCTGATCCTAGGGCACTTTGGCATTCATTCTCTGAAAACTATCAGCTTAGAATCAATTTCCCATTTAAAAGTTTTCTAACCAAAGGACACTGACAAAACTAAAACTCTCCCCCCATGGGCCTAACAACTCTGCTACATGCCTTCTTTTTTTTTTTTTTTTTTTTATTTGTGAGAGAGAGAATGAGACACAGAGAGCATGAGAGGGAGGAGGGTCAGAGGGAGAAGCAGACTCCCTGCCGAGCAGGGAGCCCGATGCGGGACTCGATCCCGGAACTCCAGGATCATGACCTGAGCTGAATCTGCTACATGCCTTCTTTTATAAAACCATTTTCAACAGCCTTCTCCCACCCCCACTTTCATGAATCCATTGCCAGTCCAAATGCCACCAGGGGACAGCAGCATCTTCCCTACAGCCTAGACAAGGGTCCTTCCATATCTCTGCCTTATGGGTCTTTTAGTAATGAAAATGGCCTTTGAGCAGATTAGCATCCAATTGGGCTACTGCTTTCCATTAATAGAAAAAGAAAACTCATTGCATCTTACCAGAAGTGCTGGCCAGGCAGACCACTGCTATGGGAGCAATCCCCATTCCTTGATCTGCCTCCTCCATAGATCTCACTTGGTTGACTACAAAGGCTTCCAGAGACACTGCAGTAAACAATGAGCAGCCCCTGTACTATCAGTTAGCTCCTTACGTGGAATAGCCAACTCTCTAGAGGGGAGACAATTTTCCCCAGTGATATTGCCAGGATGGTTTCTATTCCCCGGGGGTGTCCACGCCCCTTGTTCCAAGGCACAGCCCTGAACTCACTGGCCTTAACTAGATCCCAAGTCCCACTTAGCAACAGAGAAGAAGCAATCACCTAAAAGTAATGCAAAGAAGGAAAGCTAAAAATAAAACAAAACAAAACAAAAAACACAGCAGGGAATTAAAATGAAGTACTACACATACCTGATTAACAAAAAAGAAGGCAGGAATGAAAGAACAGCAGAAGAGCAAAGGAACAAAAAACAGATGAGATCAACAGAAAATGGATAGAAAAACAGCAGACCTGAATTCAAGCATATTCATAATTATATTAAATGCAAATGAAATAAATATTCCATCAAAAGGCAAAGATTGAAAAATAGACCACATAATAAACAAGAACCAACTATGTGCTCTTTAGAAAAGATACACTATTAATACAAAAGATACACTATTACTACAAAAACACTAACATACAAAAATACAATACACTATTAATACAAAAAAGTGTTGAGAGTAAAAGGATGGCAAAAGATATGCCACACAAACAATGAGCCTAAGAAAGCTGGAGTAGCTATGGTAATCTCAGACAAAACAAATACTAAAAGGAATGATACTAGAGATAAAGAAAGACATTTCATAATGATAAAAGAATGCATACATCAGGAAGATATAATAACCATAAATCTGTACGTGCCTAATAATAGTGCTGCAAAAATACACGAAGCAAAACTTGCCAAAAAGAAAGGGGTAATAGACAAATTCACAAATCATAGATGGAGACTTCAAGCCTCTCAGTAATTCATAGAAGTACTAACAGAAATGATAAAAGGATAAAATCTAAATGACACTATCAACCATCTTAACCTAACTGACCATTTTCAGAATATCATACCAAACAACTGCAGAACCCACATTCTTTCAAGTGCATGTGAAACATTTCCCAGGGTAGAACCATAAAATAAGTTTCTCCTAATTTCAAAAGATTGAAATCTTACAGAGTATATTCTCTACAACTAAATTAAATTGGAAATCATTAACAATAAGACAACTAGAAAAATATAAAATATTTGGAAATAAAAAACAACACTTCTGAATAACACATGGGACAAAGAAGAAATCACAAGAAGAAGTAGGGAATATGTTTAACCAAAAGGGAATAAAAACACAATGTAACAATATCTGTGAGATGAAGCTTTAGCAGTGCATGGATGGAAATTTGTACAAGAAAAGAAGAAAGATCTCAAACCAATTAAGTTTCTACCTTAAGAAGCTAGAAATAGAAGAGCAAATTAAACTCAAAGTAAATTGAAGGATGATATTAATAAAGACTTTGAAACCTTCATATATTGCTGGCAGAAATATGAAACAGTGCAGCCGCTTTGGAAAAGTTTGGCAGTTTCTTACAAAGTTACTCATATACTTATCATATAACACACAGCAATTCCACTCCTAGGTATTTATCCAAGGGAAATGCAAACATATATCCACAAAAAGACTTTTATACAGAAATGTTCATAGCAAGTTTGTTCATAATAACCAAAACCTAGAAACAACCCACATGTCCATCAATAGGTGAATGGGTAAACAAATTGTGGTATACCCATACAAAGGAATACAACTCAACAACAAAGAGAGGAAAAGCTAGTGATATAGACAAGAGCATGGATGCATCTCAAAACATGCTAAGTGGAAGAAACCAGACATGAAAGTATGGTATATACACCATATGAGTCCATTATATGAAATTCTAGAAAAGGCAAGACTAGCCTAGGGTGACAGAAAGCAGATCAAGCCTTGCGTTGGGAGTTGGGGTGAGGGGATTTACATGCCAAGAGGCATGAGGAAACTTCTAGGGTGTCTGGAATGTTCTGTAATGTTGATTGTGGTGGTTTCTATCACATAGTTAAATATGTGATCCAAATAAGAGATCTCTTATTAAAATAAGAGATAAAATAAGATCTCTTATTATTCTGTCAATTTATTATTCAATATATTCCTGAAAGACTAAAGCAGTAAATACGTTAAGTTAGAAAAACTAAGACAATATATAAGAGAATATTTATTAAAATACAGAACTTTCTAAGTTGAAAAATTAACTTGTATGTCTGAATAGCCAACTAAAAATTACAAAAAGTTAATATTTTAATTATACAAAGAACTCACTCAAACTTACCAGGATAAAAGCAAAAATGATACATGGGGAAAAATGGGAATACACAATTCACAAACTAAAACAAAAAAGTCCAACCCATCCAGAAATTAAGGAAATGTAAATATTTTCAACTCTATAAATTAATAACTTTTCCAAACATTTTGGAAAATATTTTGTCAACATATATTTTTCAAGCATTAAATGTACCTTCTAATCCAGCAAACCCATTTCTAAGACTATCCTAAGGAAATGGTAATTTTTAAAAAGTAGTTATATGCAAAAATGTTGCCTGTTGTAATATTTATAGTAGTAAAATACTAGAATGGTTAAGTAAATTATTGTTTATTCACCTGATAAAATATTATATAATCATAAAAGTAGATTCCTATAAAGACTATGTAAACACAAAGAAAACCACTTAAAAGCTAAACATAAAATTTGTATGTGTGCTGTTTATTATTTTAAAATTTTAAAAACAATTATAAAAAATATGCCAGCATTTGTGTTGGGGAATTGGGATTATGGGTGAGTTTGTCTTTCTCTATATATCTGAATTCTGATGTAATTATAAGTCTTTTAGGTGTATTTGTTTAAAACCTTAGGACGGACATGTGCAGGACACACACTTACTCAGCATTGTCGGTATCTATGTTGCTGTTTTCCTTCCCGTAGGCAGTGGCCATGAACACGCAGTTGATGATGACGGTGCAGATGATGAACATGCTGAACACTGTGACTGCTGTCCGTTAAGGCAGGTACACTACAGGGTGGCACATATCATCAGTCATAGTAAAGGCTGTGGGCATACCTCCAGGTCTCCTTTTCTGCAGGTGCACCTGTCTGCTTACTGTGAGTGTTGGCGAAGAACAACTCATAGCTGTCCCCTCCTCTGAAGAACTGTCCTCAGCCGAATGGCAGCCTCCTCACCTGGAGGGCTACAACCCCCTTCCTCATGTCTGACTGCCTGAGACTTAGAAAAAGCTGGCCCCTTGCTTCCAGGGGGGCAGCTCTGTGACATAATTAGTGCTCCAGAGCTCCCGGTGGGCTCAAGCTGATGTGGGATCAGCTGAGACCCCGTTCTTACTAGCCTCCTCTTTCTGCTCCATCCTGCTTCCCTCTTTCCTTCTCCAGAGAGCACTCCTCAACTAAATCACTTAAATAAGAATCCCCATCTCAGGCTCTGCTTCTAGGGAATACAACCTGAATGGTTATTCCTTCCCATGCCCCCAGTACTTCATTATGTCTACCAGTCTATGTCTTTCTCACCTGTCCCAGTCTAAAACTGCCTGGTGTCACCACTCCCTGCTGCACACATCAGGAATGCTGCCTGTCTTTACTCTTTAAGACTGAGTTTGGAAACTCAAAGTCTTAAGAGTTTGGGGAGTCATTTAAATGGGTGAAATGGGCAGATGCTGGGTCACAGAGAGGGGTGGAGATGTGGTGAAGCAGAGCTGAAAGAGACAGTGGTTCCTTACTACACCGATTTTTGCCAGGTAGGAATGCAGGCCTAGACTTTATAGAGGTTCCATCTTCAAAAGATGTTGGAAATCTGGACTTTTAACATTATAGGGTGTTTCCATAAAGTTTTAAACACTGTTAGATCCAACACAACACATTTAGCGGCTAAATAAAGAGCACAGGTTGACAGTTTGCAACTTTGTTTGGGTCTCAACTTAGATGATCCTTTCTCCAGGAAGTCATCCTGGATGCCTCCAAAGCACAACTACCACTCCCAAACTGCCCATCTCACTAACGAAATCGCCTGCCTTTTGGGCCTGTCTCCTTCTGGGGCCACAGGATCCTAGAGCGGGGGCTAAGTCTTGTTCACACACAGCACCAGCACAGCCCCCGCCATGCAGCAGTAGGCACTCAGCCAGTATTTGATCCAAGAATGAGCTACTTCCACTCAACCAGCATGTGAACAAGCTGGGGCTCTTGCACTTTTCACATGACCTGGACTTAGTAAAAGATGCAATGAAAAGATATGAATGGACCGAGATTTTGATGGCTAAACTTCGGATTGGATTGAAAGGCCCAAAAATGAACAAGGCACGCTTGGCACTAAAGCGGTAGATTGTTCTCTTTTTGTTCAACACCATAAATGTCTGCAAAAACAAACAAACACAACAAGAATTACATGTAGTGACAAAACAATATTTCTCATGAGTTCATTTAGAGAAAATTCAGTGGAACCACAGATTGAGGTGTGGCTTGTTTTATTATGATCATGCCAGTTTCTAATTGGAGTGCTGTCATTCTGAAGTCTGATACTTTCTGACCAGCCTACACTGTGACTCTGGACACCAACAGATCTACCATGTGGCCTAGGTCTCAGAGTCCCAAGATAAGTACTGGGCTGTGGACTGTTTACCCAGTGTAATACTCTGGAGGCTCCAGAAATGGAGCATATAGACCCTGCAGATAAACAAGGGTGGAGACTAGTAACCGGGGCAAGCAAAACCCTTCATATTGTACTCCATGGTATGTGTCTATGGCGATAAGAACTAGAAGGGAACTTGGAGAGATGGAAGTAGTACTGAACATTCACATTCAGCAGATTATTTTAAATTATTTTGATTACAAATGAAAACTTCGTAACAAATCTTAGAATAGTCAGGGACCTAGAGAGTCCATATTGTTGTACCTGAGCAGTTCTACATGAGATAGTCTATCAATCAATTCTAACCTTGAGGATCATCAACAAAAAAGTCATCAAGTTTCCCAGACTTGTTCTCCTGTTCCCACAGACATTCAGGCAAATCTGCCTGTGGTTCCCAGCTGGTGGGAGAGGCCCTACAGAAGGCATCTGGAAATGCATGTGGGTGTTTTTGATTGTCTGTCACAATTACTGGAGGCCCTACTGGCCTTTATTGAGTAGTTCTAGGGATGCCAAACCCGGGACAGATCTGCTAAATGGTATCCTGTCCCATCCAAAATGCCCACCCTGCTCCACTGAAGAATACCATACCTGCACCCATTTCTTCCTAGTAGGTCTTCCTGGGCTTTGGGAAGGAAGCGGCCCCTGGACAACAACCCATCATTCACAGGCTTCTAACATCAACTCCCAGACCTCCTTTTTTCCATTTAGCTGTAATCTGGCTGTCCCCTTATATGTCCCTAAGGTTTTAGTTACAAAAGCCTTCACAGAATGAGGGTCATTCCTGTTTCCCCATGTCTCTGCTCCTTTAAGATTTGCAAAAGTACTACTTGACATGTAATACAGTATGTTCTTATACAGAAAAGACAGGCCTTATCACCCAGGCCCAATATAGCAGGGTGGATGCTGCCTTGGCTAAGGTACCAGAACTTCAGTCACTGCCAACCATCAACCGTCCTTCGTTGTGTTGCTGGAACTTACTTGTCTGCTGGCCATCTGGCTGCAGGAAAAAATGGAGTAGGATATTTTCTGTTGCCTCTATAACAAAAGGAAATGGGCCACAGAGTTCTTTGAAAGCTATGAGCTCAGGAGCCCAAGACCCACTTTAGGGATTCTGGGCCTTTCCTTTGGATAGAAAGACAATTTTAGGGCAGAAAGCAAATCTCTCCTTGAGGTGGATCACCCAGATTAATAGGTGGCATGATATGGCTCTGCCTCTGTGCCCCTTGATATTTTATTAATGCTATCTCTGACTGCTTTAAATATTTCAACTAATGGTGTATTTAACTATACTCACCAGGGTTTTAATTATTAAAATGATAGGTACCAGCTCCTTCTGTCTGTTTGCTGAATCCACCCCTTTCTCTGTAGCTCTTCAAAATGGAAATTTCTAAAGATAGGAAGTAGCCTTAGACTACAGAAGGAGCCCGTGGGTTTGAGTCACAACTCCATTCCTTACTGGTTGTTTGGCCTGGCCCAATCCACTTCCCCATCTAGTCGTTGGATTCCTCATCTGCGGGGTGGAGTGGTAACTACCACATATATCTCACATGACTACTGAGAGTACCAGCCACATGGGGTCATGAGTGTGCAGAACTCTAAAAGAGTATCATGTCTTCTGATTTAAAGGGAGAGCCCAAGCTAAGAAGAGATGATTCTAGAACAGAACCTATCTTCCCAGGACTGTCTGCAGCACACCAAGCTGCTGCCTGCTCCAGCCTTGAGGCAGAAGACCTCCAGCAGTTAACTCACAGTTAACAACTCTGTCTCCAAGAAGGCCCTGGAATTCTGGGGCATAAGAAGGAGAAATACTGGACTGTTTTTGTTCCCTCATCTCTCACCCCTTTCTTGTTTTTCCCACTCACACCCCACTTTCCTTTATACACATAGTTCCCATTTGGCCTGGTAATCCTAGGTCTGTCCTAATACAAGAACATACCAGGCAACATTTCTCTGGAGAGATCAATTTCTTATGGTTGCCAGTAGAAAATGGTCTCAGTGGCTCATATTTCTGCCCAAATTTCCTTCCTTCTGAACTCAGTCTGGTGAGGTAAGTTTTCCATTCTCTGCTGGATCACATAGTGAGATGATGATGGTAAGGTCTTCTGAGATTTCCTGAAAGGGGAGTACTGTCCTCACTGCCCCAGGCTTTCAAAAAGCCATCAGAAGAGCCCAGAGCTCACAGTTCCTCACTCAGGAGCCCCTTTAAGGAACTTTCACTAGAATTTCCCTACAAGAACTATATTCAAGTAGGTTAAACAGTGGTAGCAAAGGAGAAGGACAGACATCCCTGCAAACTCCAAGATCAGTGTTTGGAGATTCTTATAATAGCCATTATAACTGCATGGTTAGAACACCCCAGACCTCATTCAACTACCTTATGATTTTTGTAGAATGGGTCCAAGTCTTCCAGGGGCCTTGCTATCAGCTCATGGGGAATGTCACCATAGAGTTTGGGCAACTTCCTGGAGACCTTTAGGTCAAGCTGAGGTCGAGGCTGGGGTTCTGCTGCTGTCTGGTCTTTGCACTTCTTTTTCTCCTTTTGGATGGCAATCCTCTTCTCAATTGTAGCCAGAGTGTCAGAAGTGAAGGGACGGAAATTCCGCTCATCTGGAAAGATCACTGGGTAGCACCTGTCATCCATTTTCATCCTCGAGACAGAGATAAGCAGTAGATCCTCAGAGAGCTCTGAAAGGTAGAAATCACACAGCCTGCCCTGGAATTCCACTTTCCAAGGATGAGGTCATGGGGGACTATAAGAATTAAGTGAAGTGAGGGGGCTTGGAAGCTCATTGGCTGTGGAGCAGGTCAGAAGAGGTGACCACCATTGTAAATACAGCAGGAATTTGGGGCACAGGGAAAACCAAAGGAGGCCATCATTCTTGTAGGACCTGGGTGTAAATGGTAAGTTAAGTTCAGGAAAAATGGGCAGAAGAAGCCCAGTCTCTAAAACTGAGACCCAAGCACTGAGCAAGACAGTAAGACTGAACCCACCGAACTACTGAAGTGGGGCCTGCAGATGGTGGCCCAGTGGCTGTAGTGTGAACAGGAGCAGAAAGAATAGGGAATTAATTGGGACATAGCTATGGGTTGCAAAATCAAAACTGTAAGTGCATGCGTCTTCTCACTGTTTGGTCAGCAAAGTTCTTACAATGTGATGGAATGGAAACAAAGAGGCTATACACACAGGCACAAACATTTACACTAATACCTATGATTCTATGCCAACTTTCTTACTTCTGAGACCCTGATCTGGCAGAAATGAGACCCCAAGAAAGCAGAAAGGATTTGCCAAAGCTAACAGGGTCATTCTGCCATGGGCTAATAGCTGTACTGACCCCTATCCCTGACAGCCCTTTCTACAAGGACTTCCTCTACAACCTCAAGTTTAAAAGTAGGCTCTGAGAAAATGCAGTAGTGCTCAGGTTAAATGCCTTTACTCCCCATGCCAAGCATCCTCTTCCTTTCTTATATACCTGAATGCCAATCTAATATTGATTCCCAAGGCACTCCAGAGAATTACAATGGGTAATCCAACATAGCATTGGTTTGTTCATTCAGCAACCCATGTGCTCAGTGTCTGTTCTAGGAACACTGCTAGGCACTAATGGAGAAGAAACAACAGCCCCTCCTCCTGGTCCTACAAGTTATGCTGCCCTGGTGTCGTAGGGGTGAAGACAGATAAAAGACAGGAAATTACAACAGAGTAAGACAGATGCTAATATAGGGAGAAGTAGAGGGTGCTATGTTTGTGCATGGGATAGGTGTCTAACCAGTCTTGGGGAATCAGGGATGATCTGCCAAAGCTTTAATGTCCCAGTTGAGACCTGAAGGGGATGTAAGACATAGACAAGAAAAAGGGAGGACATTAGAATGTGGTAGGAGAAACAAACAGCATGTACAGGGACCCATGAGTGAAAAAGAACATGGTGTCTGTCAGCAGGTTCTGTGTGCCACGGATGGAGATTCTGTGGGATGGATGGCCAGATAAGGTTCCAGTCAGCATTGAGAGAGCATGTGGGGCCCTATAATCCTTAGTAAATATCATGGATTTCACCCTGAGGGTGATGGGGAGTTGCTAAAGAGTGGGTTGTTGCTGTTGTTGTTGTTGTTGTTGTTGTTGTTACAGAGGAGTAACACTATCAGGTTTTTAAAAAATATCCCTCTTACTGATGAGAATGGATAGGACTTGGGACGAGGGGCTGAAAGAGGTGAGGAGCTGGAACTACAGAGATTGTTGCAACAATCATAACCACTAAGGATGACCTAATGGAGTGGGTAGATCTGATAGTCACTTAAGAAATAGCCCTGACCAGTGCTTTATGGGGAGGGAGAGATTTGAGGGACAGGAAGGAGCTGAAGTTCCTGGCTTGGGCAGCTGGGTCAACACAGTGCCGCTCACTCAGACAGTGAGCACTAGGGAAAGAAGAAGTTTTGGGGGAATAAACTGAATTTAAAACAGATGGAATTGAAGCTGTTTGTGGAACCTGCAAGTGAAGAGAACCAAGAGGCATTTGAATACAGAGCAATCATAGCTTACACGTTAGCCTCTGAAAAAAGCATATTAAAAAAAAACAACAACATAGACTTCTCTTGAAAATCCCTCAGGAAGGCACCATACTGATGAGGCACCCCAACTCAGTGGTCAACAAGGTCAATACGGCCAATTCTTCTTCTGGTGCTAGAACCGGTTACCCTTTCTTCAGTTAATCCACAAATTGGTCAGATTGTGTTTAAGGGCCATGATAAAGGCAACATATGTGTCTTTAACATACTAAGGGTAATGTGATGCCCATAGTGTGAGTCATATATCAACTGAAATGACATAGGGAATCTAGATTCTGTTCCATTCATTCAGGGTCAAGCTCTTTATGAATGTGCTGGGTGATGGAATTGGCCACCCTCTTAAATTACTCTCTCTCTCTTCCCACCCTTCCACTCCTCCTCCCTTCCATTCCACTCCCCTCTCTCTCATAAACATATATGATTGAATTGGTATTAATGAAGTGGAAATATAATGAGACTCTACTGTATTTGGTTCTAGAGCTCATGAAAGACATTTGAGACAGGGATGGAGTCCTCTGCAGTCAACAGTATATGAATGTTAGGTGATCCTAGAAAATAGATGAGCCGAGAAAGACCCTGGATGGCAAAAACCAGACCTTATGCTAAGTTATAGCAAGGAATCCAGTACAGGGCTGCTATCATAATAAGGAGACTATTAAAGAAGAAACTGGACACTCTGCCCCTGTTGTTCTGACCCTGGGGATATTTTGCTCAGTCTCTAGTAGAAAAGAGGCTTGATGAAATAAGTAACACAAAATAAAATTGAGAACCCCAGAAACTGTGCACATTAAAATTTGTTATAAATGCTGAAATAGCTAAAGAACCACGTGTTAAAGTTGACATTGAAAACTACAAAAATTGACCCGGGAATAAGAGGACTTTATAAAAATATCAACTCAAATAAATCTGACAAAATAAAATCACATGCAGTAAAATTTTCTTAATAACTGAAAAAATTGATGAAAGAATCAAATATTTTTAATAAAAGCAGACTCAGGATAACTGGACTATAGAAATACAGGCTGTGCATGCAAAATTAATTAAATTAATAAAAATCAATATAGTATAATTGGTAAAAATTTGGAATGATTCAAATCATCATTGTGAAATTTATACCTCATATATTTAATTCTGAAAAATTTTTCTGCACAGAAAATGGATTGCATTGCATGGAAAATTGGTTGAAGAATTAAATTGGCTAACGTACAATTCTTTCCCAAGCTTCACTAATAATCAAGTATGATGGCAAATTTTTCAGACACTGAATGACTTTTTACAACAAAATTATTTGAGTATATGCTCCCAAACAATGAAAAGAGAAGCCAAAAAGTGGTGGATGCTTGAAATCCAAAACATAGTGTACCTAACCCAAGAGTGCAATAAAAAAATTCCAGGTAACTGCACTACAATCAGCTTAAAAAAGCAATTGATCCAACTAGAATTAGAAGTCAGAGAGCCCCCAAAATCCTAAAGGAGAACACAGGCAGCAACCTCTTTGACCTCAGCCGAAGCAACTTCTTCCTAGAAACATCGCCAAAGGCAAGGGAAGCAAGGGCAAAAATGAACTATTGGGACTTCATCAAGATAAAAAGCTTTTGCAAAGCAAAG
>NC_138369.1:57727948-57743843 GCF_054177405.1 Leptonychotes weddellii
AAGACTGTTGAATCTCAGATCTGTACCTCTGACACAAATAATGCAATATATGTTAAGAAAAAAAAAGAAGAAGAAGAAGAAGGTAGCAGGAGGGGAAGAATGAAGCGGGGGAAATCGGAGGGGTAGACGAACCATGAGAGACGATGGACTCTGAAAAACAAACTGAGGGTTCTAGAGGGGAGGGGGTGGGAGGATGGGTTAGCCTGGTGGTGGGTATTGAGGAGGGCACATTCTGCATGGAGCACAGGGTGTTATGCACAAACAATGAATCATGGAACACTTCATCTAAAACTAATGATGTAATGTATGGGGATTAACATAAGAATAAAAAAAAAAAAAAGAAGTCAGAGAGCCCTAAGAAAAACCCTTCGAGAGTAGAGTAAATTCTCTGTAACAAAGAATATGATTAAGCAACTGGTTTCTTAATAAGTAAAAAAGAAAGGCAATTAGAAGTTCCATCAAAACAATAGCTCCTCGAAAAGTCAGGTTTTACGTATGAAGCCAACTAAATGGCTTGAGCAGCTGATAGAGGAGGAAAAAAAGAAAGTCCACTTGACCTTGACACTTAGGACATTCTTTTTCATGCAACAGAAGGTCAGCGACATCAGAGTCCATTCCCTTCTCTATGGGTCCAAATATGGTACTTGGTTTTAGAGACTAGAAGCTACAAAATCATTGTATCATAAAAGTTATATACCAGTTTTTAATTTTAACAATCATCCTATAGATAAAGCAGAATTAATTACAATTACAGAATAGAATTCAAATTATATAAATGTTATAAAATGTTATCGCAAGCTAGAGTTGGAAAGCAAAGACTAAGGGAGACTCCAAGCCACCAATTTCCTCATCTTAAACACCTAGAGAATCGGGGCGCCTGGGTGGCTCAGTCGTTGGGCATCTGCCTTCGGCTCAGGTCATGATCCCAGGGTCCTGGGATGGAGCCCCGCATTGGGCTCCCTGCTCGGTGGGAAGCCTGCTTCTCCCTCTCCTGCTCCCCCTGCTTGTGTTCCCTCTCTCGCTGTGTCTCTCTCTGTCAAATAAATAAATAAAATCTTTAAAAAAACAAAACAAAACAAAAAACACCTAGAGAATCAAGACATTCTATGGAAGGTTGATGGATCAAGCAATCGAGTATAAGTCTAACCCTTAAAATTATGCAGGTACTCAAGGGCAAGACAAAATGAAAAATATACTAAGTAGCAGAAACTGGAGGAACCACGGGGACAGCAGAAGGATTACTGTCAGTACACTAAATTCCTCATCTTGCACAGAGGCAATTCGATAACTGCTACTTAACCTTGATGAATCAAACAAATAGGAGAATAAGAGAATCAGTTAGAGTTAGCCAGACAATGACCGGAACACTGAAACACTGAAAGGGTTAAAAGTGGAACTGAGGACACAGGCGAAGGTGGGGACATTTTATTTTTTGTGTGATACCCTTCCCAGCATTTCTTCCTTCTGAGTTGTTTGAATTATGTGCATTTAAGTGTTACTTTTATAGATTTGCAAAAGGACTGTAAAAATCCTCCCAGGGCTCCAAACATCCTCAGATTTAACACAGAGAGTCAAAATATCGGGTACAATGACGGGCTCTAAATCTCCTTGAGTCATAAAGGAAGGAGGCATAATCTCAACTTGCCGTCCAAACCAGGAGGCCAGCGACATGTGAACTATGATTTCACACAGGAAACCATAGAGACTGGGAGGCCCATGCGGAGGCGCTGCCAGGCCTCCCTGAGGTGATGCACTAGACTTGCAGGGGAGGTGGGGAGTTGCCCATCAGAGAGGGCTCTGCTCCTCCTCCTCTGAGGACTGGCCCTCAGCAGGCTCACAGGCCCACTCCTGCTGAATAGACAGAAGATAAGCACTCATCCAGGAAAGAGGGCTGAGGCTTCACATCCTTAAGCAGAGACCATAAATTCCTCGAGAATTCACTTGCAGTTAAGATTAGGTAGCTCCAGGCTCTACTTCCAATCTACAAGCCTTATAGAGGCATTAGATCTGAACTCCAGTCGCTCACTCATTCATGCACTGGGCGCTGGAAATGCAAAATGATTTAAAACACCATCCCAGCCCTCGAGGTTCTTACAAAGATGTGGGGAATTAGGTGAGTCAAGATGGAGGATGAAACCACACAGTGAGTGTGGCTGCACTAGGGGGGAACTTTAGGTGCTGTGGGAGCCCAGAGGACACAGTGGTAATGAAGAATCAGGAGTCATTGAGCTGGTAGGACAACAGGAGGTGTGCGCATGTGTGAAAACACTGAGGGCAGCAAAGGGCTTTTGTTTCTTATTTATGACTCTACCAGCTGTTATAAAAGTTGCATAACTTCACTGTGCCACACATTGGCAGTTTGCCCACCAGACCTCTCCCCTTCCTTCTCCTCTTCCTTCTCCTCCCTGCTCAGTGCCTATGCGGCTAATTCACATGGACCCCTCAGTTGGATCCCCTGAACTCTGACTTCTGGTTGGGTTTGGCCGATGCAAGGTACCAGCAAGAGACCCAGGGAATGGTGGAAAGTGAGGTCAGGGTTTTCCTCCCCACCTCTCCGCCCAATGGCTGCCATGCCCCACAGCTCCTACCAGCTGGCCCGTCCACAGGGCTCTCTCTGGTTCTGTAGAACCGCCTTCTCCTGGCCCCTTCAGATGTGAGTGTAATGGCACCCCATTCTCACCACTCCTGAAAACTGCCTCCTCACGGGTTCCTGTTACTGAACTCTGCCTGCTTTTAAAAAATATCCCTTTAATAAAATACCTTCAAAATGCCCAGTTTGAATGTACCATCTGTTTCCTGCCAGGGCTCTGGCTGATGGAATCATCCAGTAAATAAAATTTAGAAAACAAGAAAAGGAAATGATCACCCACAAACCAAAGTCATCTAGCACATGCAAGTTTTAACATTTTGGTATATTTCTTTTCAGCAGTCTTTATGTCCATATGTTTACATAGCTGGCATTGTTACACATATGCAATTTTACCTCATAATATCACATTAATTTTTAATTAATTTCTATCTAATGTGATATTACAAACATTTTTACAATGATAGTTATCATTTAATGGCTTCTACCCTGTTTCAGGTAAAATTCTAAGTGTGTTAATATTACATTATCTCATTTAATCCTCAGAACAATCTCATGAGATAAATATTATCCTTGGGGGCTTTCTGAAAGGAAATACTCATCTGGAATGAAAGTGAATTATTAGTGGCCTTCTCTTAAAAGGCAGGGGTTTTAACTTTATACCTTCTTAGACTAGTGTCTCTCTCCAATTTTCTCTGTCAGTAAGAAGCCAAACTGGACAACCTGATCCTCACACTTTACCCTAACCAGTAAGGGAAGTCACTGGGAAAGTCACTAGAGGTTTGTAACTGCATGACCAAAACATTTCGATGTGGATCTGGTCCATACAACCTGAAACACCAACACTGAGGTTAATAAGAGCTATAAACTATGGGCTAAGCACTGGGTCAAATGCTTTAAATGGATTATCTCTCATAATCTCTCTTAACTTCCCAGGAAATCTACAAGGTGGATATTGTTTTATCATCCACATTCTACAGAAGAAAACATAAGGGCTCAAAGAAATTGAGATACTTGCCTATGGTCACATAAGGAAGTGCTAGAGAATCTCAATCCCAAGTAATCACCACCATGTAATACACCTACCTGCCTAAGCTAAGACATCTCATGGAGGTGAGAGAAGGGAGTCAGGATGAGAAAACCACACAGCTCCCAGCTGGGCTGGGCGGCGTCTATGACACCCTCACTGTGTGATGTACTTCCCAGAACATCAGCCTCACTGCCACCTCTTCATTCACCTGTCACTCCCACAGGCATTCCACTGCCCCCACCATGACACCCTCCCATCCACCCAACCCAGACAGCTCAACGGTACCATACGCTATAAGATGCCCCTTTGTCCACTTTGGGTGGTGGTCTAAACAACAAGATCTTAATTTTGGTGACACAGAAGCCATGTCCATTAATGCGGGTTACAAAAAAATAATACCCATATGAAAATCAGAAAACAAATGAACATTAACAGATTTTGACACAATCGATCTCAATCCAAAATTCAATCCCAGGTTGATTAGCTCTTCAGAAAAAAGAATTTTTTTTTAAGTGTACATTAATTTCTGATTAAGTTTAATTGGCCACAGTGAACTCAGAAACTATTTGGAGGATTTGCATGATAGTCTCAGGATATAAGACTTGAACATATCTTTTCTAGAAAAACCCAATTCCTGACATGAAGTCCAGTGCTATGAGCACCTGTCAGGCCAGGTAGCCGTCTCCTGTCCCCATGGCCCCAGGCCTTCTCAGAGCACTTGAAAGGAGGAGAACTACCCCCATGGACCCCATCACCTGAGCCATGCATCTTGTGACTGGTTCCTGACTCTGATTTGAGCAGGAATGATACAAAAGCCCTGTACCCCATCCTGATAGAAAAAAACAGAGCAAGTTCCATAATGACAGGTCTAGCCTTGAAAGCACAGAAGAATAGGGCTGCCCCCAGCCCAGAGGACTTACCTGCTTTGGTAAGCTGGCTCCAGACAGCAGTCCCAGTGGCACCTCTCAAAGCTCTCCACAGAGCAAGTCTCTCAGAGTCTGAGCTCCTGCTCCTGGCAGTTGCAGGCCTTCTGGGAGGGGCGGCTCGGAAGCTGGGTGGAGAGCGTGAGGAAGGCAAATGGGAACACAGCCAAAGTGATTTTAAAGAATCGTGTAGGAAACCCTGTAACCAGAGAAGTGACTGAGATGGTACTTACATTTATATTTTGGAAGCATCTGCCTTTAATCAGCGCTTAATCTAACTCTGTAGAAAGCATCATTAATAAAGAAACAGGTTGTTTTTTTTTTCTTTGGCCTCATCCAAGTGGGTGAGAGAACAGCGAAGAGTCTATCTGAAAAGCCATGCTGGGCTTCTGCAAGCAGCTTAGCCTGTAGGCCACCTAACCCAGGTGCACTGAGGTTTCACCCCCCAGGACATACTAAGGCCCACAATGTGAAATTGTTCATAAGGCACCCAGTCAGCTGCTCTTCCTTTCTTTTTTCTTGTGCCATCAACACTGGGGGTTCCCACCTATGAAAACACATGCTTGCTTATGTGATTGTCATAAAGGACACCAAGAAAATCCTTTGGCCACCAAAGCAACTCCATAAAGGATCTGTCCTCAAGCCCTGAACTCCCCCAAGTTAGTTTTTGTTTTGTTAATTCTCGAGGACAATTTAGATCTCTTTGGAAAGTGTCACACCATAAGCTATTTTCAACCATTGTCACCTTCCAGAGGCTAGCTGACAGCCAACAGGGATAAACAATGCAAGATGGGTGTTTACATGGGGGCAGGAGGTAGGAAGTAGGTTTAAAGGAGTGTTGGAGTAGAATTACAGGCAGATTTGGATCCTGCCAGAAGTGGCACTGAACACTAGTGAAAAGAACTGGGCATAAATCCCAGCTCTACCACTAAAGCTGCATGGTATTGGATGAAGCACGCACTTTCTCTGAGCCTTAATTTTCTTTGCATAAAATGGGATAATTCTTTCAAACCTCCTTAGTCTTAAGAAGCAAATGTGATGATAGCTATAAAAACATTCTGCAAATACTGGATATAAGTATCTTCATTTTTAAGAGGGAAAAGGCCTGGTTGCTTTTCTCCCCCAACTGACTCAACACCTAGATCCCACGCAGAGAAACTGAAATCACAGGCATGGGATTAGTACCAGGCTTGGCACAATGAATATGCCCTGACTTTTTAAAGCAGTGATCAGAAATTCTAAACCCCTGTCTGATTTCAGAGTGATTCTCAGAATAACGGAAGACCAAAGAATAGGAGAAGTACTTAGAGTTAATAAATAAGCATTTTTTATATGGATAAAAATGTGTATGTCTGAAGAGGTAAAAGAGGCCTCTACATCCATAACCTTAAAAGGTCCTGGCCTTTTTACCACTTCTTTTTTTTTTTTTTCTAAAGATTTTATTTATTTATTTGAGAGAGAGAATGAGACAGAGAGAGAGAGCATGAGATGGGGGAGGATCAGAGGGAGAAGCAGACTCCCTGCTGAGCAGGGAGCCTGATGCGGGACTCGATCCCGGGACTCCAGGATCATGACCTGAGCCGAAGGCAGTTGCTTAACCAACTGAGCCACCCAGGCGCCCGGTCCTGGCCTTTTTAAATATAAACTCTTTGCAAATATTATTTTCCTCAGCTCTATTAAGTTATTTTCTGACTTCCCACTCCGAAGGTTCAGAGAACATCCTAGCTTCATCTTCAAGGTAAATGCAAATGATTCCAAATGTAAGGACTTGTAAAGAGTAACACACCAACACAGGCCACCCGAGCAGTATGGGGTTTGCATTCAGGACTTTCCCCAGACTCACCTCTCCTGTGGAGAACTTGGGGAAGGCAAATATGCATTTGAAAGCTGGAGCAGAATCCCTGTGTTGAGTCCTCATAATAAGAGGATGTTAACATCAGCACAGGGTCAGGATGGCCCACATTTGCATACCTGAAGCCATTCAGCATTGTCACCTCTCTTGGGTGCTAGCAGGCAGCAAGACCCTGGTGGTCTCAGTCTTGCCATCTGATAAGCTGACCAGTTTCGACATCAGTGGCCAAGTCAGAATCATCAGCTTTAGCAGCAGCCACACATCCATCTGTTTATTTAGCAAAGATGACATTGAACCTCCACTATTCAGAACATCTGAAAATACCAAAACAAGACCTGAGTCCTTAAGGAGCATGCAGTCTGCTGCAAGAGAAAGATGTACAAAGAACTATAAGCAAGAAAGAGGGCATCAAGGAGCTGCAAGCAAGATGCAAACAGAGATCTCCACAGAAGGGATCAGGGAGCAACTCATTTTGGGAAGGCTTCCAAGAGGAGGTAGGATTTGAGCTGAGGCTGAGATAATGAATGAGAACTCAATACGCAGAGCAAGTAGGGATGGACTTTCCAGGAAAAGCCTGAGCAAGGACACACAGGCCTGGAAGGACAGGACATGTGTAGAGAATCTCAAGTGGTTCTATGAGGATGGACAGGTGACAAAGAGAGGAACACAAAAGAAGAGGAGGTTTTGCATGGCCTTGCATACCACTTGAACACAACTATGCAGTTTGAATTTGAACTTGTATTGAGTCACAGGCATGGTACTGGCATAATCTTAAGCTTCTGATAATATATAACCACCAACTCTTCTGTTTCCCTGATGTGCACTACTACTGGTGTCTCACTGACATGCAAGTAAACAATGTTCATGGATAATGCCAAGGGTAGTGACATACACCATAGCACGTGTGGCAGCCAAAGTGAATGGAACATTTGTGGGAAAATCTGGAGGGAGCAAACCAAGGGGAACTAACTGGCTGTGACTGATTTAACTGAAGTCAGAGATGGCCTGAGGAAATGTAGCAGTGGTACCAAAAGCAGCTGCTCTACTCAGAAACCTCCTAAAAGCTGGTTCCTGTATATTCTGCCCTCCCCTGATGCCACAGGGTCAGCCAAAGGCTTGCACATACATGTAGAGACTGAGCAAAGGTTTCAACGTCCAGCTCCTGAGGTCTCTTGCAACACAGGAGTGAAGACTGCTCCATCCTCTAACTTCCACAGTTCTTTCCTGGCACCTGCATTTAGCATTTAGTTCACTGTGATTCCACTTTCTGATATGTATGCTGATATGATGTGTATTTCTTTTTTTTTTTAGATTTTTTTTTTTATTTATTTGACAGAGACACAGCGAGAGAGGGGAACACAAGCAGGGGGAGCTGGAGAGGGAGAAGCAGGCTTCCCGCCGAGCAGGGAGCCCGATGCGGGGCTCGATCCCAGGACCCTGGGATCATGACCTGACCCGAAGGCAGACGCTTAACGACTGAGCCACCCAGGCGCCCCATGATGTGTATTTCTGATATGTAATATTGAGGAGTCTTTTGGTTGCAAGTAACAAAATCCTAACCCTAGTATACAGTATAAGCAGAAAAGAGACTTTATTGGCAAGGATCACAGGTGTCACACGGAATCCAAGGGAAGAAATGCTATGGACCCTCATGGAATAGAACCCAAAACTGAAGACCTGAAGGAAACTCAGGAAGCTCTGTCTCTCTTCATCTCCTGTTTCTATTGCTATTCCCCAGCCTCTATGCTCCCTTTTTATACTGTACACTACCTTTTTGTGGTCCTAGTGGACCTGACAGAAAATGGCCATTCTCAACCTCTGTGTTTAAATGCAAAGCCCTTTCATTCTGTGATACAAAAATCCTTGGGGAAGGACCTGAATCATCACACTTGGCTCCAGGGCCTGACTCTGAACCAATCAACAGAATTCAGGGAGCTGGAGGTCAGGCAGCTCTCACTGCCAACCTGAGGATGGATCCAGGAGGAGCAGCTCCTAAAGAACCCCCAAATGGGGACAGCACCAACATCACAATGTCTTAAGGATTAAATGAGGCAACATGTATGAACTTCTCTTTGTACACTCTTAAATATTATACAAAGATACAACTTTATGGTTCTTTGGGAACCAAAAGACCTGGACTTGAATCCTACCTTGTTGTGCCACCTAAAAGCCATGTGATCTCTTTTTAAAATTTCTCTAAATCTTGGTTTCTTCATCCAGAAATGGCACTGATAACATCTACTGTCCACAGCATTCATGAGACTTAAATGGTCAGGGGATTCTACCACTTTGTGAACTGTAAAGTACAAGCTAAAATAAATGTAAGTGGTTGTGGTAAGAGTCAGTGTTCACACATGTGGTCCCCCACTAACTACAGTGTCCTTACCACCCCACCCCCACAGATAGAAATACACACACTCCAAAGTCTTTATACCCACCACAGTCCCTACCACACTTAAGCTCCAGCAAGTAGTAGCTACAGTGGATTGCTAACTTATTTGCGTAGGAGGGAGAGGGGAATAGGTGGAGGAAGGGAGGAAGGGAGGAAGGGAGGAAGGGAGGGAGGGAGGGAGAGAACAAGGCATGCCGCCAGGCTGAGGCTGGGATAGGTGGCCAAGTCTATATGCAAGCCCAGTAAAGGGACTGGCTGGAAGTCAAAAAGGATATAATTAACTTAAGAATCACAATAAACTTGTAGCCACACTTAATAGGTTTCAAGTATTTTCTCAATTTACCCTGGCTTCATTGTTCTCGGTTTGCCCTTGTTGAGGAGGAAGGGAAAGGAAAAAGGCAAGGAAAAATCTTAAAGAGACAGCACTCCCAAGCCTGTAAACAAGAGGAACTGGTGTAGGCTTTAAACAAACACTCAGTGGCTTGCCTGACGTCAGACCTCTGTGCAGCCACTCCTCAGAGAACACAGAGAGGAGGGGAGTTGAGCTGTAGTGCCAGGAAGAAATATATCTGACCTATGAAACTGCCTTGCCTGACCTCCCTCCCCACCACCCATCCCAGCCCCCTCCTCAACCCTTCTCTCCAGGAGCCCTTAATACCCTAGAGGCTGAAAGTAGTCTCAGGGCTGCAGCTGAGTATCCCTTGAAGAATTCAGGCAGGTTTGCCTCATGATGCCCTAGTTGTTTTGTCATTTCAGCTTTTTCTATGCTTTTCCCTGACTGAGCAGAAAATGGGTGTTGGTATTTCTGGAGCAAATTTAAAGCCATCTGGAAATGAATTCACAATGTGTACAGAAGAGAAACAAGGTCTTCTGAGGTTCAAGTTCAGAAACAGAATGACTGGGTGTCACAGGAGGAGTTGGAAGACCCTCCTCCTCTGTTGCATCTCAGGTTAAATGCTTCACACCAAAACCTAAACTTGATGATACTCAGTGCTCTTTGTTTATTTATTTATTTATTTTAAAGATTTTATTTATTTATTTGACAGAGAAAGACAGCGAGAGGGGGAACACAAGCAGGAGGAGTGGGAGAGGGAGAAGCAGGCTTCCCACGGAGCAGGGAGCCTGATGTGGGGCTCAATCCCAGAACCCTGGGATCATGACCTGAGCCGAAGGCAGCCTGCTTAACGACTGAGCCACCCAGACTCCCCACTCAGTTCTCTTTAAAATCTTGAGCACAGTAGCTCCTCTGGCTACCTCCGTAAAAGGAGGCCTGACCAAAACCTCGGAAGTACTTGAGCCTGTGGACATCAGTGGCTATCTAAAGAATGTATCCTTTTATCTGTAGCACAGATGTTAGCTGTCTGCCCCTCTGCTGTCTCCTGGACCCACTCCTGCTGTCCCTTGCTTCTAGCCCTGAGGGAATCTCTCTTGGCCTTCCCCAGCCCCATTGGGCCCTCAATTCTTTTTATTCACTTCAATTTCCTACCATCTTTCCTCTCAAGAATGAGGCAAATTTATTTCCATGCCTTGAGCATAACAGTTTGAAAGATGTTCCCTATTTTTTTTTAAATGCATGCCCTGGGTCTCATCTGCCATCTCAGGCAATTTATCTGAGTATTACTTTCAAATAAATAATATGTTCTCTGCAAAAGAAATTTTAGTAAAGAAGTATGTCTCCACCTGATTGGATTGCCATAATTTGGAATTAAAGGTAATACTATCTTATTTTGTTTGCTGTCAATTTTACATTTAATTTTAGAAATTAAAATGGATACCAGAAATTTTAATTAATTTTTTGAGGCCTTATTTTTAAGACAGTTTAGTCTTAAAAGACACCATGAAGTGAGTATGTATGTACAGGTTTCTAGATGCCTGGAGAGTCAGACCATTGGGGTCCCTCTGCAGCTTCCCCCCTCTGCTCCTCTACACTCTCTGGAATTATCTATGCCTTGACCAATCAAACCTATCAGCATCTCTGCCCCTTAAGGCCAGTGAGACCACTCATCCACAGCACCCAGCATGAATTTTCTTCTTAGAAGGTGGGTCAGGTTAGGCGGTAGTAGGCACACCCTGACCATGGGACCTTCGATGTACTCCCAGAGCCTTGGGACCTTGCTCAAGAGAAAGGGCCTGTGTGGGTCTCCTTTAGCCCCTCTGAAGGCCCAGGCTTCCCTACCTCCACATCCTTGGGTACATCTTCCACCATCAGGGAGCCAACAGACCTCAACATGAGGACAGAGCTGCTACCAGGGTCCCTGTGGGGGGCTGAGGGTCTCACAGCCTCAGTGACTCAAAGTTATAACCCCTGTTGCCCCAATTCTATTATTACCACCCCAGGCCCAAATCCAGAACACAAGCGTCTGATGACAGTCCCTGAGAGCCCAGGTATACATTCACACTCACTCATACATACATACACAGAGTGAGAACCCAGCAGAACAGAGATGTGAAAGTAAATATGACCCAGAAAACCTAGTTTCATTGGGGCCACTACCTGATTTCTGTAAGGCTGGGCTCCCCACACCCCAAACACCATGGGGCTAAGAAAGCGAGGCTCACAGACCTGGTGATCCCAAAGAGGAGACAAACCAGCAAGCAGGCAGACAAATGGCCACCCTGAGTGGCACTGGCCTGGCTAAGGCTCACTTCCCTGACCTTACTTACCTACTCTCATGTCATTGGAGGCTATGCCCAAATCCACACCTGTGCTCCTGTAGGCCCCTGCACAGATTGCCCTCTCCTCAGAATCCACACCGATATTCAGAACTCAGCTGAAGCCCTCTCCTCTAGGGAGCTTTTCTCATAGCAAGGTCTTACTTTGGTGACATCGACTGTCCCCCACTTCCTCCTTTGACCATTTCATGTTGGATGAGCCTCATCACCCCAGTTACGTTGAAGGTTGGTCCAGGGCAAATATTGTGTCCTCTTCCCTTGCATCAAGCAGCACCCAGCTTGGAGTTCATGCTCATAAATTAACATTCAAGCTCCCTATTAAATGGAATGAAGGAAGCTAGATGAGAGATGTCTCAGCTGCTTCCAGAAAGACACTTGTGCTTCAGAGCTTGAGGAAAGCAGGAGGAGGGCGGGAGAGAGGGAGGGAAAGGCTCACTAAAAGCATGTGGAATACACAGAAGAGCTGAGCACCAGAACAAAGACTCATTTAAAAGGGCAAAGGAAACACTAGATGGCTGTTAATGGTGAACTGAATATGATAAATTATTGCTTAAATCACTTGGTTTCACTCCTTGTTGTTATGCACAGTTAATTGGAGGGAACAAAACACTGAGCCTGGCTGAACCGGATGGGAGGTGGCAGCAGTCACAGGCTTGCAGCTTCTCCAGGACCACAAAGCCATCATACAGGGATGACAAGCATGGGGCCAACCTCACTCCCTAGCCCCCTGCAGTGGCCCAGTCTCATTATCCACACTCTGGTCACCTGTGGGCTGTAGCTGTTTGCAGCCAAGTGTCCTAAAGGAGGGAGAGTCAGAGGGGTGGTCTGAGAGGCAGGAGGTCACCTTATGATCCCTTAGGCTCTGAACACCAAACTTGCCACCACAGGGTCCCACTCAGATGTCTCTCACCCTAAAGAAAGCCAGGTAGCCTCAACAACAGATTTAATCTCCATTCAAAAACTTGGATTTTGACAGTTTTTTTTCTTATGTTTCTACTCTATTCACTATATATATATATATCTTAAGTTCCTACTAAATTATAAAGCACTTAGTTGGGGAGAGGGTTAAGGAGACCCAGAAATGAGTAAGACACAGCTTCTGCCTTTACTCAGTTGAGAGAACAGACATTGAACTCGCTGTGGGCTTCATAGAAAAAAAATAATAATCTTTAAAACACTTAATTTAAGACAAAGAATCTGTTAGAGTCTGGGATTTTATTAATAATCCTGTGGCCAAAGGGAGAAGAAGCAGGCAAAGCGAGCCTGATAAAAACATCAGCAAAGAAAGAAATTTAGAAACATATAGAACTGTTAAAGACTAGAATTTCACAAGTAAAGTTTACATGACAATTAATTAACAAGGCTTGGGAGTTACAGTTACATGATATGGAAGACAACATTCAAATGTTGAAGTTTACATGTCTACAAGATAATTTAACAAATACTATCAAGAGACATCTTTATGGTTACAGAAATAGAAAAAGAGATATAACACAAGTATAAGTTTGAAGACCGTGTCCCTTTTCCTAAACACGAATTTAAATTTATATTTAATCTTATGTTTAAAGACTATTCTCAACCTTCAGTTTTATCACAGGAAAATGTTTTTAATTGCTATACTCCTTTCATTAAGTTTTTGTGTAAATAAATGTTATCTCAGGAGAAAAAGCTTTTTCACAAGACTGTTAATTAGAGGCTCACAAGCTCTTCTTAGAGTCAGGAGTCAGTACAGGAAAAAAAGTGATTTTATATATATATAAACACACACACACATACATCTCAGAATTAAAATGCTAACAGAGAATGGAATATGGTTTTTTTGTTAGAAAATGTGAGCTTAAAGAAGACCCTGCAGCAACATTTCCATCAGTATGGAGAGTTAGATACCTTGACACTTTTTTGCAGTTGAAACAACTAATATACTGGATAAAATTGTAAAAGATGAAGAATTAGGAGCACCTGGGTGCCTCAGTCAGTTAAGCAACAAACTCTTGAGTTCAGCTTGAGTCATGATCTCAGGGTTGTGAGATTGAGTCCTGTGTCAGGCTCCACACTGAGCATGGAGCCTGCTTAAGATTCTCTTTCTGCCTCTCCCCCTCTCTTTCTCCCTTAAAAAAGATAAAATAAAAATAAAAGATGGAAAATTAAAACATTTAAAAAGCTCTGAGAACTCTACAGATAAAGACAAAACAGAAACCCTTGAATGGAAAAGTGTTGGAACCAGCTTTTACCTAAAGGATCTCTGCCAAGCCTTAGAGACCTTATGTTTCCAATAGATGGCTGCACAGGGTATGGGACAGGCCAGAAAGCCTAGGGCCCATCTAAAGTGGGATATCTAAGAGTAGTACACTGTGTAAGGTGGGAGCATCAAAGGGCTTATGCCCATAAGGCGAGGTGAACAAGAAATATAATCTGCCTCTAGAAGGAGACTGGCAGAAGTAAACACAAATCCTTTCTGGAGAAATTCCACTGTGATCCAGGACCTCAAGCAATTCCCACAATAATGTTTTAATAAAATTTAGCAGTCCACAATCAAAATCACAAAATACACAAGGAAATAAGTCACCATGAGTGAGAACCAATCAAAGCAATAGACAACACAAAGATTTTAGTTTCTAGAATTATCTTACAGAAAATTTAGGAACTAATAAAAAAGCTTAAAAATATGAGGGAACAAGAGACTGTAAATAATGATCTTTGCAAATTTTAAAATGAATCAAAAAGAATATCTAGAAAGTAAAATATTTAGTAACTGCAATTAGAAATGCAATACACAAATAAAACAGCAGATTAGACATATATGAAGAGAAAATTTTAAAACTGGAAGATATATATAAGGAAATTAGAGTAAAGTGCAGCACAGGATGCAAAATTAGTAAGACAGGTTAGGAGGAACTGAAGATAAAGTCTAATGGAAGTTCAAATTGAAGTTTCATAAGGAAGTAATAGAATGAAGAAAAGAACATTCAAAGTATATAATAATAGTGGAGAAATTCCCAGGATTGCTAGAAAAGATCAATCTTCAAGTCCAAGAATCTCAATAAATCCAAAGAAGGGAAAAAATTTTTTAATAAAAAAATTCAGGCTTCCGGTTGGTGAACACATGGAGATTTGGGGAGAATGGCAGCCCGGAGAGGGCAGGGAAGCTGTGTGCCATTTCTCCAGACCTTGCCCTGCCTAACTCTTCCATTTGGCTTTTCCTGAGTTACATCTTCTTATAATCAACCACTGATCTGGCTGACATATTCCACAGAGTCCTTAAGGCAGTTGGCTTCACAGTTTTCCATCTGGCAGAGTCTTGGTGAGCTACAGATCTCTTCGGAGACTAAAAAGAAGCAGACATTTCATTATACAACAGGTATTGGTTCTAGAAAGACCACCTTTGGGTTATTGAAAGATTGCAGAGGAGTAGGGGACCCTATTCCAACTGGTCCCCGGAACTGAGCTGGGTATCTACCAGACCACTCTGAGCACCCACAAAACCAGCCTGAGATGTAAGAAGATCTGGATCTCTACAAGCAGAATATCGCAGGCGGTTGGTTTTGAGGTACGAAGCGGAGAGCCGTGATTCTGCCGGCAGATATCGGAGGATAAACGGCAGCGGGAGGGTGCCTGGCCATGGGGATCCTACACCACCAGTGAGCGACAACCTCACATGCTGGGTACGGGGCGCAGACTCGCAGACTGGTAGCAGTGGGGAAAGGACTTTAGGGCAGCCCCTGGGGCGGAAACCTGGAGCTGCAGGGTCGCGCGGGCGAACTGGGAGCAGCTGGCAGTTTTAGAAGCACAAAGGGCAGAGACGAGCCCCGAACTGGAGGCAGGACTGGGAGCACTGCAGAGGGGTGCACAACCCAGGACGCTGCTGTTTATAGCAGCATGGACAGAAACGGAGATGGTGTGGCCTGGAGCGCTCACTGAAGAACAGACTGCGGTCTCTCTGCTCTGAGGCAGAGGGTTGGAAACAGTCTCTTCTGCTCTGACTCGCGGAAGAGACGTGGAAAGCCACCAGGGAAAGCTGCCAGAGAACAAAAGCCCCAAAGACTTATCTCCCCTGAGCCCATCCCCCACCACAGGGGGGGCAGGGCAACTCCGCCCAAACGGGGTTGCCTGAGTAACAGCGTGGCAGGCCCCTCTTGCAGAAGACAGGCTGGGAAAACAAGAGGCCAGCAACCCTAATGTCCCAAGAAAACAGGTGCATCTTGCTTGGGTTCTGGTCAATAATTTGGACTCTATACATTCTCTCAAACACTCATCAACAGAATGACTAGGAGGAGGAGCCCCCAAAATAGAAAAGACTCAGAGATTATGACTTATGCTGCAGATTTACAAATGGATGCAGATATAACCAAGATGTCGGAGATGAAATTCAGGCTAGCAATTGTGAAGACAATGGCTAGAATGGAGAAATCAATTAATAACAACATAGAGTCTCTAAGGG
>NC_138369.1:57744343-57785840 GCF_054177405.1 Leptonychotes weddellii
GGGTTTTAGAGGGGAGGGGGTGGGGGGATTGGTTAGCCCAGTGATGGGTATTAAGGAGGTCACGTACTGCATGGAGCACTGGGTGTTATATGAAAACAATGGATCATGGATCACCACATCAAAAACCAATGATGTATTGTATGGTGACCAAAATAACAAAATTAAAAAAAAAAAATTCAGAACATCAAAAGTGACTAGATTCTAAAAGCTTCTATGGAGAAAAGACAAATCATGTACTAATGGATGGTAATTAAACTGATGGCTGACACCTCAAGAGCAATAAAAAAATCCAGAAAGGAACAGAATAAAATGTCCAATGGAATAAGAGAGGGAGAAAAGGTAAACCTAAAATTCCATGTTAACAAATATATCTTTCAAGAACAACAGTGAAATATAGACATTTTGGACATAAACTAAGAAAAGTTTATCAACAAAAGATCCTCACTAAAAATATACCTCAAGCTGAAGAAAAATTTTCCCAGATGGAAAGTCTGAGACACATGAAAGGATGCTGAGTAAAAATATGTTAATATGGGGCCCAGCCGTCTTGTGAGAAGACTCAAGCGTGTGCTCTTGGCTCAGCACTGCCTGCTGCAATCTGTGGAGGAATGTGCCACTGAGCCACCATCATGCCTGGGCACTTCCAGAAAGGCTTTGGCTGTATGGTCACCAACTGATTCAACTGGTTACTTGATGATGAATCAGACCCCTTCGAGGTATTGAAGCAGCAGAGAACAAGAAAAAAGAAGCCAGCAGGGATGGTACTGGGGGCCCTGGGGCCAAGAGGGCAGCTGAACCCACAGCCCAGACCAACTCCAATGCAGCAGGCAAAAGCTGCCTAAAGAGTCCCAGAAAGACCACAAGAACCCACTGCCCCCCCAGTTTTGGCGTGGTTGGCAAGAAAGAGGAGACACAGTTGCCCATGGCGTTTAAGAAAGAAGGAATAAAAGGTGTTAGAAGAAGTCCTGATCAACAGCTGCACCATGAAGGGAGAATAAGTCACAGGAAACCAGAAAGATGACCACCTCATGAATGACGATTTGAAAAGCCACTTGAAGAAAAGGATGAAGGAGGAGACTTTTCAGTTGATGGACAGATTATTGACTGGCATATCCAAGGCTGTGGTGGTCTTGGAAGAGGTTGAGGAGGCCGGGGACATGGAATTCATACCATTCACACCTAAAGACTGAAATTCATCTGTTTTGAAAATGAATTTCTGTCACTACACAGAAGTAACAATATGGTAGTCAGTTTTGTGTTTAGAAATGTATTGGTAGCAGGGATATTTTCATAATTTTCAGAGATTATGCATTCTTCATGAATACTTTTGTATTGCTGATTGCAAATATGCATATCCAAACTTGAAATACATGCATGAACAGTGTATCCCAGTTTAAAGCTTCCATTTCACTTGTTATTTAATTAAGGATTTAGATGTTCTTCCAATTACAAACTGGTTTTAAATATTGGACATAATATCAGTTTTAATACCTCCTTTGCATTTTCATACATGGTCAATTGGGGGCTCATGTAAACTTTGTCAAATTTTATGCTGTGTGGAATACTAACACTACTTTAATAGTACTTTAGTATTTTAACTTAGTTTTAATATTTTCATTTCTGGGGAAAATCTTTTTCACTTCTCATGATAGCTGTTATCTATGCTAAATCTTTATATACAGAAATATTAGTACTTGGACAAATTCAAAGCACATTGGTTTATTAACCCTTGCTCCTTCATGGTTCATTAAGTTCAAAATTATAATTGATTCACAATTTTAACTACATTTTCTTTTAAAATGTGTGACTTTCCCATTTTAAAAACCAAACTAGACACTTTGTTGGTGAAAATTTAAGCTACTTATTATCGATACACATCCTATCAAGTGAAGTAGTTTTATGGGTGTTGGGTTTTTTCCCCTCCAAAGGGTGGATGGAACAAGATGATTTGGCTACTGCATAATATTTAAATTGCAATGTAAAATAAGCGGCCACTCAGCATGATCTGTGTGTGTGGAAGGTCCCAAATCAAAATTGTTCTTCCGTGATCAACAACCCTTTAGCCCTTCCTTTTTCTAAAGAAACCAAAGGGCACTGGTTTGTATGGTAGGATGGGGGAGTATGTTAATTTTTGGAATTTGGAAAGCAGGCAGTCTTACTTTATAAGGCTGCACCATCCATGAAATATAAACCAAAAATCTTACTGTTTCCGAATTTCCTATTTTACTATTAATTTTGGTTTTAAGTTGATAGATGCCTGTTCCACAGAAAGTGGTAAGTAAGTATCTTTTACCTCTTCCTCCATTAGAAAATTAGGCTAATGGATTCCTTGAATGGGAGCATCACCACTTATGAAAACATACATGGAGAGAATTATCAACAAATAGATTTTCTAGGATCTTTTTTTTAGCCTTATGCCACACTTATTGGTAAACAAGAAAGGAATCTCATGTACAGTTTTAAAGATCTTTTGCACTTAGTATTTTCTACCTGTGTACGGTAATATCCAGTTTTTAAAATACTGAAGATCTTAAATCATAAAATGTCTGCTATTTAGCTGATTCATTCTCCCATATACTTCTAAAAGAGAAATTGTATAGTATAAGACTTATTCATTTGGATTAGATTAATTAATCTAGTTACCTGCTAGTTTGACATCTTAGGAAGGAAGTAATTGGTTTTTAATGATGGATAAACTTTTGTGCTGGTGTTTTGGAACTTATGATGCTGAGCATGTTCCACACTGGTGTAAATGTCTCCTATAATTTTATACTTACAAACATAAAAAAATATGTTTATGTGTGGGTAAAGCTAAACAAATACTGTAATAATAATAGTAAACATGCAAAAAATAACAATAAAAATGCTTAATTTGAGGGGTGAAAGGTAGGTTAGAAATAAAATACTGGATATCAGGGAGAGGGATTTAAGCATTCTTAGATCCTTGGATTGTAATTAAGTAGGATTAAAATGTTGATTAACATTAAACTAGTGTAGGCATGTTAAAATAACTTGCTAAGAAATAGACACAGAGTGCATAACTTGCAAACAAGTTGAGAAGAAAATTTTAGTAAGAAAAAGAAAAAAAGGCAAGGATGGAGACTGTTGGACATTATGCTAAGTGAAATAAGTCAATCACAAAAAGATTCCACAAACATAAGGTACCTAGAGTAGTGAATTCATAGAGACAGAAAGAAGAATGGCAGGTGCCAGAGGCTGGAGGCAGGGGAAAGTAGGGGGTTGTTGTTTAATGGATATAGAGTTTCAGTTTCACAAGATGAAAAGAGTTCTGGAGATTGGTCTCATGACAATGTGAATGTACTTAACATTTGAACTGTATACTTAAGTAGTTGATGGTAAAATTTTATGCTATGTGTATTTTACCACAATTTTTTTGAAAAAGAAAAAAAAGAATAGAGACTGTTTTAACAAATTAGAAAAGAGTACATTATAAAAAGAAAAAAATAAGGTAGTAGAAATATATCTTAGTATATCAGTAATCACTATAAAGGTTAATAGAACTCTCCAGTTTCAAACAATGTTGTCATATTTGATTTAAAATTAAAAATCCAGTTGTAGGCTTATTATGAGACATAATTAAAACATAAGGAAACAAATACTGAAAGTCAAAGAACGAAAATACACATACTGTCACAAACCAAGTTTCCATATTTATGAGAATTGTTTCTCAGTTTTTTACACAATCAAAGCATCCACTCACACATCATATAAGACATTTTTGCATGCAGGGGACCTTACTGAAGGCCTGGGAGATGGTGGGAGGGCCTGTACATTACAGAAATACAAACCTCTTCAAATCAAAGATTGTACACTCCTGATCTGAACAGTTCTTTGGTCACCCCTCAAAGCCCCAGGCCTCATGTGACCTCGCTGGCTTAATCCTTCTCCCTCCACCCCATCCCTCTTTCTGACAACCAGGGTCTCCAATTCTCCCTGCTCTTCATTCCAAGCAACTCCACTTTCTCCAGTCCCTCTGTCCAAACCCAGAGGAGCCTTCCTCCTCAAAAGGAATGATTTATGATTACATGTAGAATTAGAAGTATCTGGGGAAATAATTTAATATCCAATACTGCTCAGAGTGTGGATCCTTTGAGAGCAGTCGTTCCTAAACAGGGTTGAGAAGCAAACCCTCTGAAAATTTCCCTTCAGACCCTCTTAATCAGATGTCCTATGGTGGATTTGGATCCACATGCATCTGCTAAAAAAAAAAAAAGAAAAAGAAAATGACGTGAATAAAATTATTATTGCTGAGTACATAGTGATTACTCAAAACAAAACAAAAAGAGTGGGTTTCTGCTTCACCGTGAATTTCTCCAGGCTAGTCCAGCTCTCATAGTTTGTCTGAAATGTTGCCACGGTTTCTTCCCTGGCCAGCCTGCCTCCAGTCCTCCTCCCCTCCATCTGCCCTACACATGCCAGTTCTGAGACCAGAGCTGCTCAGATGGCTTGGAGGACTCCCCGGTAGCTATTGAATAAGAGCTACACAACCTTGAACATGTCACGTAAACTCTCTGTGCCTCAGTTTCTTCATCTGTAAGTTATAGAAAACAATAACTCACATGACGCATGAGGTTGATATAAGAACGAAGAGTTAGCATTTGTGAAGCATTTCAAATACTGCCTGACACATCATAAGCACTCAACAAATGTCAGTCGTTACCACTGTTCATGTTATTTTTTTGTTCTGTCTTGTTTTGGTCATAACTGTCCACACTGGAGATAAAGCCGCACACTATGGCCCTCCCCTCACCTGCCTTTCTAGACTCATTTCCCACTGTGACTCCACTCCCCCCCCCAAATATGACTATGAGTTCCCATTTCTGTACTTTGCTCACTGTAATTTCCACTTGGATGCACAGTTTTTCTCTCTACATATTGGTTAATAGCAGATGAGTCATTTTTTAAAGGCATAACTCAAGTGTTACTCCAGTTCCCTAACTCAAGTTCTCTCCAGACTTCCTCTTCCTGCTACTATCGTATATCAAATCTGTATCATTTCCAGCCAGGAACATTTGAATAGTCAAACCATCTTCAGCTTCTTCCCACCAATATCACCATCCTTGATGCTTCCAAAAAAATTCCCTCCTCCTTAGAAGAACATTCTCTGATTACCTATGATGTGCCAAGCACGGCCAGAACCTTTTACAATATTTCATTACTCATTGCAAGCACCCACATAACACAGGTATTACCATCCCTATTTTACAGACAAGAAAACTGATACTCATTGCCAAGGTCACTGAGCTAGTGGTGGAGGACCAGGATTTCAAATCAGGTCTGTTTCCTCTAGCACCGATACTCATTCCACAAGAATTGTGGAGCCATGTTTGCAATTGTTGCCAGTTCTGTTTACCACCTGTATAACCATTAACTTACTATTTTTACTTAAATCAAGTCAATTTTTAATCTTAAATATATTCTTCCAAAAAATCTGAATGTTACTACTGTCCATTAAAAACTAATAACACTGGGGCACCTGGGTGGCTCAGTTGTTAAGCATCTGCCTTTGGCTCAGGTCATGATCCTGGGATCGAGCCCCGCATCGGGCTCCCTGCTCGGCGGGAGGCCTGCTTCTCCCTCTCCCACTCTCCCTGCTTGTGTTCTCTCTCTCGCTATATCTCTGTCAAATAAATACATAAAATCTTTAAAAAAACAAAAAACTAATAACATTTGCCATAAATAGAAAGTAATCCTGAATAATAATACCATGAAGGTAACATTAGGTCTGACCTGTGCCTCCAGCCTTGGGTCCCTTCATTCTTCCCCTGCCCTTTCCACTCTGGCCACAACAGTTTGCTTTCTGTCCTTATTGCTTACCATGCCTCCTGAAGCCACAGGGTATTTGCACATGCTGTTCTCCTGCTCAGAACACTCTTCCCTACGCTCATAGCTTATTTAAACTTCTTCTAGACTTTCAAATACCAGTGTAAGATATTTCCTTGGGAAAACCTTCACAGACCTCCTGAGTAGACCAACCCCCCCAATCTGGAGTCTCAGAGCACTGCAGGTCTCTCCTCAGCATTTCTCCCAGCCACACTTTTCCATTTGTTTACAGGATCCAATAAAATCTGTCTTTCTCCCTGGATTATGTAATTCCACCAGGGCTATGAACACTGTTGGTTCTGCTCACCACTGAATTTCTAGAATCAAGCATTGTTAATGGTATTTTCTGAATGAATGAATGAAAGAATGGTTCCTAGATTCCTAGATTTTTGAAATATCAAGTAGTAAAGTCTTGCAATTCCTTGTAGGTGTAAGTCTTCTCTTCCTTACTCAGCTCCTGTGTTTCAATTTGATAATGAGGCATGGGAGATACTGCAAGCTCTCTCCAGTGAGGCTACAACTGCTTTCTGGGATCACGGAGGCAGAGCATGACCTGTTGCCCACAGGTTTTGAGAGTCAGAGCTTTCTGAACCTTCTGAATCCTCCAGATACTGCCATTACCATGTTCATTCTCTGCAGACCTGCTCCATGTCATTCTGATGAGCCTATGACAGGCAGGGAATTCAATATGTGAAATAAACACACAACTAATAAAGTTTAAAATGGACTTCCCTGAACCTTTAAACGTCACCCTTCCTAAAACTCTCCTCTGCCAAGTCTGCATGGTGCTTCTCCAAAACCTCTTCTGACTTGGTTTTCCCATCTCCACTGCCAATCTCTAAAGCATGCCCCCATCCTCTGGCATCTGGACCATTATAACACATCCCTCCAGCCCCTGTCTTCTTAAACCGATTCTCTAGACCGTCTAAAATTCATGTATGAGCAGGCTGCCTCTCAGCTGAAAAAACCTAAATCTCCAGTTCCCTCCAAAATCTCAAAACTTCCCTGGCAAACAGTTAAAGTCCTCTTCAGCATGGCCCCAACCTTGCATTCAGCCTCTTTGCTCCACAAGGGAGAACGCTGTTCTGTGGTCACCCTGAGACTGAGCCCAGGCCTATAGCCTGCCTACAGTGCACACCACATGCACTGCAGTGTCCCGCACTGGGGACCAGGCAGAAGGGGGCTGTGTGTGAGTCAGTGCCACACCTGAGGAGATGCTAAGAGAAACAGGCAGCACAGGCTGCTCAGGGAATGTAAGTGCTGGGGGCAGGCATCCTTTTCAGCTCGACTCTGGATGTGAATGAAAGGATCTCTTTCTGCTTTCTTTGAGGAAAAAAAATGACCAATTTACTTTGAAAGAATAGAACCATTTACTTCATATGGAGAAACCATGGAGCACTGCACTCAGAAGACTGAAGAAGAAGGGGCTCACTTCCAGAGGCAAAGTGGTTTTTAAAACATCCTTCCAAAGGGGCGCCTGGGTGACTCAGTCATTAAGCGTCTGCCTTCGGCTCAGGTCACGATCCTGGGATCCTGGGATCGAGCCCCACATCGGGTTCCCTGCTCGGTGGGGAGCCTGCTTCTCCCTCTCCCACTCCCCCTGCTTGTGTTCTCTCTCTCCCTGTGGCTCTCTCTGTCAAATAAAGAAATAAAATCTTAAAAAAAAAACAAAACAAAAAACATCTTCCCAGGAAGGGAAATTAATGGGCGAGCAGTGCAACAAAAGACCCAGAACCACTGCAGGCAAGTATGGCATGGTGATCTTAGTCCTTAATGGGAGTTAGGGGTCACAGCTACCACACGTTCTCACTGCAGGAGCACAGACAGGTCACTACCCTCTCCAAGTCTGTACCATACAGATTGTAAACTGAATGCCATTGGAAAGGCAGGAGGACAAGGAGCAATGTGTGAGAGGGTGCTATAACTAACCAGGCTTCTGAGCCCAGGAGAGATTTGGGGGCCTTTTCAGAGTTTCTAGTAGGTGGTGGTGTCTAGCAGGGAGGATCTCACAGTTGGGCCAGCTCACACCCAGAATTTGGTCCTGAGCTTTGATGCATCTGAAACATTTCATTTATTTAATAAAACAGTTGTGACTGCTATCCTGGGCAGCCTCTTCCCAGCATCAGGATTCCAGGGAAGCCAAATTAGTAACCAGAAGTTTATTCACTGGGGGTGGAAGTGAGGCAAAGGAGACCAGACAGTTGTAGACACATTTTTTGTTTTGCTTTATACCCAAAACCTACACAGAGCCTAAAAATTTTGATGCAGTACAGAACGGGTGTGCCTAAAACCCAGGGTGAGATACACCAGAATGCCAGACACAGTACCTCACTCCCTGGGCTGCAGCTGAATAAACTTTGATGTTGGTTTTCTCTGGTCTTCCTTTGTCTACTCCTCTGTAGACTTCCACCCTTCTGCCTGCATCTTTCATTACCATGTCACTGTTTCCAAGGTGACAGTTTATTTGATGTGTCTCCTTATCTTCCTCAATAGGAAAAACCCTAATCTCAAATCAACCATGTGTTTACAAGCCTTCTCTAGAGTTGGGCTTCCCATCTATTAGGGAAATTCTTATTACCCAGAGGTGTCATTTCCTCACCTGATGGACAAATGCAAAGGGTGCAACTGTCTCCCCTTGCACCTTAATTACATTTCCAAGAAGTAGTTCATAAACTCAGACCTGGAAAATGGCTTCGAGTCAGTTCTAGTATGAATCAGAGCTCTGTCAGCTGAAAACTGAAAACCAAGGTGGCCAGTGCTTCCCAGGCCCAGACATATGCGGGTGTCTTTAGGGATCAGTCTTGAGTCTCTCTTTCTGCATTCTCATCCACGGTCTTGGGAAAGGGCAGCAGGCCATCGACTTACGGCAGATTTTTGAAGTCAAGTGCCACAGTGGCCATCCTAAGGCAAAGAATGAGGTTAGCAACAGGGCAGTCAACAGGAAAATTCCAGTTCAAAAAACCTGAGGGACAGTGAATGACCTCACTTGGCCTCAGACTTTCCAATGAGTGGGATGAATCTGACACAGAGTGCCAAGTGAGACAGCATTGACTCAGAACTATGGGAATGAATATAAGACAAAAGTAGGGACTAGGGTCAACAACAGGCCCTATTTAGAGCTGGGAGGGAGGGACAAAAAGCTGAGTACTCCAGAAGAAATGGTAGCCCTGCTGCCTGCTCTGTTGGGACCACACCTGGACCAGCTCAGGATGCAGAATTCCTGGAACTTTTAATGAGTGTAAAGGGTATTTTCTACAGGGCAAGAGGAAATGAGCTTTACTCCCAACAAAGTGCACAAATCATCCTGGCCTGCTAAGCATCGCTTTTCTTAATGGTTTAATGGGCCCTGGGTAAACAGTAGGTGAGCCCCTGATTTAAATGGAAAAGTCTAAGTTTATTGAATACAACCTCACAGAGCTAATAAAGTAGGGTGGGGAGCTACTTTAAAGCTTCTACTCCTATATGAACCTAAAGGGACATAAAAGAACGCTATGGACTGTTCTACTGGAATAAGCTTAAAGAACAGTTTCATCTATTAAGGGAAGGAGATTTCTGTGGAAGTAGGGAATCAACAGAAATACTGTATGAAAGGTACAACAGCAAAGCATTACCTGATTACCTGAAATGTGTCATTGCTGCATAATAAAGACGTTTGATGGCTCAGGAAAGGGGTGGGGGCAGGAGAGGGAAGCCAAGAAGGAGGACCCTGGCCCAGGGTCAGGAGCCTGGGTTGTCATGTAACACCTACCACTAACTGTAATTTTGGGGGAGCCCCTTCTGGGCCTTGGTTTCCACATCTGTGAAGTTGCTGCAATAATAATAGCAATCGACACTTATTGAATGCTTCTTCCAAATGCTAGATACATGCTCCAAGCACCTCATGCAGGTTATTTCATTTAATTGTCACAGTGATCTGATGAGGTAGAAGAAGAACATTTCCGACTTCTCTGAAAAAAATCAGGAAGTCCGACAATGTTGGGCACCAGTCCAACATGGCAGAAAGAGTCAGAGCTGAGTAGAAGCCATGCTGTTTTAGATGAGACCATTAGCCACACCGTCACCATCACACTCCTATCATACTGTTTATTTTGTTTATGGTACCTGAATGGTTCTTGCAGCAAGTGGGCTTGTGGCCCCTGGATTCAATGGTCTTAATGATCCCTCCTCTACCCCTGAGAGTTGATGTTCTTTGTTCCATGTCAGCCTGCCCAGAGTGGTCAGGCCATTCCTCAACAGTCAGGCCTCAGATAGCAG
Organism: Leptonychotes weddellii; assembly: GCF_054177405.1. Lineage (NCBI taxonomy): Eukaryota > Metazoa > Chordata > Mammalia > Carnivora > Phocidae > Leptonychotes > Leptonychotes weddellii. The sequence continues at coordinate 57,754,442 of NC_138369.1, forward strand.
GTGCTGGAAATTGTCCCGCCTTCAAGGACTCTTAGAAAGCAGGAGTGCTGGGGACTGAGAGCGGGTGCTACCGTGCCCTGTGAAATGGAGTTCCAATGGTCGCTGGGCTCTCTGCAGCTTGCCTTCCCCTGAGCTAGGAGCTTGATCTCATTTGAATGGGGAGAGGAAGTAGCGGAAGAATGAACAAGGACATTCTGAAACCTCCAAGGACTGTGCTAGGATGAACAAGGACCTTCCTATCCTAAGGCAAGTTACTCAACCTCTCTGTGCCTTGGTTTCCTCGCCTGTATGTTAATAATAGTCCCTACCTCATAGGGAGGCTATAAGAAGCAGAGAAAGAACCTCTGTGGGTTGCTAAAAACTCTGAAGTTTCTGGTCCCAGTCCTTTGGCCATCATGAGATACCTGTGGGTTCATAAAAGAATGATCTATCTCTAATAAAAAATAAAAATAAATAATAAATAATAAACCCTTTCTGCTTAAGCTAGCTTGTATTGGGTTCTACCCACCAGGAAGTTAGAAACAGAAACTACTTAGAGATGAACTGACACATTACAAATCCTTCAGGTCTGTGTGCTTTTTCCATTGCTCTCTTCCTAAATGGTCTCTGGTACAGATAATGAACAGTTTACTCATTTTTTCCCAGAAGAATGGGGCAAAATGAAGTCCTGCTCATCACATTTCTTTTTTTTTTTTTTTAAGATTTTATTCATTTATTTGAGACAGAGAGAATGAGAGACAGAGAGCATGAGAGGGAGGAGGGTCAGAGGGAGAAGCAGACTCCCTGCCGAGCAGGGAGCCCGATGTGGGACTCGATCCCGGGACTCCAGGATCATGACCTGAGCTGAAGGCAGTCGCTTAACCAACTGAGCCACCCAGGCGCCCGCTCATCACATTTCTAATTCTTTTTAGTCCAATTGCTTTGGGAAGGTTTCTACAGCACTCATCCTTCCCCAAGCTCTCTTTCTTTCTTCTCTGCTTCCCCTCCTCAACTACCGAGCCATAGGAGGAATCCTGGAGCAGTCTTGCTTTATGACCATTGGGTTCTTTTCACTAGCAGCTGTCCCAAACCACATTTCTCCAGTTGGGTTTACTCATTCTTCAACTGAGGCCCTTGTATTGGGGCAGGTACTCTATTCAGAAACTGCCTGTTTAGAGCGGCCCCATACCTGCTTCTTCCTGGCTCTTCAACACTGCCTTTAATCAAATGTGCACCCCCTGGATTCTCATAATTGCTATTTTAGTTTAAATAGGAAAGAGTTGGGGCACCTGGATGGCTCAGTTGGTTAAGCATCCAACTCTTGACTTTGGCTCAGGTCATGATGTTAGGATTGTGAGATCGAGCCCCATATTGGGCATGGAGGTTGCTTAAGATTCCCTTTCTCCCTCTCCCTCTGCCCCTTCCACCCCCCCTAAAAAATAAAATAAAATAAAATAAAATAAATAGGAAAGAACTGGTTTTATTGCTTTCAACCCAAGAACCCTAGCTTCAATATGGTACCTCACTGGTGAGGGCAAGAGAGTAGATGGTGAAAGGGAGTTGGTTATATTGAATTGTCAAGAAAGGCCTTTCTAAGAAGGTGAAATTTCTGCTGAGCCTTCAATAAAGTATGCAAACAAGGCGGGCAAAGGATTGGGTAGAAGCATTCTAGGAAGGCAACAGTAAATGCAAAGACCTTGAGGGGGGAGCATCATCAAGGAGCAGCAAGGAGGCCATTGCAACTAGAGCCAAGTAAGTGAGCAAGAGAGTGGAAGGAGATGAGAACAGAGAGCTAGGCAGAACTTGGATCCTGAAGCGTCCCTAGGCTGCAGTGAGGGGTTTGGGTTTTATGATGTGGCAAGAGCCAATGAAGAGCTTGAAAAGAGTGACATACTCTGATTTAAAAAAAAAAAAATCTTTCTGGTTGGCTGTCTTGAGGACTTCCTGTGGAAGACAAATATAGAAAGTGTAGTAAGACCAGTAAGGACACTATTTCAGGTGTCCAGGAAGATGTGACCGTGGCTTGGCTGCAAGTCAGAGTAGTGGAGATGGAGAAGAGTGAACAGATTTGTGATATGGTTTTAAGGAAAAGTTGCCTTAAAAAACTTGTTAATGGGGGCACCTAGGTGGCTCAGTTGGTTAAGCATCCAACCCTTGATTTTGTTTCAGGTCATGATTCAGGGTCATGAGATCAAGCCCCGCTTTGGGCCTCATGCTGAACATGGCCCCTGCTTAAGATTTTCTCTCTCCCTCTCCCTCTGCTCCTCCCCCTCCCCCCTCTGCACGTGTGCTCTTTCTCTTTCTCTCTTAAAAAAAAATAAAAACACTTGTTGATGTAGGGTATGAGGGGAAGAGAAGAATCAAGGTTTACTCTTAGATTTTGGACTGAACCAACTCCATAGTTGCCATTTGCTGGGATGGTAAAAACCATGGGAGAGACTTGTCATTGTATTAGTCATCTCCTACTACATAACAAATGACCACAAGATTTAGTGGCTTAAAATAACATTAAACTGTCGTTATCTCACTGTTTCTGTGGGTCAAGAATTCAGAGGTGGGGCGCCTGGGTGGCTCAGTCATTAAGCGTCTGCCTTTGGCTCAGGTCATGATCCCAGGGTCCTGGGATCGAGTCCCACATTAGGCTCCCTGCTTGGCAGGAAGCCTGCTTCTCCCTCTCCCACTCCCCCTGCTTGTGTTCCTGCTCTCGCTATCTCTCTCTCTGTCAAATAAATAAATAAAATCTAAAAAAAAAAAAATTCAGGAGTGGCCAGCTGGGTGCTTCTGACTCATGTTCTCTCATGAGGCTATAGTCAAGCTGTTGGCTGGGGCCACATTACCTGAAGTCTTGGTTGGGGCTGATATGCTTTACAGGTGGTTCACTCACTGGCCAGCACAGTGTGCTGGCCATTGGTAGGAAACTTCCATTACTCACTACCTGGACCCTTCCACAATCTACTTGAGTGTCCTTACAACAGGGCAGCTGCCTTACTCCAGGCAAGTGATGTTAAGATCTCTTATGACCTAGCCTCAGCAGTCACACTCTGTTATTCCCACAATATCCTGTTGGTTACAGGCCAGCCCTATTCAGTGTGAGAGGGGCATGATCCCAGGAGGCAAGAATCACTAGGGGCTGTCTTGATGACTGGTTCCTACACTGTCCACACAGATGCCAGAACCAGTGTAGACAGAGCCAGTCAGGGTATCAGAGAGGCCCCGCTGGAAGAAGGGACCTGAAGAATGGGCAGGGCTAGAGCAGAACGGTTAGATTCTAGAGATATAAATGAGTCAAAGGGAGTGATTCCAGATGTGTGGAATGGACTTCAGTGGAGCCAGATGTTCCCCCATTGAAGGGGAAGCTGGGATGGAGAGACACAAAGCCCTATTTGCCAAAAAACCTCATGGATTCCTGTTTGGGTTTCAGAATATATGGAGGAGCCCATAAGAGTTAATGAATTGTGATATGGGGAGGTAACCATATCTGTTGAAGGAGGAGGAAACCTGGAGCTGAAGATGTAAAAGATATCAACTGAGGCAACTGGTCAGTGTTAAGAAGCAAGCATCCTCCCCACACACTCACCCCTCTCTTGTTTTACAGGAATCACTGTGACCACATAGGGCTAGCTAAAGGCACAGGCATGCCTGACCCATATTCCTAGTTTATGCCTTCTGCCACAGGTGACAGGATCTCTCCCAGTGCTTGAAATTTCTCATTGACTCCCCAAGGAATGTGGGTTGAGTACTGAGGAAAGTATTAATCTCCCAAGACACTCTGAGACCCAAGAGTTGGCTCCTAAGAGCAGGCTGCACAGGAAGGAGAAAGCTATCCACCCCTGTGAGCTGAAGGGCTGTAACTTGAGTCCCAAAGTAGTCAACCTGTGAAAACTATCAAACTCACTCTGGGCACTGACACTTCTATGAATGCTAACTGATCAGATTTATTGAATATTACTTTAAAACTGCAAAGAACAGGCTCTGTAAAGACCCAGGTCTGCTTGTGAGAGCAGGTGCTCTCTTGTCCCAGGCCTGTCCTTATGGAAGAGTTCTCTTAGCAAGGGACCGTGCTTATGTATGCCCATCTAGCTTCACCAGCAACAGGACATTTCTCCATCTGTCCCCATCTTCAGCCTCCATCCACAGAAGCACATACCTCAACTTTGCTATCCCATGAGGTATTTGGGCACAAATTCTGCAGCTGAGTCTCAGGACTAAGCCTGAAGGCAACAGCCAAACTGCCCTGCCTGCAGGATCAGGTACATAATTTGCAGTGCCCAGTGCAAATGGAACTGTGAGACTCCTTGTTAATAAATTATTAAGAATTTCAAAATGGTGACAGCAGAGCATTAAACCAAGTCCAAGGCCTTTCTAAGTGCAAGGCTCTGTGTGGCGGTACAAGGTTGCACACACACCAAACCAGCCCTGCCTACCTGTTATTTCCCCTGAGTCCACAGCTTTGATGCCTGCCATTGACATTCATCCAACCAGTCTTCATATGTGCTCCCTCCAGCCCTGGGCTGAGCCACACAGGACCCTGAAGGAGAAATACTCTTTCCTCTATTTATTATCCATCCCTTACTCTCTGAGCCACAGCAATTTCATCTTCTCACCTTCCTGGCCAGGTACATATCCTGTGGTTTCCATCATCAAAGTTTCTGGACTATCCCATCCCTCCTTCTTACAATGTTCTTCCTGTCTTGGGCAGCAGTGGCAGCCCTGCAGCCCACAGCTGTCCTCTTGGATCACCTTCCACTTTCTTCCTGTCTCAGGTGGTCACACACATGCCTCTCACCTCTGTCCAGGTCCACTCCATTTCCCCATTGCTCTCAACACCCTCTCCCCATTTCTCCATTGTTACCAAGCCTCTGCCCAACAAAAGAGTTCTGCCTACAGTTTGGGAATACTCCACTCCTTTCCAATAATACTGTTTAGAGGTTTTTTTAGGATGGCTACATTTTAAAGATATTTTATAAGTGATAAAAGATATCTAAAAGTGTATTTATTTTATAATAAATGATTTTTTAAATGAGAAAACAGAAACAGATGGGTTAGGGTAACTTGTCCAAGGTCACACAGCTGGTTAGTGGCAAAGCCAAGGCAGGATTTCAGCACCTGCTGACTCCAACTACAATTTCTAACTAATTAGGAATTAGTGGGGTCATAACAAAAAAATAAAGGAATAAGAACATAAAGAAACAAGACAATATGGTGCTTTTTAAAAAAATGGCTGCATGTTCTTTGGCACTATTAAGAGGTGGGGGTCTGTGTCCCTTCCTTTGAGTCTGGGCAGGCTTGTGACTGCTTTGATCAATAGAATGGGGTAGACGTGATGCTAGATCAAAAAAGGTCTGCCTGGTTCTCCTGGGATGCTCACTCTAGGGAAAGCCAGCCCCTATATAAAAGCACCAAATATCTTGAGACTGCCATGCTACAGGGGCCATATGTAGTGTGGTGCTTTAATCAACAGCCCCAGCTGAGCTCCCAGATGACAGCCAGCATCAACTTCCAGCCATGTGATGAGCAATGCTAAACATCCAGCCAGTTGGACCCTTAGAAGATTTTAGCCCCAGCTGTCAATGACCCCCACAGGTAAGTCTTCCCAGCTGGTGCCACAGACATCATGAAACAGACACACCTCACACCACATCCTCATTGTTGCCTTGCCCGAATTCCTGAGCCACACAACCTGTGAATATAATAAAATGGTTTTTGGAAGACCATCAGTTTTGAGGTGACTTGTTATGCAGCAGTAACTGGAAGAGACATGGGCAAGCCATGCATCTGCCCACTAATGTTTAAGTCATAAATTTCACATGACTTCCTCTAACAGCTTTCCAGAATTCCCTTAACAGGCAACAAAAAGGTGCCTCTTGTGGAAGATGTGCTTAGAGAGAGCAGGGCTTCCCCCCTCCTCATTCACACTCCTCACTCCAGCCAGGTCTGCTTTCTAGAAAGAAGCAGACAGACTAGGGTTTTAAGTCCAGTGCCGTATTAACCTCTCTGAACCTCAGTTCCTCCTCTATAAAATGAGAGATGGGGCATGATTCTCACTTGGTGGATCTGGCGGGGTGGCCAGGAAAGCAAGGGCATAAACTGGCTCTGAGAACTCTTCAGTACACTCTAGGGATAATCATAGAGGCCACCTACCATCTGTTTCCTGCCCTGCCCACCCCACAGCCCCCTCACCTTGATGCCTGGGAGATACAGCCTGACTCAGTGGAAACAACATTCCCAGCCCAAGCCATTAGCTCAAGAGCCTCACATAGCTGCCATCCTTCCCCTCTAGTTTGCACCTTTCCAATAAAAGCATAGCCTCTTCTGATTACAGGAGAAATCTCTACTCTAATTGACTTCCAGGCATTAAAGTTTTACTGAGATGATCTCAGAAGCTCCCTGGGGACAGGAGAAATGCTGAGCAGTGCCGCCCTTAGGGCCCTGTGCTAGGGAAGAGTTTCTAAAACTGTTTGCTCTAAATTTTGGCAGGGCACCTTCTGGAGAATATAAAGAGCAGCTCAAAACAAGAAAAGCACTCAATTTCCCTCTCACCCTAAGCCCTGGAGAAGAGGGGCAGCTGGGTCCCAGGCTCCTTGTGGCAGCTCACTGATCTCTGAGACAGGGGGCAGAGTAGGACACAGACGTGGAGGCCCTGGCACCTGCATTCCTGCCCTAACTCTGTTCATGAAGTGCCTCAACAGAGACACAAAGAAGTAAGAGGTGTGGTGCCTGTCTCGCAGGTCAGCAGTACATGTGCACACTGACAGACTGTGAGACAGTATGAGGCAATATACCTGGGTGCCAAATTAGGTGGCATGATTAGCACTAAAAGAGGTAAACTGAAGAGGGGCAGAGGAGCAGGGATTAGGGATAATTGAGGAAGGTTTCTTAGTGGAAAGGAAATAAGTGATAGGCTTTTGGGAACAATAATAATAGTCAACACTTATATACCACTTGCTTTGTGCCAAATCCTGCCCCAAGCCCTTTATACACTTTAACATATTTATTCCTCATAACAACCCTTTGAGATAGATTCTGCTTTTAACCCCCTTTTACAGATAAGAAAATCATAGCATGAAAAAGTTGAGTAGCAGCTAGAGTCAGAGCTAGCAAGTGGTAGAGCAGATGTGGAGCCAGAAAGTCTGACTCGGGGTCTGTGTTCTTTACCATCACACTGTGCTGCTTTTCAAGGTACCAATGCAAGCAGGTGAGGGGACAAGGAAAGGAGGAGACTCTACAGGTGCATAGGCGCAGAGGTGGGACTGTGCCCTTCATTCAATGGCCAATGGCACCTTTCCTCTGACTCTTGGGGGGAAAATGAATGATGTATATGGCTTTATATGCTTAGCAAATTTCTGGAATGATACATACAAAAACATAAAATCGGTTATTACCTCTTAGAAATGGAAGTTTAAAAATGAAAAAAAAAAAAGAAATGGAAATGGAAGGGAGTGGAGTGAAGGGAAAGGAGCTCTTACTTTTTATTTTATACTCTTCAAATGTGAGAAAATTTTGCCTTGAATCACTTTTACAATTAAATATTGTTTGGTAAAAAATGAGCAAAGGAAAGACTCTCCTGCCCCTGTCCCCACCATTCCCTTAAGGGATGCAGCTGTCAGGAGGGCGAAGCAGACCAACTCAGTGCTTGGACCACAGGAGTATGCAGGGAAGATGAGCCTCTGCATCCTGGCCTCTGCCCAGAGTGAGCTGGGGACCCACCATCCTGCCAATCAGAAAGCCCATCCTTCAGTCCCAGGATCCCAGACTCACCCCCACCCTCTCTTCTCTCAGAGCCCCCCACCTTTCCACTCACCATCACGTGTTTGCAGAGATCACAAAGAGAGCTCCAGACCCATGTTTGACAATTTTTTAAATTAGCTGAGAACTTACAGAAATTGAGAGGGACGCCTGGGTGGCTCAGTCATTAAGTGGCTGCCTTCGGCTCAGGTCATGGTCCCAGGGTCCTGGGATGGAGCCCCGCACCGGGGTCCTGCATCCCTCTCCCTCTGCCTGCTGCTCCCCCTGCTCGTATTCTCAAGCTCTCTTGTGCTCTCTCTCTCTCTCTGGAAAATAAATAAACAAATAAAAAATCTTAAAAAAATTGAGAAATTCCATATAAACATCTGGATTTCTTACTTCTTTTGACCAAACCAGAAGACTTGGCAATTATCGGCCTGCATTCTTACGCGGCCACTTGAAGCCAAGCTGAGGCTCTTGGCCCTTTCAATAGGACACATGTTCTGCTTGCCTCTGTCTTTAACACTCCCTATATTTTCATACTAAGGCCAAATGCCATTGATACTGCATCTGTGCACTTGTTTTTCTTACAAATGGCCTGCTTCCTCGGATACATCACCTGCCGGGTCCTGGTAAATAGCTGAATTTTCAGTTTGTGGTTTAGATTGCAAATAGTTTCCAGTTGTTTCATAAATCTGTTCTCCCCAAGATCCTGGAGTGCAGGAGCAAAGTTCAACACATCCTTTGCATTCCGCACATCCTCTATCCGTGAAGCTTTTCACTGAAGGCCTGATGAATTGATCCATCAAGGTTAATTACAGAGTACAGATCTCGATTTCAATCTATCCAGGACTGGCTAGGGCTAAATCATCCATGCAGCTCAATGCTCAATCCTCCTCAAGAACGCTACGTGCTTTTATGCCTCAAAACATTAATAGACAATATTGCTCTCCCCTAGGCCCATAGTTTTATTAAATATAGCTGCTGACTTCTGTTATCTGTCTCTACAGACAACCTGCATCCCTTTGGCTGATCTATCTTTTTCCCATAGACAGTCAACTTCCCATTACCTCTCTCTCCTGCTCATGCATACTATATGACTCATGTACCAACAAAAAGAGGAATCCCCTTACCTTCTACTTGACTCGTTTTAAATAGTAAAAATGCCCTTACAGTTATTATGTTTTGCTAATATTCTTTCACACCTTTGATCTCACTTAACTCTTACAGCAACCCCATCAGAGTTGCATAGCTTAAATAAGTGAATAGCTTAAGTGAATAGTTTATTCACTTAGTTCACTTAATTCATGCTAATTCACTTAAATAAGTGAATAGCTTAAATAGTGAATAAAATTCACTATTTTAGAGATTAGGAAACCAATGTACAAATAGGTTAAGTGACTTGCCAAGCATCACACTGCCCAGATGGGACCTGACTCTAATCCACTGCTTTTTCTTGATTTTCAAGGACAGGTAGAGTTGGCTGATTCTCAGGAGAAGTGGTTAAAAATGCTACACTTGGCCCACTCAGCCCCAGAGAATGAGTTGCAATGAGAAGAGCAAAGGAAAATTTGATTCTCCCAACACACTTCTTTGTCACAGGTCAGCTGTGACTGGTTGTTTGGGGTGACTGTGACTCCCAAGTGTTTGGGGATCCACCTGGACTTCTCTGGGGTACCCATGAGAGAAGGAACCTTTCTAAAGGGCCTCCAGAGGGGCAACAGATCCCAGACCTGGGGCACTCCTGGGAGTCTCACTCATTGAAGAATCTAAGATCAAGTTTACACGAATCAGCAAAAAGAGATCCCTGCCAAAAATGAATCTCCAGTGCTACTTAGAGGCACTAAATCAAAACCATGTCTTGCCTTTTCTCAGCCAGGTCACCCCATATTTGGGTGTCTCAAAATTATACTGACTGTCTTAGTCATCTCAGGCTGCTATAACAAATACCATAACTGGATGGCTTAAGCAAATATTTCTCACAGTTCTGGAGGCTAGGAAGCCCGAGATCAAGGTGCTGACAGATTCAGAGTCTGGTGAGAGCCCATTTCCTGGTTTACAGATGGCCACCTTATTGTTGTGCCCTCACATGATGAAGAGAAATAGTGGAGCATGAGCTCTGGTCTCTTCTTATAAGGGCACTAATCCCATCATGAGTGCCCCCTCCTCATGATTTCACCTAAACCTAATTACCTCCCAAAGTCCCCACCTCCTAATACCATCATATTGGGGGTTAGGGTTTCAGTATACTAACATTCAGTCCATAAAACTGACCTTAGCTCCTTTTCCTCCCTCTAAAATTATTAGTTTCCAACCAAATACATTTATACTAAATAAGAGAGGGATTAAGTTTACTACAAGAAACAAATTATGCATTGATCATAAAACCAGGCCAATAGAAGCTTCTAGTCACTGAATGAGATTTCATAAAATTATAGGGAGACACTGTAAATCCAGAAGAAACAGAGGTCTGAAAAAATCTAAACATTCAAAGAAAGAAAAACCCAAGTTAAATACCTCTCAGAACGCTGGTAGTTAAACTAATAAGATTTAACAGGTAAAGGTTGGGATGAAATATATTTGAAAAGTCAAAATGTCTCTCAGGACCACAGCAGCAAGAACAGAAGTCCACTGCAACCTCATTGATAACATATGTAGTAGAGAGTAGGTAAAGGGGCTGGTCCACAGAGAAAATACAGTCAAAGAGCAGAGTACAGTGGTGCCCACATAGTATTATCCACAATGGGGAGTGCCTAGCAGATGGGATATTTCAATTGGCTTGAGAAGTCTGTCCTTTTCAAGGATGGGTACATCTTGCTGTCAAGCTCCATGACATCAGTCATCAATTATCCAATTAGCCCCTTTTGCAGAAATCCCAGGCTTCATAGTTAGGTGGCTTCCATGAAACATTTCCCTAAAGGAGGACCCTAGGCCATAAAAGAAGCCTAGGGTCTGGTGTGAGCTTTGAACTTGAGACCTTACCTTTGAGAAAACTGAAGCATTTAGAAGAGAATTCCCCAGAATCCTACAATTATATCTGCTCACCTATTAGTATCTGCATCCATATTCATTGCCTTCCCTCCTGTAGCAAATTGCAAAAATGGCCACAAATGCTTCCGTTTCCTGAATCCATATCATTGCAATGTAATTATGCAGCTTCTTTTATCAGGAAGTAGAATCTATCTCTCTAACTTTTGAATCTGGGCTTGGCCATATGGCTTGCTTTAGCCAGAAGGGCATTAGTCAATGGGATGCAAATAGAGGCTTGAGAAATATTTGCACATTGGGGTTTGCCTTCCCTTGCTGAGCCTGGAAATCTGAGACTACCATGTGAACAAATTCAAGTAAGCCTCCCAGCAGAGTGGTGGCCATGTGGAAAACAACTGAGGCACTCCAGTTGATAGCCGACTGCCAGATATATGAGTGGCTCATGAGTGCCAAACAATGATCTAGATCACCCAACTTCTAGCCAACCTACCAGTTGACCCACAGCAAGCCCAGGAAAGATCAGACAAAAAGAACCACTCCACTGATCTGCTAATCCACCAAGCGGTTTTAAGTGGTTTGTTATGCCACAAAAGCTAACCAATACACTCCCTGTTACTTTGGATGGACTCTCTGTGACCTTTCTAAAGCCAGCCCCTCTACTTGCGCATCTGTCTCATCCCCTCTTGTAAATCTAGAGACATAGTTTCATCATTTCTCCCTTCTCTTTTCTGCATCAAAAATGTTTCCCACTTTAAGGAATCATTCCTACCAGCTTACAAACATGCTATTTCCCCCACACTAAAAAATAAATCAAAACCTTCTCTTGACCCCACTTCCCCTACCAGTTTCTGCCCCAATCCTCTACTTCCTTTTGCTCTAAGCCACCTCAAAACGGTTGTCTATTCTTGCTGTCTCCGGTTCTTTTCCTCTTGTCCTCTCTGAATCCCATTCTAATCAGGCTTTTGCCTCTATCCCTATAACAAAACTTCTCATGTCAAGGTCACCACTGAAACCCAAGTTGCTAAACCCGATGATTAGTTTCAGCCATTTAGTGACATATGACACAGTTGGCCATTCTCTCCTTTTATATATACTTTCTTCCCTTGGTTTCCAGGTCACCATACTCCCCTGGTTCTCCTCTGGCAGCTCCTTCTCAGTCTTCAGTTTGGGGCCCTCCTATTCTTCCCAACACCTTTACATGTTAGTGCCTGGGAAATCCATCCTGGGCCCCTTTTCTTCTTTACTACCCCTGGTGACCTCATCTATCAATGTGACTTTAACTATCATCTATCTATTAATAATAATAGATAGATGTTTATATCTCAAGTTTATATCTCCAGGCTATTCCACTCTCCTAATCTCTAAACTTTTATTTTCAACTCCCTATTTAATATCACCACTGGGATGGCTAGTAGACATGTCAAACTTCACATATCCAAAGCTAAACTGCTAAGATTTTCTCATGCTCGAACCAGTCTTCCCTGTCAGCTGATGGAAACTCAATCCTTCCAGTAACTAAGAAACTTGGAATCATCCTTTGCTTCTCTCGCATCACATATCCAATGTACCAGGATAAATGTTGGGTCTACCTTCAAAGCCAGCCAGATCTGAACACTTTCTTTGCCTCTATGTCAGTTTAAGTGACCATCAGTTCCTGGTCGGTTATTGCAGGGGCCTCCTAACTGACCTCCGCACTTTCACTCTTGTCACACAATTTAAAAAAGAGATACACTGGAGCACCTGTGTGGCTCAGTTGGTTAAGCGTCTGCCTTCAGCTCAGGTCATGATCCCAGGGTCCTGGGATCAAGCCCTAGATAGGGTTCCCTGCTCAGTGGGGTCTGCTTCTCCCTCTCCCTCTGCTGCTCCCACTGCTTATGCTCTCTCTCTGTCAAATAAATAAATAAAATCTTTTTAAAAATAAATAAAAATTTAAAAAGATATACTTAATATCTATAAATTAGGGATGGGGGAAGGATTTTCATAAAATCCCCTTCTGAAAAAGGAGGGATTCTTTGCTTTAACAACCTCCTACTATAACAGGGGGATTCTCTGTTTTTTTAAATATGGACTTCCCCCCCATAGAATTGACTCACTTGATAAATATTTTACTTACATGTATCACCTTTTAAGAAATGTAGCTACAGCATTAAAGGAAGGAAGAACAGCCAGTTATATCAGCAGCTGAATTTCTCACAAAGCCCAGAGAGCAGCTTCTATGAGCCAGATCAACATCCTCATGATTCAGGTCTGAAGCAAACTGATGCAGTTATCATAGGGAAACCTCACTCCTCTTGGGGAAAGGAGCTGGGCCAGTGATCTGGAACCAGATCTGCAATTTCCACTAATCAACACAGGGCACATCTAAAATGTTCTTATGCCTAGTGGGCCCTAGGCTCTTGCAGGTTAAATTAAGGCGTTCCCTAGGGGGGGGAAAAAAGGTTTTTGAGGATAATTGGTCCTGGCAAAAGGTGACTTTAAGCAAACCCACTTAAATGGGAAGCAACATTTTATAGCAAATGATAGGGGTGAGGGGGAGTGTAGATTAGAGGTTTATCTCAAAAGGAATTAAAAATTATGATAGTAAATTTATTTTATATTTAGCCACATTTTGATTATAACTGCAACTATGGACTAATTTTTGGAACAGAAAAATGAATTAAGACCTGTTTGGGGCATACTTTTTTCTGAAAAAAGAAATTGTTAAGATAGCAAAATATGGCATCCATCACTTCTCATTGGATCTTCACAGTGAAGTTTTAAAGAAAGTAAATTTTGCAAAATAGTCAAGGGCTTTATCACTTTTCTACCACTTTACTCCTAATTTTTGAATTTCTATTCATCCCCTTCTGAAGCCTCCATTATGCCATCATCATTGTTGATTTTCTCTTTTTCAGTTGTGACCAGATAAACTCTGCCAGACCCTCATTTCTTGGAGGCTTCAGTAATAATAATTACTGAATCAGTCGTCTACCAAAACTTCCATTATCTTAGTGAAATTCTACATCTTTTGCAAGACTGGCAATTTCACTTTGCAATTGTTTGACATAATAATCACAGTGAAAACATCTGCCATTAATGTTGGGTGGGAGTAGATGTCAGTGTTAAGCCAGAGGGAGATGCGAAGGGGGACTGGCTTTATAGGGATTTGTTTGTTAGTGAACATTTCATGTTGGGAGGACCTTTGCTTCCCAACGTATAATTATGGGTACTCCAATAATAAACACTCTGATAATGCAGTTTCCTTTGCACTCAAAACCAGGAATTAGCACTGCAGTTTCTGGGTGAAAGGACTCCACTGGGAGAAATGTGAGGAGTCCACCGTGGGTAAAGGTGGTCAGTTAGAACCTAAGAGATCCTGGCAGAGAGGCTGACTAAGGTCCCTCCAGGGTCTGGCTTCCAGACTCGGTATGTTTAAGCCTTTAAGCTGTGGTCAACACCTGTAGCTAAAATCCCCGGGGGCGGGGCACACAAATATCTGCTTTGTGAACACTGCCACCTACTGAAAATAGCTTCATTTCTGATTTTACTGTTGTAGACAATATAAAGGACTCTAGGGGTCAATGCATTGAAGTCTATGCCTTACATAGATTAGTTTAGGTCTGGCAAGGCTTAAAACCCCATCCTCCTAATGGGAGTCTGTTGAGAGATTCTGGGTTTGTGTCTGGTTTGGTCTGGACTGGGTTGAGTTTGGCTATACGAGTCTTCAAGGCTTGCATAGTAATAGGGAAATTCATTCTTGGAATATGGCTCATTCTTTCATATCTGGCTTTGCACATGTTCTTTGTACCACTGGCCCACTCAGCAAACTGTTCTTCAAGATCAAGTTCAAATGTCCCCTCTGCAAAGACTTTCTCAAGTCTTCCAAAGTTGTTCTCCCTTTCCTCTGTGCTTCAAACAAGTTTTACTCAGTTCTGTTGCAACACTTACCACATGCAACCTAATTAAATAATCCATCTCCTCCTCTAGACTCAAGTTTTTGAGTATAGCTGTCATGACTTAATTTTATTAGCATGGATTCCACTACCTAGAACATTGAAGACACTCACTTAACATTTATTAAATGAATGAATAAATACTGTGATCATGCCAAACAGTCCAAGGTTACATCAGCCTCCTGAATTCAGTATTTTTAAATGAGGTAAAATTCATATAACATAAAATTCAATATTTAAGTCATTTTAAAGAGTATAATCAATGGTTTTTAGTATATTCACAATGTTGCACACTAGGTATAGCCATCCTAGTGGGTATGAAGTGGTAACATACTGTAATTTTGATTTGCATTTCTTTAATGACTAATGATGTTAAACATCTTTTCATGTGCTTGTTGGCTATTTGTATGTTAGGGCTCAGGATATATCACCCCAAATTTTGTCATTTGGCATATTGATTATTTTGAATTAAACTTGAGAAACAGCCAGTGCAAGACAGACACTCTGCCTTTGTCCCTGTGAAGGCAGGAGATAAATCTCCCATGTGATAGGTACCCTCCCTGTGCCAGGAGGGTAGGAAGTATCCTTATCGCTAGAGACTGGGAATTTAGGGTCAAAAAGGATGTATAAACAAACCTTGTTTCTTCTTTACGATTTTACTACCCTTAGTCCAAACCCCTTTACTAGTCAATTCTTCAGAAATTTATAATTTCTTTGCCTAAAAGGTATCAAACCTTCCTATTTTGGTCACTTCTTTGAGTCTCATATCTTTGTGGGGCTCCTGCACATACATACATACATACATAATTAAATTTGTTTTCTCCTGTTAATCTTTTTATTATAGGGGGATCTCTAGAACCTAGAAGGGTACAGGGAAAACTATTCTTACTCCCCTACATGTATATTTTCTTAGAAGAAATGTCTATCGGGTTATTTGTGTCTTTGTTGTTCAGATGTAAGAATTCTATGTTCTGGATGAGGTCCTTATCAGATCCTATGATTTGCAAATATTTTCCCCATTCTGTGAGTTGCCTTTTCTCTTTCTTGATAGTATCCTTTGATGCACAAAAGTTTTAATTTTGATGAAGTCTAATTTATCTAATTTTTCCCTTTGTTCCTTGTGTTTTTGGTGTCATATTTAAGAAATCATTACCTTGGGTGCCTGGGTGGCTCAGTTGGTTAAGAGGACGGCCTTCGGCTCAGGTCATGATCCTGAAGTCCCAGGATCGAGTCCCACATCGGGCTCCCTGCTCAGCAGGGAGTCTGCTTCTCCCTCTGACCCTCCCCTCTCTCATGTTCTCTCTCTCTCAAATAAATAAATAAATCTTAAAAAAAAAAAAACCATTACCTTACCCAAGATCATGAAGGTTTATACCTATATTAGCTCCTAAGAGTTTTACTTTCAGTCCTTACATTTAGGTCTTCGATTAATTTTGAGTTAATTTTTGTATATGGTGTGAGGTAAGGGGTCCAACTTCATTCTGTGGCTATCCAGTTGTCCCAGCACCATTTGTTGAAAAGGTGCTTTCCTTCCCCCAATGAATGGTTTTTGCATCCTTGTAAAAATCAGTTGACCAGAGATATGTGGGTTTATCTGTGAACTTTCAATTCTATTCCATTCATCTACATGGTTATGCCAGTCCCACGATGTTTTGATTACTGTAGTTTATAGTAAGTTTTGAAATCTCACCAATGATTCTTAACCAATAAGGTATTAAGAAGTCTAAATGAGATACAAAGACTATGAAAGCATGAACTTGTACGTTTATTTTGTCCATAATATGCCCCGTGACCAGTGCTATAATAAAATCTCTTTACTCACAGATGTTTTGTATGAATGGAATATGTTTACAAAGTAAAAAAGAGAGCTGAGTTTCACCATTTGGGATGAGTCATATAAACAAAAGCACAGAGGCAAAAGAGATCATGAAAACTTGGAAGCAAATGAGAGGTCCTTTAGTCAGTGAATGGATGAAAAAAACTACAGTACATCAACAATGGAATATTATTTAGTACTAAAAAGAAATGAGCTATCAAGACATGAAAAGAGACAGAGGAATCTTAAATGCATACTACTAAATGAAAGAAGACAATCTGAAAAGGCTAGATATAGTATGATTCCAATAATATGATGTTCTGAAAAAGGTAAAACTATGAGGACAGTAAAAAGACCAGTGGTTGCCAGGGGTTAGGGATGAAGGAGGGAATGAGTAGGTCCAGCACAGAGTACTTTTAGTACTCTGTGACTGGTTGAAACTATTTGATATGACACTATAGTGGTGGATACATGACATTATATTTTTGTCAAAACCCATAGAATGTATAACCTCAAGAGTGAACCCTAATGTTAACTATGGACTTTGGGTGATAATGATGTGTCAATATAGGTTCATTGACTATAAAAAATGTACCACTCTGGTTTGGTATGTTGATAGTGGGGAAGGGTATACATGTGTGGCAGCAGAAAGTTTTTAGGAAATCTTTGTACCTTCCACTTAATTTTGCTATGAACATAAAATTGATCTAAAAAATAAAGTATATTTAAACCTTTAAAAAGATTTGGGGGGTTCTAGGTGGACTAACAATGTCTGCAACAGGCACCATCTTGAAATTAGGAAGACTGAGTGCTAAGATGCCCAGTGCTCTTCCTTCACAGTGTTCCATAACACTGGTGGCCAAACCTGTATATACTCTTGTGAGATTGCAATTTTTAATAATAAATATATACATTTGGTCTTTGTCCCATTCCTGGAACAGAGTTCCTAAAATATCTTAAAGGATAAAGAGTGATGGGAACATCTTTTGCTATAATATTTGGTCTTTTGTCCTTGGTTCCTAAAAGAGTTCAAGAGTGATAAAGGTTTTATCATTCATAACAAGCCCCTTTCAACCACACCTGAGTTTACGTTAATGATGTAATTTTTTTAAAGTCCCTAGATAGACTCAGGAGGGGGAGCTGGTTGCCAGGAGCACCAACCATGTGATCAGAGGATTGGTACTAATAGTCCCACCCCCTGACCTCCAGATAGAGGGCAGGGACTAGATTAAGTTAATCACTAATGGCCAATGATTCAATCAGTTGAACCTACATAATGAAGCCTCCATAAAAACCCAAAAGGACAGGGTTCAGAGAGCTTCCAGGGTGTCACCAACCTGGAGGTCCTGGGAAGGTACTGTACCTGGAGAGAGCATGGAAACTCCACACCTCTTCCCCCATACCTTGCCCTGTGCATCTCTTCTATCTGATTGTATCCTTTTAATAAATGGAAGATAGCAGTAAACTTTTC
This sequence comes from Leptonychotes weddellii, assembly GCF_054177405.1. NCBI lineage: Eukaryota > Metazoa > Chordata > Mammalia > Carnivora > Phocidae > Leptonychotes > Leptonychotes weddellii. The sequence continues at coordinate 57,772,353 of NC_138369.1, forward strand.
TTAAGTTCTGTGAAGTGCCCTAGCAAATTAATCAAACATGAGGAAAGGCTCATAGGAACCTTCAATTCAAGGCTTGTCGGAAGCACAGTTAACAGCCTGGACTTGTGATTGGCGTCCAAAATAGGGCAAGTCTTGTGGGACTAAACCCTCAACCTGTGAGATGTTATGCTATCTCCAGGTAGGTAGCATCAGAATTGAATTAAATCATAGGATACCCAGTCAGGTCCACCAGAGTGTTGGAGAATTGCTTGATGTGGGAAAAATCCACACATTTTAGTGACCAAAATTGACAATAGTATAGGAAAAAGAGGAGTATCTTAGTTTGTTCAAGCTTCCATAACAAAATACCAGTCTAGGTGGTTTTTAAACAACATAAATTTATTTCTTACAGTTGTGGAAGTGGAGATCAGAGTACCAGCATGGTTAGACCCTGGTGAGAGCCCTCTTCCAGGTCACAGACTTTTCATTGTATTCTCACATGGCAGAAGGGACAGCAGAGCTCTACTGGGCCTCTTTTTTAAGGGCATTAATCTCATTTATGACAGCTCTGCCCTTGTGACCTAATCACCTCCCAAAGACCCTACTTCCTAACACCATCACATTGGGCAATAAGAATTCAACATTTGAATTTGGGGGGACAGAGACATTCAGACTATAGTAAGGAATATTTTTCTTTTACAACCTTCTAAGCAGGAGATTGAAAGGGCCTTCTCTGGGGAATCTGACTCACACAGGAAAAAAGACCTAGTGATACTGACATTAAAGTTTCCTTTATGTGACCAGCCAGTCAATCCTACGGGTGAAGCCTACATTTGATATGTCCAATCAGGGGATTCCTGCTCTAACACTACATAACCAACCAAGAATGCCAGGCATCTAGGGAGAACTTTTAACATGAAAGATGGAGACTAGCAAACTTACAGATAAAAGCAAACTAGAAGAAACAGATTCTCAAAGGAGAAGAAAACAGAAAAAAAAATGTCATTAATATCCTCAGAATACTAGGAAAAGATGTTACAGGCATGGAACAAGATAAAGACACTATTTTATTTTTTTTCAAGTTTTTAAAAAAATTCCAGTTAGTTAACATACAGTGTAATATTAGTTTCAGGTATATGATATGGCGATTCAACACTTCCATACATCACCCAGTGCTCATCATGACAAGCGCACTCCTTAATTCTTATCACCTATTTGAACCATTCCCCACCCACCACCCCTCTGGTATCCAACAATTTGTTCTCTATAGTTAAGAGTCTGTTCCTGGGGGGAGCACCTGGGTGGTACAGTCAGTTAAGTGTCTGCCTTCAGCTCAGGTCATGATCCCAGGGTCCTGGGATTGAGCCCCATGTCAGGCTCCCAGCTCAGTAGGGAGTCTGCTTGTCCCTCTCCCTCTGCCCCTTTCCCCCCACTCATATGTCCACAATCTCTCTCTCTCAAATAAATAAATAAAAACTTTTTTTAAAAAAATAGGCTGTTCCTTGATCTTCCTCCCTCTTCTTCCCCCTATGTTCATTTGTTTTGTTTCTTAAATTCCATATATGAGTGAAATCATACGGTATTTCTCTTTCTCTGACCGACTTATTTCATTTCGTGTAATACTCTCTAGCTCCGTCCATATCGTCGCAAATAGCAAGATTTCATTCTTTTTTATGGCTGAGTAACATTCCTGTGTGTGTGTGTGTGTGTGTGTGTGTGTACCACATCTTCTTTATCCATTCATCAGTCAATGGACATTTGGGCCCTTTCCATAATTTAGTTCTTGTAGACAATGCTGTTATAAACACTGGGGTGCATGAATCCCTTTGAATTAGTATTTTGTATAAAGACACTATTTTAAAAAGGAACATTCAGAGGACTGAAATGCTATTACAAGAAATTATGAAAAATTCAATAGAAGGGGCACCTGGGTGGCTCATTCAGTTGGACATCTGCCTTTGGCTCAGGTCACGATCCCAGGGTCCTGGGATGAAGCCCCACTTCAGGCTCCCTATTCAGCAGAGAGCCTGCTTCTCCCTCTCCCTCTTCTGCTCCCCCTGCTTGTGCTATCTCTCTTTTTCTCTCTGTCAGATAAATAGATAAAATCTTTTAAAAAGTAAGTAAATAAATAAAATTCAATAGAATTGGAAAATAAAACTGAGAAAATCTCACAGAAGTAGAGCAAAAATAAATCAGACATAGAGAAAAAGGGATCAGGAATTACAGGACAAGTCCAGAAGCCCCAACATTTGAATAATAGTTCCAGAAAGAGAAAAGAGAAAAGATTTAAATGAGAATATCATCAAAGCAGAAATTCAAGGAAATTTCACAGGATGGAAAGTAAAAGGAAAACTGTTTTTCCCAACTTAAAACACTTCTGACACCAGATGTGTAGGTTTTTTCCCCACCAAGCAATTCTGACACTAACTACTTAGAGTTAGTGCAGACCCCATGAGGAAGGACTCAATGCCACAAGGCTTCCCCCCACTTCAGCCACCAATCACAAGTCATAGGTCTTCAGATTACCCACCCTCCTGTCTGATTTGGTTACAAATTGGAGGTTCCTACAACTCTCTCCTCAGGTTTAATAGTTTGCAATAATGGCTCACAGAACTCAGGAAAACTGAGTTTCTCAATATCACCGATGTATTATAAAGCATACAAATAAACAGCCAGATGAAGAGGTACATAGGGCAAAGTTGGAAGGGTCCCAAGCACAGGAGCTTCTGTTCCCATGGAGTTTGGGGGGCACCACCCTCTCAGCTTCACCAAACAAGGAGCTCTCCAAACCCCTTCATGTAGGGTTTTTATGGAGGTTCCATTATGTAGACATGATTAATTAAATAACTGGCCAAAGGTGATTAACTCAATTCCCAGTCCTTCATCCCTCCCCCCACTCCTGACACCCCAGAAGTCAGGGGGTGAAGCTAAAAGTTCCAACCCTCTAATCACATGGTTGCTTCCTCTGGCAACCAGCCCCCAACATTCAAAAGTCACTTCATTTGCCTCTTTTTCGTGGCCCTCAGAGGCAGTAGGCTGCTTCAAGATGAAGCTAAACATCTCTTTCCCAGCTACTAGCTGCCAGAAACTCATTGAAGTGGACGATGAACACAAACTTCGCACCTTTTATGAGAAGCGTACGGCCACAGAAGTTGCTGCTGATGCTCTGGGTGAAGAATGGAAGGGTTATGTGGTCCAAATCAGTGATGGCAATGAAAAACAAAGCTTCCCCATGAAGCAGGGTATCTTGACTCATGGCCGTGTCCGCCTGCTGCTGAGTAAGGGGCATTCCTGCTATAGACCAAGGAGGACTGGAGAGAGAAAGCACAAATCTGTTCCGGGTTGCGTTGTGGATGCCAATCTCCGTGTTCTCAACTTGGTCATTGTAAAAAAACGGGAGAAGGATATTCCTGGACTCACTAATACTACTGTGCCTCATCGCCTGGGGCCCAAAAGAGCCAGGAGAATCTGCAAACTTTTCAATCTCTCTAAAGAAGATGATGTCTGCCAGTATGTTGTGAGAAAGCCCCTAACAAAGAAGGTAAGAAACCTAGAACCAAAGCACCTAAGATTCAGCGTCTTGTTACTCCACGTGTCCTCCAGCACAAACAGTGGCGTATTGCTTTGAAGAAGCAGCACACTAAGAAAAATAAGGAAGAGCTGCAGAATACGCTAAACTTTTGGCCAAGAGAATGAAAGAGGCCAAAGAAAAACGCCAGGAACAGATTGCCAAGAGACGGAGGCTGTCCTCTCTGAGAGCTTCTACCTCTAGGTCTGAGTCCAGTTAAAAATGAGATTTTCCAGGGCGCCTGGGTGGCTCGGTTGGTTAAGCGACTGCCTTCGGCTCAGGTCATGATCCTGGAGTCCTGGGATCGAGTCCCACGTCGGGCTCCCTGCTTGGCAGGGAGTCTGCCTCTCTCTCTGACTCTCCCACCTCTCATGCTCTCTATCTCATTCTCTCTCTCAAATAAATAAATAAAATCTTTAAAAAAAAATGAGATTTTCCTAAGAGTGACAAATAAATAAGATCGGACATCAAATCCCCTTTATTTCCATGCCAGCACAATAGGCTCACACCAAGATATATCACTGTGAAATTTCAGAACACTGGGAACAAAGAGAAAATACTAAAAGTTCCCTGAGGGTAAAATACCAGGATCAGGAATCACAATGGCTTTTGATTTATCAATAGCAATATAGGAAGCTAAAAGACTATGGAGAGTAATGCATTCAAAATAATGATGGAAAGATAATTTCGAAGTTATTATAAATTCAGCCAAATTCTCAAAGGAATATGAAGGTAGAATATTTTTGGATATGCAAGGTCTAGGAAAATGTGCTTCCCATGCATCATTTCAAAGAAAGCTACTGCAGGATATACTCCACCAAAACAAGAAAGAGGAAGCCTTGAGATGTATGAAACAAGGCCTGGTTTCCTTTGGAGAGAAGTTAAGGTAGATCCCAGGATAACAGCTGAGCACTGGATCAATCTGACTGACCTGCCTTTGCTGTTCAGAATATTATTGGTAGAACATACAATAATTTTTAGACTTAATTGTAATCTTAGTAACTGTTAAGGGCAGCCCTCTAATTTAACAGGAAATTGAGACCAAGTGACTTGGTTAGGTGAGTAAGTAGCAGAGCAGAACCACAAACCATTCTCTTGACTCTACCTTCACTGCTTCCTATAAATATTAGTGGTTCTCAAACAGTGGTTTAGTCTTCAGATCACACCTATCCCGCCTCAGCATTCCCACTCTTTTGATTCTCTTATGTCCCCTTCTTCAGTTGAAAATTAGCATATTACCATCTTCCACCTCTCAAATCACAATTTAAAATCCCCAATTTACTATGTTATTATCTATTGACTTTCTACTGTGGGAGATACAGAGTTAGCTCTCTTTTGCCTACCTTCCTTTTAGCCCCCTGGTCCTGCCCCCAGCCCCTAATATAGTTATGTCATACTTTTGATTAGACAGTATCAGTTTACATGTAAATGCTTTTCTCAGCTGAGCCATGCAGTATGCTATGGATACCTTCCTTTTCTGTTTGATTTTTTTTTTTTCCTGACAAGGAAACTCTTTTATCTTTAAGATAGAAATAAAAACATTTTAAAGAAGAAAATAATATTTGATTTGGGCTTTGAGATTTACAAATTAAATAATCCAGAATTCTATTCATTGAATAAAATTAGTGTTCTGGATACAGTTCCATTACATGCAAAACACCCATGGTGTTTTTATCTAGGCTCCTTGTCAACAGCTTCTCTGCTTCGTAAATTCTATTTAAGATGATGTTTTCTCTTCCTGATCTCTAGGTGGCTAGAAAAAAGGAATTATGCTTAAGTAGTAAGTGATGATACTCATCTCTTACTCTTTCTTATGTTCATTTCTATGGTTTCTACTGCAATTATGTTTCTTTACAGAGGATGGCTAAAAATGTACCTGCAGCAAGAGCTTGTAAATGCAAGGTAAATGCTTGATTAGCTGCAATTAGGGGCTCAAATCAAAATACCAGGTGACAGTTTGCACTCTTCATCAGAGTATTAACAGAGGTGAGAGGGTGCATACTTTTTTTTCTTTTTTTAAAAATAACCAAATGAAGAAAAGTCACCAATAATGCTCACTTAAAGAAAACCACCTTTAATAGATTGTATCATTAATAGTGTCTTCCAGGGGGCACCTGGGTGGCTCAGTTGGTCAAGTGTCTGACTCTTGATTTCAGCTCAGGTCATGATCTCAGGGTTGTGAGATCAAGCCTGTGTCGGGCTCCACACTCAGCACAGAATCTGCTTGGGATTGTCTCTCTCCTTCTCCCTCGGCCCCTTCCCCTGCTCACATGTGTGTGAGTGTGTGTGTGCTCTTTCTCTCTAAATAAGTAAATAAATAAATAAATAAATAAAATCTTTTTTCAAAAAATAGTGTTTTCCAATCCTTTTTCTTGGCAGATCTAGTAAACACAGTGGTCCAGAGACAGATTTCAAAGGCACATTTGAAAAGTGCACACACACTGTCACATACAGGAAAGTTTGTACATGCCATAGCTGGTCTATGGAGGAGACATGGCCCCTGCCAGAGATGATGCCCAGAACAGACAGGAAGAGGAAGAAATTCCCTGGCTTCCTCCTTTCTTTTCCTTTCTGGTTCCCAGTAGTGCCAAACCCAGCCAGAAGCCAGTGAACATGAGGTTCTGGAAAGTGCAGTGGGCAAGCCCCCGTCAATCAGAGAAGGAACAGGGTGAGGCATAAACAAGAGCCACATCAGCACAGTCCACCCCTTTTGCTACTCACATTCATTCCCATCTTCCCACCCATACTTAACTCTCTAAAACAACTTCATGCTTCTACCTAACAAAACTGCAGTGCAAGCGCCTGGCATTAAGCTTTTGATTGCTGAGGAATCCATTTCAAAAAACATCCATCTTGAATAAACATTTTGCCAGTTGTATGGCACAGCTACTAGCAAAACAACCAGATAAGGAATCAAGCCACCACTATCCATGAAGTTTCCTCTTTCAGAAAGCCCTGGGTAACCTAGACAACTGACCACTTGAATGAACCCACTTCTCCCTTCCCATGCCCTAATTCCCACTCTTAAGCTTTAGATTAGCCAATGAGGAATGAACCAATGAAACCCCAGATACCCCACTCTTGGACCCTAATAAAGGCAGAACCCTAGGTCCTTTCTCTCTCTCCCTTTACCCCCCTCTCCTTTACCCTTGACCTCACTATATGGCCCTCCAGCATGCTGTGTATCCTCCAGGACTTGTGAGTAATAAATCTTGTTCCTCAAATTTCTCTGATAATTTCTTGCTAAAATACATCCAAAATCATAATAAAAATCACAGGGGTTAATCCAGCCACCACACTGGCCCTGGTGAGGAAATGTCTGTGGGGTCTTGCTAAGAGTAATACAGGTCTGGACAAGTGCCTCAGGCATTCCTAGCCAATAGCATCACTATGAATAGGCTGAGACCAACACAATAAAATGTCAGGCAGAAGATGTATCCTACAAATGAAGATGCTCTCACCCTCTCCCCAACAAGGGGAAACACAATTCCATTTACCATGTTGTCCATATCAAGTCTAGGATCTCCAAGGGATATGCAGCACCAACGGGTCTGAGTGTGACTCCTCATAACCTGGTTGCCATGTAATTAAATTATAAAGTTAAGTGCTGCCAAAACTCTTTATGCAAAATGAGAGGGAAAGGAAGGAGGTGTTGAAATCACTCATTAAAATATACATAATATAGCAGCCTTAGTTCTCAACTTCGTAACTGATCACAAGGCCATAACTGATATTTATCATATCCTTCTCCCTCTACCTATTCCATGTTACTCTTGACTTCATTCAGAATTTTGGCTGCTTGGAATTCTTTACCTAGTGAGGGGACACCGACTTTCATTCCTAATGGGCTTTAGTCCTTAATCATCCTGCCTTTTGGGGTTGCTATTATCCCTTTCCCCCATACTGACTTTTCCTATTGAACATGCAAGTATTAAGAAGCATCCCAATGAGGGGAGCCTGGGTGGCTCAGTTGGCTAAGTTTCCAACCCTTAACTCAGCTTAGGTCTCAGTCTCATGGTTGTGGGTTCAAGCCCTGTGTTGGGCTCCATACTGGGCATGGAGCTTACTTAAAAAAAAAAAAGAAGAAGAAGAAGAAGAAGAAGAAGAAGAAGAAGAAGAAGAAGAAGCAGCAGCATCCCAATGAATCACAATTCCAGACATAGTCTTATCTGTCTCCACTGTGTAGATACCTTCACATCAATGGAACCATTGTTGTGTATCCTAGTGGAAACATTCTACTCTTGGGAATTAAGACTTCTAGATGAGAAGAGCTAAGTTTACAGAAATGAGAAGCCAAACTCTTGCAAGTGTTATTAGTTGTGAGAAGCTCCTCTCAACCAGTGTGCTCTTGCCATGAAAGAAAATGCAACATGTATTAACAGTTGGTTCAAATCATAACCCATAAAACAACACTCCAATTTGGTAAGGTGCTGTCTCCCAGCTGGTACCATAATTGAGTCTTCAGCAGACCATTCCCACATTTTGTAAGACCAGCTGCTTCTGGATTTGGGGACACATGATAAGACTAGTTGAATCTCTTGCTGCTTATACTTATGGTAAAATGTGTTCCTTGATTGGAAGCAATGTTGTATGGAATACCTTGAGGGTGAATAGGAATGCCATAAATCCATGGACAAGGGTGCTGGCAGAAGCTAATGGACAGAGAGAAATAATCCATATTCAGAAAACAATCAGTGAGGACAAATTGGTTCCTACTTAATGATGGGAGGGCTCCAATGTAACCGACCTACCACCAGGTGGGGCTGGCTGGTCCCTCAAGGGAATGATGCCATATGAGGGGCTCAGCACTGCTGTTGGCATATTGTGTGCTCAACAGTAGCAATAGCCAGATTAATCTTAGTGCGAAAATGTCCATGTTGTTAAGCTGTGGTATGGCCTGCATTTCTGATGTCATGGCCACTTTATTCATGAACCCCTGAGTGAGCAACAGGGCGGTTGAAAAAAGAGAACTCACTTATATCGACAGGATAGTTATCTCATCCACTTCATTGTTGTAAGGCTCCCCTAACATGGAGGCCTTTTGGTCAGTATTTACATTGGGTACAAATATCTTTATACTCTTTGCCTCTCCTAAATCAGGTTCCCCAGAATAGAGCCTGAGACAGAGGTTCATATGTATGTGATTTATTTTTCAAGCACTCTCAGGAGAATGTGATAAGGCAATGAGGGAAGCAGAGTAGGGAAGGGAAAAGAAGTAAGCAAGAATGGGGTTTCAGGTGAAGTCCAGCTTCATTCTGATCCCACAGGGAGGTCTGGAGGACAAACTGTACCACAGAATGTGTCCCACCTTGAGCCAAGTGCTTCTGCATCCCCACCTCGGTCAGTCATTGACTATGCACTGCCAAGACAGAGAAGCAGCATAACTCCCAGGCACCTCTGGTTAAGATAACCTCAGTTGGGGGTGCCCGGGTGGCTCAGTCGTTAAGCGTCTGCCTTTGTCTCAGGTCATGATCCCGGGGTCCTGGCATTGAGCCCTGCATTGGGCTCCCTGCTCAGTGGGAAGCCTGCTTCTCCCTCTCCCACTTCTCCTGCTTGTGTTCCCTCTCTTGCTGTCTCTGTCAAATAAATAAATAAATCTTAAAAAAAAAAAAAAAGATAACCTCAGTTGTTCAAGGATAATCCTCCTGAGAAAACTGCAAGTATGAGGCATTGCCTGCGCATCCACTCAGCTCAGAGATATGCATACAAATTAAGCATTAAAAGGATCCCATTTCAGGGTGCCTGGCTAGCTCAGTTGATAGAGCATGTGACTCTTGATCTCAGGGGTGTGACTTTGAGCCCCACACTGGGCATGGAGCCTACTTAAAAAAAAAAAAGGATCCCATATCTAGTAGTCTTTATTCCCTTGTATAGATCCAGATTTCTATCTGGCATCATTTTCCTCCTGCCTGAAGGACATCCTTTAATACCTCCTATTGTGTGTGATGTCATAAGGATTAATTCTTTCAGCCTTTGTTAAGTCTAACAACATCTTTCACCTTATTTCACCTTCATTTTTGAAAGATATACTTATTGGGTATAGAATTCTAGTTTGACAGGGGTTTTTTTTTCTTTTAGTACTTTAAAGATATTGCTCTCTTATCTTCTCACTTGCATTGTTTACAACAAGAAATCTGAAGTCATCCTTACTCTTGTTCCTCCATTCATAGCATGCCTTTTTTCTCAGGCTATTTTTAAGATTCTCTCTTTATCACTGGTTTTAATGAATTTGATTATGATGGGCCTCTATGTTGTTTTCTTCACACTTCTTATGCTTGAGTATTTGTGAAGTTTCATATACATATATATGTGTATATATGTATGTATTTATTTATTTATTTATAGTTTCCATCAAGTTTGGGAAATTTTCTTTTTTTTTCCTTTTTTTTTTTTTAGATTTCATTTATTTATTTGACAGAGAGAGAGAGAACACAAGCAGGGGGAGTGGCAGAGGGAGAGAGAGAAGCAGGCCCCCCCACTGAGCAGGGAACCCGACATGGGGCTCCATCCCAGGACCCAGGGATTATGACCTGAGCTGAAGGCAGATGCTTAACCCACTAAGCCACCAGGCACCCATCTCAGGTTGTTTCCTTATGTGCATTCACTGACCTGTATTCTGCGGAATACTTGAGAGTGCTCTACAGGTCTCTGGGTTTCTCTCCGTGGGTAGTTCTCTCAGCCCATCCTGAGAACTCCAGCTTTCTTATTCTCCTCCAGACTCTCAGCTCCTCCTCAACTAATGGAGTCTGCTGGGCTCTGCCTGGGTTCCCCTTCCTGCACCAAGGCCTGGAAACTCTCTCAAGGTGGGGCTCACCTTGTTTCTTGTCAGAGATCACTAGTCCTTTGTTGCCTGATATTGAGTGTCTTGACAATCCCTGTTTTACATGTTTTGCTTTTTGGTTTTCCAGCGGGGAGGGTACATCCAATTCCTGTTACTCCATCTTGAGCTGAATTGGAAGTCCTCTCTATTGTTATTTTTATTAGCTCCTTACATATCCAACATTGATTTATTCTTTTCCTAACCTTTTGCATAGAATGTTTAATTCATATAATGTCACTCTTACTTATAATGATATTCTTTTTCCCCCATCACAGCTTTAACCAGAACTCATAAATTTGGCCATACAGGGTTTTTCTTATTGGTGCTTTCATTTTCTCTATACAGAAATTTTTTAAATCCCCAAATGATGGGAGTATTTATTGTTGGATCATTATACCATTGTTTTTTCTAACATTAACTAGCATTTCTAATATTATTCTAACATAACTAACATTTCTAACAATTTCTAACATTAACTAACTTGTAGTTTTCCCACATTATGATTAAAGGCTGTGAGGAAGCATACCCCATAGTGGTTAGCAGCTGCGTTCTTGAGTCAGAAAGCTAAGATTTAAATCCCTGCTCTGTCTTTCCTGGCTATATGACCTTGGGCAGAGTATTTAAACTAAGGCTCAATTTTTTCATTTGTAAAATTGAGATAATAATCATACCTATTTCAGGTGTTTGTCCTGAGAGTTAAATTAAGGTAATACATGTAAATCCTTTAGCACATAGTAAGTATTCAACAAATCTTAGTTAAAATTTCTATTTGGGAAACTCACAGGGAATTTCTGTGGTCAACTTTTGCTGTTCAACTGGCACTTGCAAGAAATGAAAAAGGGTATTCTCTTTAGGTATAAAGTTCAATACAGTAGCACATGCTCTTGATCCCAGCTCCATATTGCCTTGGGTTCCCTCTGAGTTTGCCTGCAGCTGCAAGGGACAATGTGCTGACAGTCCCCTCAAAAACATATACATCTCTTCTTCTCTGCTTGAAGGTGGCCAGCAACGTTTGGGACTTAAAACCCTTGGAGACAATTCTCAACCAGTGAAGGAAAGGGGAAAATAGGTAAATACCCCAGCTTTGCTGTCCCTATAGAGGTCATATCTAAGATACATTCTTCATGTTCCTCAAAGAATCTCCCAGAGGAACTGGGCTTTGGTTACCCACAGGTGAAACCTGCCCATTATGCATTGTAGACGGGGCTTTCCTCCTTCCTGGCTCACTGTCCCTGCTCTTTTTCTTGTGCTTCCTGAGATTACCTCCTAAATAAACTATCTGCACAAGACCTCACCTCAGAATCTGTTTTCTGGAGGAATACAGACTAACACAGATATATATGTATTAGATTATCCTAGTAATTGTACAGTTTACATCCACTAAGCAGTGGTTCTCAAATCTCATTTCATATTATAATCAACTGGAGATAAATACATCAAAATTTCTAGGCATTGTCAAATAAAAAACAAATCCAGATTTAGTAAGAAGAGACTATTGGAAAAGATTAACGCAAAGCGGGTGAGAGGGACTGCTGCTGCAAAGAGAAGCTCTGACCATAAGATCTCGAAGGTTAGACAAGAAGAGTTTTTCTTTTATAGAGAAGAATAAACAAGACTAGAAGTGGGGGGGTGGCTAGGTGTGGGGAAGTGGGATGAAAGAATGACCTAATGGAAGAGTAGATCAGAGAATGTTTCCCCCTGAGCAGGAATTCTCTGCCTTTAGTGCCCGCGGTTCTTGGTCACGCCACTTCGAAGAATGAAGAGGTAGACCAGAAGAGTGGTGGGCAGCAGAGCAAAGTTTACTGAGCAATAGTACAAACCTCCCGGAGGGGGAGTGGGGCCCAAATGGGTTGCCCCTGGAGTTTCTAAGTTTAGGGGTTTTTATGAGCTCTTTTGTGGAACTATCTTAAGCAATCAAGGTGTACTGAGTCAGGCTAATGAGGGCTTTGGTCACATATCTACCTCTTAGGTTAATGTCATCATACTGATGGGTTTTTTTTGCTGACATCTGGGGGCTTATGTCTTTTTTTTTTTTTTTTTAAAGATTTTATTTATTTATTTGCGAGAGAGAATGAGAGACGGAGAGCACGAGAGGGAGGAGGGTCAGAGGGAGAAGCAGACTCCCCACTGAGCAGGGAGCCCGATGCGGGACTCGATCCCGGGACTCCAGGATCATGACCTGAGCCGAAGGCAGTCGCTTAACCGACTGAGCCACCCAGGCGCCCTGGGGGCTTATGTCTTAACTGTCCCTTGCCCGTGATAGTGACAAACGCTTTGTGGGTTATTGCCTTATTTTAGGATGTTTTGCAGAAGTCATCTCTGCAAAGGCTGCAAAGCAGAATGCTAGTGCGCTCCTATCTAAGCTGCAAAACAGGATGTTAGTGCTGTTTTATTTTAGCTGTCCTGACTCCATATTTTCTTGTTGGGGACCCTGGCCCTGACTACCTAACTGTCCAACTAACTCCTAACAAGGAGAGATTGTTAAGGAGGAGTTATGTGTTGGTTCAGGCTGGGGGTGGGTCAAAGCTCAGGGACTTGGGAGAAGGAAAGAATCTTAACCAAAGTTTGGTTAACAAGAATTTTTTTCTGATTGGTCAGTGGGAACAAGCAGTTCAGCTTATCACTTATGAGGCCACGGGTGGGAACTTAGAGGGTCTGTGCTTAGTCTTGCCATAGGTAAACATGTCTCGCCATGTGAGTCTTACCTAAGTCATATGGGAAAGGATGGTTCTTTGCAGTAATTCTTTTCCAGAACACAAAAGAGGTTCTGTGTGTGTGTATGAAGGGTTCTAAACTGTCACTGTTTTCCAGGAGCATAGGGCTCAGGTAAAATTCAACACTGTCAGGATAGTTTCTAGAAGACGCCCCCCCCCCAAGATAATGTATAGATTACAATAAAAGACTTGAGAGACACATCAACTAATTAAAATGTGTAAACCTTATTCAGGTCCTAATTCAAACAAAACTTGTTTTTTTTAATGACATTTATAAAACAATGAGAGATTTTAACACTGAATCTTTGATGAAGTTAGAATTGCTGTTTATTTTTCAGGTGTGACAATGATATTGTGCTTACGAATTTTTAATTTTAAAAAAGTGATGATGGTATTGTGGTTATGTT
>NC_138369.1:57785940-57792154 GCF_054177405.1 Leptonychotes weddellii
GATCCCAGGACCCTGGGATCATGACCTGAGCTGAAGGCAGTCGCTTAACCAACTGAGCCACCCAGGCGCCCCAAAATGTTTATATATTAAAGGATATGGTTTCTGGGATTGCTTCAATATAGTATGGAAAGGGGGAAAAGGGGTAGAGACTTAGCTGGCCATGACTTGGTAAAATTGTCAATGCTGGGGTGGCAGGTCCCCTGGGTTCATTAGGCCAGTCTGTTTACTTTTGCATAGGTTTGAAATAAAAAAGCTTTTCTAAAGAAACCCCCTAATTGTTCTTAATATGCAATCCATGTTGAAAACTGCTTTTCATAGCTTTATTTTTTGTCTGCTCAATGAACAAAACCTGAAAGAGGTTTGTGAAGGACTCCCCTCCCTTGAGTATTACATTTCTATCCATTTCTCCTTGTATTTCCTGTGATGCTTGATTTATAGATGCCATTGCTTTATTATTTGTTTATGAAAGATTGCCTTGGAAAAATAACACATGCTCCTGGCAAAAGTAAAGAAAAAAAAATCAAGCAATATATAAAGGAGTATAGTGAAAAAAGATTTTTTTCACCTCAAATTCCTAACTTTCAATCCCTTTCCTGAGTGCCAGCCACAATTACCAATTTCTTCTGCCTCCGTTGAGGAATATATATATATATATATTTAATATATATAATATATACACATGTGCATATATATATATATATACATATGCATATACCTGAATGTCTTTTTCTGAATATAATTGGGACCCCAGTTTTACACTCTGTTTTACACTTTGTTAGACTCCTTGCATTTATCATTTAAATCACTTGAATCTTGTACAGAAAATAGCTACAGTGGAAACTGTGCTGTTTCTGAGAGCTATTTTACAACTCTGTAAATTACAGATAACAATGCAAAGTAGGGCGCCTGGGTGGCTCAGTCGTTAAGCACCTGCCTTTGGCTCAGGTCATGATCCCAGGGTCCTGGGATCGAGTCCCACATCGGGCTCCCTGCTCAGCGGGAAGTCTGCTTCTCCCTCTCCCACTCCCCCTGCTTGTGTTCCTGCTCTCACTGTGTCTCTCTCTGTCAAATAAATAAATAATAAAATCTTTTAAAAAAAAATGCGAAGTAATTCCTGTCTATCAACATGCAAATCAATTCCAGCAAGTGCAGGGACAAGCACCCCACCCGTGGAAAAACCAGTTTTGCCCCCATTTTGCTCATTCATTTCAACATTCCTTTACTCCACAGGAATTTGTCCTTCTTTGACTTCTCCTTTGATCCAGTAATGAGATCTGCCTAGTTCCTTCATTATGAGCAAATAAAATCTGCAGCACGTGTTCATTTTATATCTGCATGAGAGTCATGATTTTTATTTTTTTGAGAATTATCCTTTAACAGTGTTTAGCCAATTGGTTGAACATACAACTCATGGGATGTGAGGAAAATCCAACTTTATTTTTATCTCTCATTGCCCTGTGTGAGTAACTGTCTGGATGTATCAGTAACTCATTTAATCTGTTCCAGTCATTTGCTTCAATAAGGCTTTGATAAATATGCTTTTACTTGTGTTTTTAAGTCAAATGTAATTACACTTGTAGGATGACTTTCTAGAAGGACTAAATCACTCTCCGAAGAAATTATACAATTTATCCTCCCACTAAGAGTGTATAAAATGATGGTTTTTCATATTCTCTGAACACAACACATTATCAAACCTTTAGATCTTTTCCAGTCTGGTAGGTGAAAAATGGAATCTTACTTAAATATGTATTTCTTTCATTATGAATTAGATTGGCATATTTTCATACAATGTAAGCCATCAATTTTCTTTCTCTGTAAGCTGCCTATTTGTCCTTTGCCCATTTTTTTTCTATTGTTTTGGTATTGTTCATATTAACTTGTAAGCTCTCTTTGGATATTAAGGAAATTGGCCCTCTGTCATGGGTGTTGCAAACATCTTTTCCCACAGTGGGGCCAGGGCCACGGTCAAGAGATGGGGCCAGGCAAGTAGTACAACTCAGTGGGTTCAGAATGTACCTGCATCTAGAAAGGCTGTGTCTCTCACACCTCCTGCCCCCCAGATGTGACTGAGTCCTCACCTTCTCATTCACAGTCCCTCAGCAAAGAAGATCTAATTGAAGTGCAAGAAAAAGGGTGCATTGAAAAGTCACCATGGAAACTGCCCCTCCCACAGCATTTACCATTCAAAGGCTTCTACAGGCATTCATGTACAACAAATTAGCAAAGAAAGATTTCCAGACTCACCACCCTAATTTTGAATGCAGTCTGAAGGTGCTTAGAGGCATGAAGAATGCCTGTGGTTTCCATAGGGAGATTACTAGGAAAAGAATAGTCTCCAGTGCCAGCTTCTGTGGAGGATAATTTGTTAAGACATTAGACTGCATTTTGTTTTTGCTGCAATTTTCCATCCTCCCCTACCTTCTGCTGATGGTTGCCAGTTCACAGTGCTTAGTGGGCCTTAAGCCTAAAGACTACCTCCGGTCTTTCCTTTAGTGAAAGTCTGGACTCACTGAAGAGGTTAAACTTGGTGGGAAAGGGTGTGCAGAGGAAAAATCCATTCTCTTTGGAGGGTAGAGAAGTCAATGAAATCAGGAGAAGAGGTTCTGCCAGGGGTGACGACCTACGGCCACTGTTAAAAGCATCCAGGATGGTGACTGCAGGGGAGCAACATCTGCCATCCCAAAATGTGTCTTTGGCATGTGGATTATTTTAGGCTGATTACTTTTTAAGAAACAAAAGGCTCAGAAAGAAGCTTTGCCCTTCCCCCTGACTGCCTATAAGAATTTACACAGAGGACCTGCTCCAGGAAGGGAGTAATCACCATAGATAACTACAGCATAATATGAATTAGGGGTGGTAGGGCAAAAGGTAGCAAAGTCTGTTTGCGTAAATTCTATGTCCGTTGTTTCTGGATGGTCCAGCAAACATTTATCTTTTTCATCTTCCTATGATTTATCTTCCTTCCTCATGAAGTCCCAGACCACTACCCCCTTCTCCTTAGCTCTAGATAAGCCTCAATTGCCTGACTGACTGTGGGTCTCATATTCTTATGAGTCCACCTATGTATGTAACAAATTTAATTTTTTCCTGTTAATCTGCCGCATGTCAATTGAATTCAGCCAGCCAAAAGAATCTTGAAGGGTAAAGGAAAATTTTTCCTCTGAACAGTGACAGAAACTGATCAATGATGGCTAGTGATCTTAGGGAGGCAGGGATTGAGGCACTGGGATTTCCAACTGTAACAAAAAAATCCCAGTCCCAGTGCAGGAAAAGACCAGAGGCCTGGTCACTTTCAAATGACACTGGGCATCTCAGCCCTAACCACTCTGGCCTGGGACTACTGATGCCTCTGGGTATCTATGGGTGACTCCCAAAATCTATGGGTGACTTATCATGGATCAGGGTGGCTAGGGGAGTCTAAGCAATGACTGAGGTAGACTTTAGCATCATTTTGGCTGGCTGAGGGCTCAAAATTATACTTAATATAATTTTAATAATCTCATATGATATATTTATATATATCACATATAAGAGTAAGATTCATACCCAAAGTACTTTTTAGGACTAGCATTTTGGGAAGTTTCAGCCAGTCAGCTAATGTACAAAAGTCCCACCACAAAAAAAGTACATTTGTGATGTAGTTTTAATTTTGTTCTTCCACTTAGTAGGGCTTGTAAATGCATAACTTTTGCTATATTTTCTTTTATTTTCATAATCAATTATGGCTGTTTATGGGAACAAATAGATTTCCTAAAAATGTACTTTGATTATGACATTTTAGCAGTAGGAAATCCATTTTAAGGTTTGATTTTGTCGCCTTACAGCCAGTGAGGGCCAAAATCAGGGATGATCTGGATGATTCTCTACTGCCCTCCAGTGGGAAGCTGGATGGAGATGGAATGTATATGGGAAGCTGGATGGAGACTGGTGTATATTTCTAACATTGGCATGTACAAAATATAGACAGAAAGAAATAAAAAGAACCAAAGGCTGTTTTTCCCCCAGTGTGTTCAGAAATAAGTGAACTGTTGAATGATGAGTCATTTAGTACCACGCCTTCTAAGGCCACATTTAAACCCGAGGAGTTACTGACAAGACATAAAATAGCACACAATTTTTGATGTAAACATCTTAAGCATTCTGAGTCTCTATATTTACTTATATAAAATTGATTTACTTATGCATACTTATGTAGTTATGATGTGGTACTCTATTATATATCAAACATTCTTCTTAGTAGAGAATCATTAAAGAGTTATAAGAAAATGCATGCAGCTCAATTTTTCCATGTTTCTGATTGGTATCATGGCAGATTTACATTAACAAGTTTATTTAGCACATCTGCGTGAGGCTTAAAATTTGACACTTTTTAAATTGTTTTTAAGGATTTTACTTATTTATTTGAGAGAGAGCATGAGCGAGAGCGCACAAGCAGGGGGAGTGGCAGAGGGAGAGGGAGAAGCAGACTCCCCACTGAGCACAGAGCCTGATGCAGGACTCTATCCCAGGATCAGGGATCATGCATGACCTGAGCTGAAGACACACACGCTCAACCAACTGAGCCACCCAGGCACCCCAATTTGATACTTTTTAAAATTCATCTTTCAAATATCCAAATTAATGCATTAGGTACTAGCAAATGGTAGTAGTTGCAAACCAAGTCTCCATAGGGTTTCATGTTTGTAAACAAATTTTCAAAACTTATTAATTCCTCTTAAACAACTAAGACAAAAAACATGACAACATTTATGTCTCCCCCTGGTGATGGCAAATCTGGGGTATGGTACAAAAATATACCTGGTTACCTTCACTTTGTTCAATAAATGGATTGATCATTGAGCCGGAAAACATGCATTTAAGCATGAGGATAAACTGTAAAAAGGCCTTATCATTTCACAGATCTTTTTCCAGGCCGTTGAGAACAAGAGAGGAGGCAAGACCAAAAGGTATGAAATTTCAAGTTGGTTTGAAAACTTTGAAAGGTGATAGAGCCTACATTACATAAAACTTCTGAGATAATCTACCCTAGGAAAATATAGCACCTCGGCAATGTTCCCAGAGCAAGGTGATGATTAAAAATGATACCTAAAATATACTGAACAGTTCCTACATACGAGCTACTGTGCTAAGATTATCTCATTTACCTTCATAAGAACCACATGAGATAGGTACCCTTGTTATTCCACTGTACAAATAAACTGAATATGAGTAACTGGAAGGATCAACCTCCAGAGAAAGACTAAATAAGGACATATCTGGTTTATTTGGAAGTAGAACTCTTCTAGAACTCTAATTTGCTTTTTATATTTACTGCATTTTTATTTAATACGTGTGTGGATTTCTTTTCAGGATTCTAAAGGCAGAGGTCTCAAAATCTGAGAACAATATAATAGGTGTCAAGCCTTCTTACGTTTTGAATAAAGATGCCAATCTGCCCATGCAGGAAGTGCTAAGAGATTGATGAAGGAATTCTGCCAGGATAAGCCTCCTGGCAGTTACACCAGAGAAGACAAAGAATGAAAGAGCAATTGCACAGGCTGAGGGTGAGAATATCTTTGCAGAGCTATGAAGATGCTGTGACATCTCCCCTCCTTATGGAGGAGAGAGGGTTGTATCAGTTATCTATTACTGTGTAACAAATCATCCCAAAAGGAAGGTACCTAAAACAATAAACACTTACTATCTCACACAGTCTCTGTAGATCAGGAATTTGGGAACAGTTTAATTGAATGTGCTGGCTCAGAGTTTCTCATTAAGTTGCAGTTCAAGATGTCATTTCATTGAGCAAGCTGAGGTCACATGCCTACACTCTCGCTGTAAGAAGGCTAGAAAAAGTGAGTTACTGTCTTTCTCATTTTCTGTAAGCAGTGCTCATCACCACCAAGACACATGGTGGGTAATTCCCCAAACACAGAAAGAGAACTCAAATGGTGGACAACAGAAAATAAAACCACAAAAATGTCTAACTCAGGGGCGCCTGGGTGGCTCAGGCGTTAAGCATCTGCCTTCGGCTCAGGTCATGATCCCATGAAAAAAAATCTTTTTTTAAAGATTTTATTTATTTATTTGACAGAGACACAGCGAGAGAGGGAACACAAGCAGGGGGAGGGTGAGAGGGAGAAGCAGGCTTCCCACAGAGCAGGGAGCCCGACGTGGTGCTCGATCCCAGGACCCTGGGATCATGACCTGAGCTGAAGGCAGACGCTTAACG
>NC_138369.1:57792654-57869258 GCF_054177405.1 Leptonychotes weddellii
CAAACCTATTTCTGCTTGATGATCAGGGTGAATCACTCCAGCCAATACCATAACCTTGCTCTTCTCCTTTTCCTTCTCTTGCCTATCCAGTGACTCAAGACACACAAAATGGTTAGATGGTAGTCTCATCCCCAAATCAATGGAACCATTGCTCAGCTTTTGTTGGGAGAATTCCTTTCTTTGGTAACAGACCTCTAAACAATCAAAACCCAGAATCTCAAAGACTGGCAGTTAAAAAAATTTAATAGCCCTTTGTTCCTAAATCCATTATTTTTGGATATGGAAGCCTGATGGTTTAAAAACATATCCAGAAATTCTCTGACCCTTCTCCCATTAAGAAAAGGAGTCTCTGGTTGCTGGAGGGGATGCGGGTGGAGGCATGGGGTAACTGGGTGATGGACACTGGGGAGGGCATGTGTTGTAATGAGCACAGGGTATTATATAAGACTGATGAATTGCAGTCCTGTACCCCTGAAACAAATAATACATTATATGCTAATTAATTGAATTTAAATAAGTTTTTTTAAAAAGAAAGAAAAGGAGTCTCCTTTGATATAACCAGCCTTAGTGACTAAGTCCTAATGAACTGAATGTAGTTTTGAAGTGACACTGAAGGACTTCCATTATTGGTTTAAAAAGGCATTACAGTTTCCATCCAGATTTCTCTCTCTGGGGATGTTTTGCCCTTGGCACCCAGCTACTATGTTGTGAGGAACCAAATAGCACTGTGAAAAGGCCACGGGTAGGTGTTCTGGCCACAGACTCAGCATCAGTCCCCAGACATGTGAAAGAGCGAAACTTCAGATGATTTTAGCCCCCAACTTTTTGGCTGCCCCAGCTGGCATCAAGTGGAAAGTGGAACATAGATAAACTGTCCTCACTGAGTCCTGCACAAGTTATGGATTTGTAAGCAAAGTAAATGTTGTAGTTGTTTTAAACCATTAAGTTTTGGAGGTGGTTATACAACAATAGACAGCAAGGACATGAAGGAAAAGTACTAAATATTGGACACTAGTTCAAGCATATGCTGCAAAAACGGTTATCTCCCAGAAGGCACCATAACTAAATCTTCAATAAGACATGTGCTTCTTGGTGATAGACAATACAATTAGACCAATGAATTCTATGGGCAATAGCCCATTGCATTATTTCTTTCATTACAGAGTGAGTTTCATGGTCAGAAGCTATATGGTGTCAGACACAGTGATTGTGTATAAAACACTCAATAAATCCCCAGATGGGGGCACTGACAGCAGCACAGCAAGCAGAGAAGCAAATCGAAATCTACAGTAAGCAATTTCAGAGAGAAAAACAACTATTGTCTCGCAGTGACTGGGAAGGGCCAAAGGAACTGACTTGCCTCTGAGTGGCTGGCTGGTCCTCCTGGAGCAGGGGGTATCTCATTAACTCAGAACTGGTCATTGCTGCTGGCAACCTGAACACTCAACAGTGGTTTGGTGATCCTAGGCATAGCTCCAATCCTGCTATCCTTTCCATTTCATTCATGAGTCCACTGAGCAAGCAGTGAGCCTGGAAAAGGAGGCTGAGTTTCCTCCACAGAGCAGTTCATTTCATCCTTATGATTCATAAGATTCATTGTGCTAGGTCCATCAGCATAACCCCTCCCAAATATTCCTTGTCACCAGTTCTCCAGTCTTGCTCTTTCCGATGTTCTTGGCCACCTGGTCAAACAATTAGCTTTGCACCATGAATTATTACCCAAGGCCAACATTCCTTTCAGGCAAAGTGAAATTCTGGACATCCTGCTGGACATTCTGCACATTAAAAGGACTTCATGTCTTCAACGCTCTTTGGATCCAAAGTGGAACGCCGACAATCTCACAATGCATTTCTCGCAGGTACCACCATATTGTGCAGAGCAACAAACCTGAACAATGCCTGGCACATCATGGGTACTCAACAGACATTTGTTGAATCATTCTTTAAAAATGCAGATCATAGGGGCGCCTGGGTGGCTCAGTCGTTAAGCATCTGCCTTCGGCTCAGGTCATGATCCCGGGGTCCTGGGATCGAGCCCCACATCGGGCTCCCTGCTCCGTGGGAAGCCTGCTTCTCCCTCTCTCACTCCCCCTACTTGTGTTCCCTCTCTCACTGTGTCTCTCTCTGTCAAATAAATAAATAAAATCTTTTAAAAAAATAAAAAATTAAAACGCAGATCATAACTAACTAGAATTTAAATAAACATTTGGAAGAAAAAAAATGCAGATCATTTCCCTCCCTCCCCTGTTTAAACTCCTTCAACAGCTTCCTATTGCTCTAGAAGATCCTGTTGGGTGTAGTCTCTGCCTTTTCCTTCCCCTTGTTCTCTGAACTCTAAACATTCGTCCTCAATTCTTGGAATGTTCCATGCTCCCTCCTGCCACAAGACCTTTGCTCAGACTGTACCCTCTCCTTGCCAAATTAACTCCATTCTCAGATCTTGACTCAAGGATTCCTTCCTGTCTTTTTCTTTCCTGTCTCATAACTATTTTTCTTCACTATACTTAACTCCATATTTATTTATGTGTTTAATTAATTCCTGCCTTACCATGGGACTCTAAGTACTATGATTATGTGCACTCACCACTGGATCCCCAGCACCTAATATATTGCCTGGCATTTAACTAAATAGTATTTTGCTGAATGAACACATGAATAAATGAATGAATGTGTCTATAATAAAATGTAGTATATGTAATTTATCTCCAAGTTATCACTGCCAGTTTTGCTTAAGAAGCTTTCTGCTATCAGTTCCTACTCCTCGAATTCACATTTCTTTATTAATTTAAAAAGGCATTTGTCTAGACAAGAACTTTCCTAAGCATCGTTCTATACTAGCACTATGCAACAGAAATATGTGAGCTACATATGTAACTTCAAATATACTATCAGTCACATTATAAAAACTAAAAAGAAATAATCTTACTATGTTATTTAACCAGTATTTCTGAGACATCATTTCAATGTGAGATTGATAAAAAATATTGATGAAATATTTTATATTCTTTTCTTTATCCCGTCTTTGAAATCTGAGTATTTCAGTTTCATCATACCTCAGTTTGAACTAGCCATATTTCAAGTGCTCAGGAACCACACGTGCCTAGTGGGTGCTGTATGGGACAGTGCAGTTCTATAGAAATCACTTTCACAAGGAGTCTGACCATCCTCAGCACCTAAAATCAGTGCCAGGAAAGCATTCTTAAGTCAAACTTTCATCCAGAAGATCTAATTGTCCCAGTATAAGAGATGATTTAAACCAGATACAAGAGTGAGCCCCAACTCCTTCAGGATTCATTAACTTAGAAAGTTGTCTCTAGGAACAATTTAATGTTCATCTTCCTATAACATACTTTATCTCTTATTTAAATAGAAACTTTGCTCCTCCTTAAGGTATGGGCCACCTTCTTTGCCAGCCATTCTATTTCTCCTCCTTCAAAGCCAATTTATAATTCTCCATTTTTAGGTACTTCATGGCAAATCTGTCCGTTCCCTTGGCTGCCTAGGAAAGTTGGCGGGGGGGGGGGGGGGGTGTCTGTCCAAGCCTCCCATGTCCAGTATACATTCTTTCAGTCTTCGTTATGCCTGCTTAGACCTCTGGAGGAGGCACCCCGGAGACCAGCGCAAGTCATGGTTTAAGGCCCAGAGCTGGAGTCGGACTGCTCCTTCAGTCCAGAAGTGGCCCTCTCTCTGCCAGCACTATACGCACGCAACGATTTTTAGGTGCTTCAACCTCACCCAAGAGCCACTGCCCACAGTGACAAACAGCATTAGGTGAGCACAAGACAAGCCCGACCTCGGCTTCACCACCTGCCCTTGGATAAAGGGGAAGAGGCGGGATATCCGCCCGGTCGGGAACACTTCCGGAAGTGACGTAGCAGTGTCAACATGCAAGATGGCGGCCCATCACCGGCAGAACACGGCAGGGCGGAGGAAAGTGCAGGTATGGGAGTCCCGCTCCTCGACCTCCTGGACGTGGCCTGCGGCCCCGGGCCCACCTGCAGCAAGCAGATGCCTCGGGCCACGGTCGTCCAGGGTAGCGGCTTGGGGAGAGCGGGACAGGGCGCGGCCGGCGGTGAGGGGTGGGGCCGCGGCGCTAACGGCTTGAGGAAGGGGCGGGGGGCGGCTGGCTGGGCCGGCCTGGGCCCAGTCCCAGGACCTTAGAGTGCGGGGTTTGGAGCTAGGGCTTGCCGGACTCCAGCTCTTTCGTAGGCTGGGGCTTGCGGGATCTGGATGGGCTCGTTTCCCGCCCACCTGCCTCCCCCTTCCCTTGCTTTTCACCAAAACGCTCTGCCTTATCCGCGTCTGAGCCGAGGCCTGCGGGCACTTCCCCGGCGGCGGCGGAATGGGCCTGTGCGGGGGCGTGGCGGGGCGCAGATGGCTCTGCGGGGTTTCTGCGGAGGATTCGGCACAGGGGAGCCCTCTGCCTTTTATTTATTTTTTTTCTTTTTGCGGAAGCTTTGTCCCTTGTGAGGTGGAAACGACGTGGAAGTGTGCTGGTGTTAGTGGGGAAATTATCATTTTTATTTTCTTCATCTTCATTGTGCATCCTTGATTCTTTCCTGTTTCTAATGATTTATTATCCAAGGGTAAAGAGTTATCTAACCCTTTCGTGTTTCTTTATGCCTTCATGAATCCACTTTTATTTTGGGTACGATTAAGGGTTATCGCTACCTAGTATTTTCAGCTGTGCAAGGAGTAAAAGCCCTATTACAAGTGTTTACCTGCAAATAAATTGTATATAGAGTGACGATTTATGTGCCTGTTCATTAAACGTTTACCGAGCACTTAGTTTAGTCCCAAAGATGTGCAAAGAATTGAGACAGTATGGGAATAAGTAATACCCAGGATCTCTTTATGAAACACATTATATGTAGTTCTACAGATTGAAATCGATTGTTTAATAGGTAAACAGGACAAAGTGATCCTTCAGTAAGGTAACCCCAGCAGTGGCTGTAGGCCATTGTCTTCTGGGCAGTTTACTTATTTGTTTTATTGATCTCATTGATCACTGAGCATTCACTAGATGTCTCTGAATTGAGTGAAATTAATCAGAATCTAAAATAGCTTACCCTGTTAGGTGATTTTTAAATGCATCAGTAACAGGATTTAAGTAACCCCAGCATCCAAGCCAGGTGGGTGAGAATATGTGCTGTGGACTAAAATGTAACTCAAGATTGTCTTAATTGTCTTCTAGACACTAGAGTGGTACACTTCTTAGGGTAGTTAAGGAGAGTTAATCAGGCATCTGTTACTTGCATTTAAATTTAAAGGCCATATAAAAGTACAAGATGAGGAAATGTAAATTCACCACAGTGTGTATGGAAAAATTGAGTGTTTTAATAAGCTGAATGTGAGCCATCACATGTTGAATGAGGGAGATAATTCCATTCTTTGCTGGTCATAGTACAAAACTACAGTTTGGGGTTCAGCACTTAGTACCTTGTTCTTGATAGGTCTAGCAATCAGATTGGGGAAGTAACCTGAAACTATTTCCTATGAAGAGCATCAAAAGAACCAATATTAGCCTGCTGAAGATAGTTGCTTTCAGAATTTGTCCCCAAGGTATAGAACCAATGTGAGAAGCTACAGAGATTGATTGTATCTCAGTGTGAGGGAGAACTTTTGTTTATGGAAGTGTTTTTCAAACTAGTACATGTTCGTTCCCAAAAAAACCCCACAAACAATACAAAGGTATAAATGGTAATTGTCTTCTACTCTTCGAAGAATGCTACTGTGGACGGTGTGATATATAACCCTAGACCAGTTTTTTGTATTTTGTTTTACTCTGAGCACTGTTGGCATGTTGGGCTGCATGATTTTTTATTCTTTATGGGGGGGTCGGGAGGGGGTTCTATGCATTATAAGTTGTTCTGCATCATCCTGGCTTCTGTCTACTAGATGTTAGCATCTATCCAGTGTTGACAACCAAAAATAACTAGATACTTTCAAATGTTTGCGGGAGGGTAAAATTGCCCCTGGTTGAAAACCAATGTTCTATACCTCTTTGTGCATGTGTACCCAACTTACGTGATTTTTTTAAACTCTAAACAAAGTCATAGTATTTATTGTTCAGTGTCTTGCTGTTTGTCAAAATTTTAAATACACATTCCCATTGACCCAGCAATTCCTCGTCTAAAAAATTGTTTTACAAAAGTGCAAATGAGGGGCACCTGGGTGGCTCAGTTGGTTAAGCGTCTGCCTTAGGCTCAGGTCATGATCCCAGGGTCCCTGAGATTGAGCCCTGCATCAGGGCTCCTTGCTCAGTGGGGAGTCTGCTTCTCTTTCTCCCTCTGCCCCTCCCCCAGCTCATGTCTCTCTTGCTCTCACTTAGATTAGGTTAATTTAAAAAAGTTTAAAAAGTGCATATGCATATATCTCTCTAGTTGTACAAGAGTGTTTATTTTAGGAATGCTGTCATTGTGAAAAAAATCTCAATGTCCAACAGTAGTCACTTAGCAGATAAATACACTTACCTAGTGGATTAATTTGCAGTTGTTAAAAAGATAAGCTTGATCTGTATTATTAAAAAGGAATGGTGTCCAGAAGTCAAAAAAACAAGTCAACATAGCATAGTCCCATTTCCACAAAGGAAATAATGTGTTTTAAACATCTGGAAGGCTATTAACAGTGATAGTCTCTATGTATTAGATTATGTGATTATGGGTAAGGCAGGAAATGGGATATCTTTTATTTTAAAATATATATTAATTTTTATATTTTTGAGCTTTTTACAACATTCTTTGTTTTTATAAATAAAATCTTTCCATTTTGGAGAAAGTGTATATGGCTACCTAAATATATTTTGCCTCTTGGCTGTCTTGTACCAAGAGGCAGTAGCCCTAAGCTTCATTATTAGGCCAAAAATAACCCTTGAGATTTATAATATTGATAAATAACTAGTGGAGAGGGATCCAAACATACTGCTTATTAATTATAGACATAATGAAGAATGAGCACATGTCCTACCATCTTCATTCAACTTCTCAGCAGCCTGGAGGTGAGTATGAGGGGGAGGGGTGAATTTGTGATTGGCAGAAACATGATCAGACAATCAAATGTATGAATTGAGATAGATGATGCAGATTTTTTCCTGGTAATCAAGATATCAAAACAAGTCTCTTCACTTCCTGGTGTCCCTTACTGTTATTATTTTCCAACAACCACAGTCTATTGGTTGACTCACTCTCTTTCTCTCTCTCTCTCTCTCTCTCTCCTACTTCCTCCCTCTCCTTCTCTTGCTCTCTCCATCTTTCCTTCAACTTGCTTCAGAATTCTTGGAATAAGGTTGTCACTGCTATTCCTGGTTTAGAAGCAACAACCATGCCCTAGTATCCAGTGATGTTTCAAGTATATACATACTTGGCCTTCCATAACAGGATTCTTTTCCTTGGAAATGACCCCAAATCCAGCTTAACCAGGCTTACGTAATAAAAGACATGTATTGGCTCAGGTAAATGAAAAGTCAAGAGGTGGTGCTGGTTTCATGCAAATCTTGAACCAGCAGGCTCACTGTGACTCTCTAACCTAAGAAGTGCAGTAAAGTCAGCTTTACCATTGGGCTGCTGATGAGTTATCTTCTATTCCCAAACTCTCAGCTCTAGGCCTTCCCTCTTGGTCGCTGTCCCATCCCAGTCCTCATGTCTGTTCACACAGTATTCAAGGCTACAGTCTCTTAAGTAGCTCCTGTACATTTTCTTCTAGGATTTGCTTGCCTTGAGGAGCAGAAATGGGTAATGGAGAGGCAACCAACAAAGGTCTCTTTTATCAGTACTTACCTTTTTTCTCTGCTGAATATTTAGTTATTCCAGACCTATTCAGAACTCAGTATGGGTCCTTATTTCTGATTCTGAGTCCAAGTTCTGGGTTGGTTGTTTAATCTTTGAGACTTTTTTTTTTAAAGGAAGTAGAATGATGCCAGATCCTGACTTCTCAAGGAAAGACCTTTACAAATTAGCTGTATGTTCAAGATGAGTTACTTTTTATGTAGGATGGGTAGTAAAACAAATTATACCAATATGTCATCCATTGGAACAGAGGTCAGTAAACTTTTTCTCTAAGGGGTCAGATGGTATGTATTTTAGGCTTTGCAGGCCATTTTACTATGTCATAACTACTCAACTCTGCTATTACAACGTGAAAGCCGCCATAGACAATACCTAAATGAATAGATGTGGCTGTGTTCCAATAAAACTTTGTTTACAGAAACAGGCTTTGGCCTGGATTAGGACTATGGGTGGTTTTTTACTAACCCCTGGAGGAGTTTTACTAATGCCCCCTGACCAGGAGAAGTCAAGCTAGAATTTGTCGTATTTTTATCTGCAAGACTGCTTTTTAGAATAGTTTTTAAAATCAGCACTCTTGAAATTAGGTACAAGTAGAAAGTAATGGTCCACAGGATTGAACAAGGAAAACAGATGTGAGAATTACTGCTATCTGGCCAGTATTTTCTTGGCCAAATTTAGCCTGATTTAGCCTGATAGCTGGAAGTAGCCTTACACTAAAGAGCTGTGTGATTCCACTTATAGAATGTTATAGAACAGACGGAACTAATCTGTGGTGAAAAAAGTCAGATCTAGATTGCCTAGGAATGGGGTGTAGAGGTTGGGAAGCAGAGGAGGGAACTTTCTAGGGTGGTAATAATGTTCTTTATGTCTTGGTAGGGGTTTATATTAAACAGATCCATACATCTGTTAGAAGTATCTGTGTACACATAAGATTTCTACATTTCATTGTATGTAAATTTTACCTTAAAAGAGGAGCCATTTAAAAAAAAAAAAAGGGAGCCACAAATAAATAATGAACTCTAAATGATGATATACATGTTGAAGTGCTTAGGGGGAAGTGGTATTGATGACGTGCAGCTTATTTTGAAAGGCATTGAAAATAACAGGTCAAGTGGTTGGATGTGTATGAGATAAAGCAAATCTAAACTTAATTGTAGAATAGTTGTGCGTATATGGATATTTGCTGTGTAACTCTTTCAACTTTTGTATGTGTTTGAAATTTTTGTAATATAATATTGGGGGAAAATAAGCTTTAAAAGGTTAAAAAAGGGTTAGTGATAAGCAGCAGGAGGAGGGGGAAATTTTAGTTGTGGTGGCCAGAGAAGGCCTTGCTGAGAAGCTGACTTCTGAGTAAGGATCTGAAGGAAATGAGATTGCCGTCTGGAAGAGCATTCCAGTGAGAATATCAGATGCAAAAGTCCTGTTTGGGAATGTACCTGGCTTATTTGTGGAACGCTAATGATGCCTTTGTGGCTGGTGTGGAGTGAGCAAGGGAAGAGGAGCAGGAGATGAAATCAGAGAGATAACTGCAGGCCAGATCTTTTAGAGAACTACAGGTCGTAGGAAGGGCTTTGGCTTTTGCTCTTGAGTGAGATGGAAAGCAGTTGGTGAATTTGGAGCGGAGGAATATACACAATATATATGGGTTTTAATGGGACCAGCTTGGCTGCTGTATTTGGAACAAACTGAAGGTGAGCAAGGGCAGAGCAGGGGGACCAGTAGCTATTTAAGAAATCCAGGTGATAGTGCTCCATGCAGGGTAGTGAGATTTTGGAAGACTAGATGAGACAAATTGAAGTAATGATGGCATCAAGGTTTTTGGCCTGAGTGACTGGAAGAATGGAATTGCCATTAACACCCATCAGTGAGGGAGACCACAGGAAAAGCTAGTTTGGAGAGGACTATTGGGAGCTTGGTTTGGGCAATGCCACAATTAAGATACCTGTTAGACAACCAAGTGGAGGTGAGTCAGTGCACATGGTGGGGGGGCGGGGCTGGGGAAATAGCCCAGAGTGCCTCCTTTGTGAGCCTGAAATGCTTTATTTGTTTTTTTAAGATTTTATTTATTTGATGGAGAGAGAGAGAGAGAGCACACAAGCAGGGGGACCGGTAGGCTCCCTGCTGAGCAGGGGGCCTGATGAGGGCTAGATCCCAGGCTCAGTCCCAGAACTCTGGGATCATGACCTGAGCGGAAGGCAGGTGCTTAACCAACTGAGCCACCCAGACACCCCGAGCCTGAAATGCTTTGAAGTATCCCTTCTTTTCTTAAAAAGATGGTGAATTTTGTACTTATTCTATGATATATCCGTATTTGTTTTCATATAAAAAATTGTTACTGTGATAAGCAGAACTCCCCCCCCCCCGCCGCCCCCCAGCAAATGCCCATGCCATAATCCCTGGAACTTGTGAATATGTTATACTGCATGATAAAAAGGACTTTGCAGATGTAATTAAGGTTACAAACCTTAAAGGGGGGATTATCCTGCATTATCCCAGTAGGCCCAATTTAATCATATGAGCCCTTAAAAGCAGAGAATGTGGGGCACCTGGGTGGCTCAGTCGTTAAGCGTCTGCTTTCAGCTCAGGTCATGATCCCAGGGTCCTGGGATCAAGCCTGGCATTGGGCTCCCTGCTCAGCAGGGAGCCTGCTTCTCCCTCTCCCACTCCCGCTGCTTGTGTTCCTTCTCTCGCTGTGTCTCTCTCTGTCAAATAAATAAGTCTTAAAAAAAAAGAAACACACAGAGAATGTTCTTCCAGTGGACACAGAAGTCAGATTTGAGGCACTAGAGGGACGCTTTTTTGTAGGAGAGGGCACATAGAAAGTATGAGAAGGACTACAGGCAGCCTGTAGGAGCAAGGATGGAACCTTGGCTGATAGCCGGCAAGGAAACAGGACCTTCAGGCCTACAACTTGAATGAGCTTGGAGGCCAACTCTCCTAGAGCCTCCCGGGAAGGAACACAGAGCCATCAGTCAACTCTTGTCTATATTGGTCTTGTCTATATTGAGAACAGAGGACCCATCCAAGCTCTGTGTGGACTTCTGACCTTCAGAATTGTGAAATAATAAATGGGAGTTGTTTGAAGCCATTAAATTTGTGGTAATTTATTATGTCAGCTATAGAAAACTAATCTGATTATCATGAAATTAAAATAGTCAAGGATAGTTTCTCTCCTGATTGCCTCTACTGTAGCCTCTGGCACATTACCAATAACTCTAGGGGTATTTAAGCTTGAGATGCAGAGACAGATCACATGAAGTTTAGTGGATCGTCCCCATTGTCTGATTTCTTTATTTTGGGTCCCAGACAGTTGCTGGGGAAATTAATCAAACAGTGCTTACTAAGCCAGCTACAAATACTTAAGAGTGTAACCTAACTGGGTACTTGCTGCTGGGGCACTGCCATATTCTTCTCCTTGTTTGTCCCTTTACATGTTTCTTCCAAAATGCATAGCTCCTACCAAAGGTCTGGCTTCCCGTCCCTTGCAGAGTTCTTAAAGTACCCTCTGCTCTTCCCCCTGCCCACTTTTTTTAAGCAAATTAAAATGGTCAGATATGAGTCTTCGTCTCTGCTTTTGCCTGTATTCTTGACTGTTTAATGAGGTTTTTCCAGGACTTTGCTCACTCATTCATTGCTACTATCTCCAGCACCTTCTGCTTTTCTTTTTCTTTTACTTCCATCTCTTCTGCCTACAAAGCTTACCTAAATCTTGGGGGGCTGGTGGCAGCAAACTTCATTTAACTTACTGTGACTTCTCTTATATTCTTTCTCCACTAGAATGAAAGCTCCTGGGTTGCCTGGGTGGCTCTTTTGGTTAAGGGTCTGCCTTCAGCTGAGATCATGATCTCAGGGTCTTAGGATTGAGCCACGTGTCAGGCTCCCTGCTCAGTCGGGAGTCTGCTTCTCCCTCTACTCTTCCCCCCCTGCTCATGTGCTCACGCACTCTCTCTCAAATAAATAAATAAATATCTTAAAAAAAAAAAATAAAAGAATGAAAGCTCCAGGAGGACTATTGTGCCCACTCACAAAATCCTCAGTGTTTAGAATTGAGCCTGGCCACTGGTGGATGCTTCATCAATATTTGTTGAAAGAACTGCATCCTGTTTTTCTTTTATCTACGGCCATTTTTATTTTATTTTATTTTATTTATTTATTAGAGAGAGAGAGTGAGTGAGAGAGAGGGCACACGAGCAGGGGCAGAGGAAGAGGGAGAAGCAGACTCCCCTGCCAAGCAGGGAGCCCGACTCAGGGCTTGATCCCAAGACCCTGGGTTTATGACCTGAGTGAAAGGCAGACGCTTAACCGACTGAGCCACCCAGGTGCCCCAATTTTTTTCTTTAACAATAGGTTTTTAGGGGTGCCTGGGTGGCTCAGTAGGTTAGGTGTCTGGCTCTTGGTTTTAGCTCAGGTCATAATCTCAGGTCATATGAGATCAAGCCCCTCATTGGACTCCATGTTGGGCATGGAGCCTACTTGGAATTCTCTCTCTTCCTTTGCCTCTGCTCCTCCCCTCCCCCTTGCTCTGTCTCTCTCAAACAATAAGTTCTTAATGTGATATGTCTTGGAATATATCAGCGTATACAGTTCATTTTCTTTTCTTATATTTTGTAAGATTTTATTTATTTGAAAGAGCACGCACGAGAGAGAGGACAAGCAGGGGTTGCGGCAGAGGGAGAGGGAGAAGCAGGCCCCTGGCCGAGCAGGGAGCCGACACGGTGGTCAATCCCAGGACCCTGGGATCATGACCCGAGCCTAAGGCAGACGCTCAGCCAACTGAGCCACCCAGGTGCCCCTCATCTTCATTCTTTAATGACCACTTAGAATGGATAATTTATCTAGTCATTTCCTTTTTGAAGATACTATTGCTGTTTTGTCCATCATACTAAAATTTACTAAAAAAAATTAATAGCAGTTAAAAAATAGTAAAGGAGGTCTTAGAAAAGTAAACAAAAGGACAAAGATCCATAATATAGAAAGCATAAAAGATGAAGGATCAGTTTGAAAGTTCCAACATCTGACTGATGGGGGTTTAAGAAGGAGCAGAGGAAACATTATTAATTACTTGATAGAAGAAAGTTTTTCAGAGCTGAAGTGCCGCAAGCTTCTAGGTTGAAAGGACTTTCTCAGTGCATAGCAAAATTAATTGATAAGGACCAAAAACTAAGTAAATAAAGCAGCAAGAAAATAGAGAAGATCCTACACACTTAGGAGTGAGGGGAGTGGGCAGGTGGCGGTACAGGAAAGAATGAAAATGAGATCATTTTAGAATGGAATGAAACAGAATGGCATTGAATTCAGTGGCAACACTGGGTGCTGGATTGGAAGTTGGAGCAGTGCCTTCAGAAGCAGAGGGGTTTTTCTACATGGACTTCTTCACCCAGCCAAATCCAGTGTAGAGGTAAAGACCTTTTTAGGCTTGTGAGGGCTAAAATCACCTCCCGTGCACCTTTTCCTGTGTTAGTTTCTTGAGGTCCTGGGAATGTGCTTCAGCAAAACTGGGGAGTGAACACAGAAAGGAGGAGACATTGGAATTCAGGAAACAGTGGCTCAAACCCAGCCCAGAAGAGCAGTAAAGGGAAGCATCAAAGGTGACAGCTGTGCCAGCAGACAGAGAGGGCAGGTGGCCTGGGCCAGAGTGAGAAGATGTGTGTTTCTGAGAGAAGACTTTTGGGCAAAGTGGGGTGGTCCGGGCTCTTGCTAGAATATCTCATGTGGTGCTACAATGAAGGGGAGTTGAAGTTAAAGTAGAGGAAAGCATTGAAGAAGGAAAGAAAGGGAGAATGCCAGGGAAAACAAAAAGCTCTCTAAGAAAGGAAATGTATTCATGATATAGTTCTTGGCTAGTCAGTAGACAGCAATTACAAAGTCAAACAGTGTAGCTAGTACTGGTTATTTACTCACCCAAAAATCGAAAATCGTGGTATATCTGTATCAGAAGAGTAGAGGGAGGAGTTACTGAGAGTAGTCCAGAGCTAGATCCCAGTCTACCATACCCTGAGTAAATAGATAATGTCTAAAATGGAAGGTTGTAGGATAAGCACAGTATTTTTGAGAAACGGAGTAACTCTTCAGAAACAACCGAGAGTTGAAATTTGTTACCCCTAGGAATTAAGACTGGGTATGGGGAGTCTTACCCAGACAACAGGGAGATGGTTTTTCATTAGGGTCTTTCTTTTTTTTTTTTTTTTAAGATTTTATTTATTTGACAGAGAGATACACAGCGAGAGAGGGAACACAAGCAGGGGGAGTGGGAGAGGGAGAAGCAGGCTTCCCGCTAAGCAGGGAGCCTGAGGCAGAGCTTGATCCCAGGACCCTGGGATCATGACCTGAGCTGAAGGCAGACGCTTAACAACTGAGCCAACAGACGCCCCTCATTAGAGTCTGTTCAGTATTACGGTATTTGATCTTCTGAATACAGGCAAGAATTAGTTGGACAGAAATTAAATTATAAATTCAAAAAACTAATACATGTCTTACCGTAAAACATTCATACCATGTAAAAAAGGCACAAGTGAGTGACAATCACCATAATTCTATCACTCAGGAATAACTACTGATAGTTTTATGTATGTATATCCTTCCAAACTTACATAGTTGTTTTAAAATACATATTTAAAATTCTGCAACATTTTTATAATATTTATTATTCACTACTGTATTGGACATATTTCACTTCAAAAAAACACATCATGGCTTTCTTCCCATGTTGGTCAGTCTAGATCTATATCAACATTTTTTTTTAAAGATTTTATTTATTTATTTGACAGAGACACAGCGAGAGAGGGAACACAAGCAGGGGGAGCGGGAGAGGGAGAAGCAGGCTTCCCGCCGAGCAGGGAGCCCGATGTGGGGCTCGATCCCAGGACCGTGGGATCATGACCTGAGCCGAAGGCAGGCGCTTAACGACTTGAGCCACCCAGGCGCCCCTACATCAACATTTTTAATGATTAAGTAGCATTCTCTTTTATAAGGTGTGTGCCAAGATTTACCCAACTAGGATACTTCTAATTCTTTGCCATTTTTAATCACACATCTGTAGTAGATACCCTTGAAGAGGTAGGCCTGGATTTGTTTTGCTAAGAATTACTTTCCACCTGGAATTAGGACCTGACAGTCATGTTGTTATTCTCTGACCCTTTCCCACTGGACCAATCACATAATCTGCCAGAAATTTGAACATTAAGATTCCTATTTGCAACATAGTCTCCACTATGAAATGTACTGAGAGAAGCAGATAAGGGGTCTTGGAGCCCCAGAGAAAAAGAGATTGAGAGAGATTTAAATTGGCATCGAAGCCATCTTGGTTCCGATGGTTTTCCAGTGTCTGATTCATGCAATAATATTTATTGTGTGTCTTTTATGTGCCAGACACACTAATGAGGCACAGTGATAGAAGGAACAAGGCTGACAAGTTCCTTACCCTCTTGAAGCTTTTATCCTGAAGAAGATACAACAAAGAGAAATACGGAGGGTGGTAAGAACTGTGCAAGAAATTAATAGGGTAAGTGATGGAGGAAGGAGATCAGGGGATGCCCTTCAGAAGAAGTGACTTTTCTGCTAAGACCTGAAGGGCCAGGATGAGCCAGACAAGATAAAAGCCAGGGGGAGGGTATTCCTGTGGGGATCGTTGAGGAGGGGGATGTTTTTGGCACAGGGAACAGTAAATACTGAAGCCCTGGTGTGGGTGGAAAAGAGCTTGATGTGTTTGAGGAACAGAACAGAGTTTGGGGTGACTCTCATGAAAGAAGCTAGGGGGAGTTTGAGGTGAGTGTGAAGATGCAGGATAGATCCAAAGCATGTGAGGAATTCGGACTTTTAAATGCAGTGAAAAACCTTTGGAAGACTTCAGCAGAGAAGTGCCATGATTTTATTTTAAAAATGTCTCTTATGAATCATGACCATATTTCCTGCCCTTGGACTCTGATAGATATCCTTGTATTTTTTTTTTAAATTCCCTCCCTCTCTCTTTAATTTAAGCTGATTTGAGTAAGTATTACAGTTAGTTGCACCCAAAAGACTAGGCCAAAAACAACAGTCTTGTCTTTGTGCATATAACCCTGGCCCTTTTCATGTCTTTATTTATGTGTTTGTTGGCATTTTCTTTTCTTTTTAAAAAATTTCCTCTTGGTGATCTTTATTTCTCTGTCAGAGAGTTTGACGACTTCTTACTGTTTTGTATGGACTCTTTGTAGGTTCTCAAGAGTTTTATCTTTCATACTTATTTCATTATTTTCCCAGATTTTAGATGTTTGCCTTTTAACCTTGTTCATCTTATTTTTTGACGATCAGAGTTTTGTTTGGTTTTCCCTGAATAACAGCATTATTGAGATAAAATTTATGTGAACTCAACCTGTTAAAGTATACGATTCAGGGCTTTTTCGTAAATCCATAATGTTGTACATTGATCACCTAATTCAGAGACTTTTGTCACCCCAGAAATAAACCTCATACCCATTAGCATTCACCCCCATTTCCCTCTCCTCCAAGTCCCTGGCAACCACTAATGTACTTTCTCTTTCTGTAGATTTACCTGTTCTGGACATTTCTTGGAAGTATACTCCTAAAATAGGTGGCCTTTTGTGACTGGTCTCTTTAACTTAGCAGAATGTTTTTAAGATTCTGTCAGTGTTGGAGCCTGTCTCAGTACTTCACTGCTTTTTATGGCTGACTGAGATTCCATTGCACAGATAGACCACATTTTGTCTATCTGTTCATCAGTTGGTGGGCAGTTGAGTTGTTTCCACTTTTTGGCGGCTGTGAATAATGCTGCTGTGAGCAGTTGTGTACATCTGGAAGGTTTTGACTTGTGTTGGTCAGAGCAGCATTGGTCTTTTTCTTTGAAAAGATTACCCTGTTTCTTGTCATATTAGCAGAACCTTCTCTATGTAGAGATTATACATATTTGCCTGTCTTTTAAAAATATTTTTATGATTAAATTGTTAAATTTCAATCTTTAGTTCATATGCAAATTCATTTTGGTTTAAGATTTGGAGAAAGGATATAATTTTTCCCAGTGGAATCACTAGATGCTTAGATAACTTATTAAAGAGGTTATCATGCCCTCATTGATTTGAAACACTACATTTATATCAAAATTAAAAATTTGTAGTAGGAAAATATGTGTCCAAATTTTGTTTTATTCTACTGATCCTTTTTTTCTATATTCCTGTTGTGGTACTCCATTGTAATTCTCGTAGCTTTACCTTTTTTTTTTTTTTTTTTTAAAGATTTTATTTATTTGAGACAGAGAGAGTGAGAAAGAGAGAGCACATGAGAGGGGGGAGGGTCAGAGGCAGAAGCAGGCTCCCTGCCGAGCAGGGAGCCCGATGCGGGACTCGATCCAGGGACTCCAGGATCATGACCTGAGCCGAAGGCAGTCGCTTAACCAACTGAGCCACCCAGGCGCCCGTAGCTTTACCTTTTAAAACCTTTAAAGAATATCCTTTCATTTTTAAAAAATGGGTATTCCCCTGGAGACATTGTACTGTATGTATTTTGTCAGCTTCTAGAAAGAATTCTGATAGGACTCTGACCAAAGTTGGGTTAAATTCACAGATTTAGGAAAGAATTATTAATTTTGAATCTTCCTGTGCTACAATATGGCATGTCTCCTTTATTCAGATTGTTCTTTTATGTATCTTGTGCTGTTGGTTATGTATCTTCCTTGCAAAATATGTTTCCAGTACTTACTCTTGTTCCTATTGTAAATCATCTCCCCTCCCCCCCCCCCAGTTTTTTCTTAACTAGTTATTTTGTTAGATTAGAAACATTCTGCTTTGGGGCACCTGGGTGGCTCAGTCGGTTAAGTGTCTGCCTTTGGCTCAGGTCATGATCCCGGGGTCCTGGGCTCCCTGCTCAGCGGGGGGTCGTCTTCTCTCTCTCCCTCTGCCCCTGCTCGCTCTCTCTTGCTCGCTATCTCTGTCTCTCTCTCTCTCCAATGAATAAATAAAATCTTTAAAAAAAAAAAGGAAAGAAACATTTTGCTTTGGGCTGTCTTTTTCTTACTTATAGTTGCTTTTGGTTGATTTTCTTGGGTTTTCACTTGGAGCAGACAGGTTACCAACAGCAAAATAGAGGAAAACGCTCTGAAGGAAATGGTTAGCGTATTATAGAAACACAAAACTTCATTTTGTGTGGCAGGTCAGATGAGGCCTTTTTGAGGAAGCATCGTTTAAACACATCTAAAGACTGCAGCAGAGTTGGGGGGAAGAGCTTCCACACAGGGGGCCAGTGCGTGCGATGGTCTGGAGGTGCAGTGTGCCCAAATGGCGAGCAGCGTGTGCAAAGATGAGTGGCAGGAGAAGTGAGCAGGGCACTGAGGCCAGTCAAAGCGTTCAGATCAAATCATGAGTTTAGGAGAGTAAGCAGCTCAAGAGGTTTTTGAGCAGAGGAGAGACACAGTCCAATTTACATTTTTAAAAGATTCCCCAGCTGCTTTGTGGAAAATGGATTCAAGACGGACAAGAGTGGGGAGGAGTCTGGTTAGGAAGCTGTTGTAGTAAGTTAACTTTATACCTGCTGATCCTGGACTAAGCTGAGCCTGACATCATGAATGTCATTCATCTCCACTTCTCAGTGTTTCAGTGTCTACAGAATAAAATGACATGTTTATTGGGTTGAAAAAATAAGTTTTATATTGGAAAACATGGGATTTTGAATTTCAGATTGGCTACTAGTAGGCTACATTTTATTATTGCATGTCTTACAACTTCATAAAAAGCAAATCTGGACGTATTTATCAGGTTTCCTATGTTATTCGAGATGAAGTGGAGAAGTACAACCGAAATGGAGTCAATGCCCTGCAGCTGGATCCAGCACTGAACAGACTTTTCACGGCAGGTCGAGATTCAATCATAAGAATATGGAGTGTCAATCAGCACAAGGTAAGGCAGGGATTGAGTTTTATACTCAGTAAATGTTAGTCTGTCTAATATGGCACTTTTCACAGTTTCAGATTTAATCTCTGAGCAATGTGTTATTTGGTGCACTGCAACCAGAATTCTGTAAGCCTCTGAGAAAAACACCCCTAGGGGAGTATTCAAAACTGCTTTAGCTAAGGTAGGGACTCCATAAACTTAGGTGTGTGATAAGAGATCTCTGCTACAAAGAAACAAAGAGATTGGTCTGGTGGGAGGATTACTTTCAACAATTTATATTTTCCTGTTCTTGGCAACCCTTTTCAGTGCTTTAAAAAAAAAAAAAAGTTGAATACGCTTTTTTACATTTATAATTAATCTGGAGGAAACATTTGATTTCTTTCTTTAAAAGTGATTAGGGTACCCAAAAAATCCATAAGGCCTTATTAGATACTATAAGGTTGATATAAAAATAGAAAGACAACATGGTCGACTTCTTCAGGAGATTTAAAGTCTGTTTTCTTAAACAGGGAAAGGA
This sequence comes from Leptonychotes weddellii, assembly GCF_054177405.1. NCBI lineage: Eukaryota > Metazoa > Chordata > Mammalia > Carnivora > Phocidae > Leptonychotes > Leptonychotes weddellii. The sequence continues at coordinate 57,811,833 of NC_138369.1, forward strand.
CTTAAATCTATGTAAAAATAAATCCCCAGTCAAATGGAAAGGAACTCTTTTTGTATTTTGTTTGAATGCCTGTATTGTGAATGACATAGGAAGGAAGATTCAGGGAAGGAGAAAGAGCATTTATTGAGCTCCTAGCCATGTACCAGATACACTCTTAGTCCTTTCCTATCCAGTGTGGTTTTAATTCTCACAACAACCCTTCAAGGCAGCTGATAATGATTCATTTCCATAGATGGGAAGACGGGCTCAGAGAAACCCATGGTTAAATAGCTGGTAAGTGACAGAGAATTAGCTCCCAGTCTAACTTCAGAACCTGGTGCTTGACCTTGTAGTTTTAAAAGTCTCTGTCTGTCTAGCAAGTTGTGCAAGTCTGATGTTCAGTCTAAAAAAGAGCCACTATTCTGCACAGTTGCTGGATAATGTTTCTTCAAATGGACTTTGGTCCAGTGGGCTTTAAATTTTTTAACCAATGGAAATAGTGGTGGGCCCAGTATCAAAAAAAATGGAAACTAAGAATACTATGGCTTTGAAATACTTCTTGGAACTCACATTTGAATTGGAATGTCACCTTCTAGGAATTAACAGTATTTCAAATAAATTAAGGAAAACACAAGAACTTAAGCCTGAAAGAATCTAGAAAGCTACCTATCCTTCCCTTAGACATCTTTTTTCCGGTCTTCATTTCATGACAAGACTAAGTAGCATCATTTCTCAAATAAACTTGTAGAGAGAGCTGTTCTCTTCAGCCTTGAAGAGTCTTGAACTTGCCTGTGTTGGGTGTAGGATATAACTAAATGCTCTTTAAAAGGCCTCTCCTGGTAATTAAGCCAAGAGAGAAGAATGGAAGAATCTCAAGTTACTGAATCAATACAGTGTCAGGACTAGTACTCCTTTAACTTTGGACTTCCAGTTCTTCTCTGAAGGACTGTAGATATCATGAGGAAAACATTTAGTTCAGAAGGTAAAAACCTTAGTAGGGGGTTAAGAGCAAAAATGTTCATCTCCTTCTGCAGTCAGGCTGGGCTCCTCACTACTCTCGTTCAGCCACATCTTCATTTCTGGGTCTGCTGTCTGCTGTGAGCCTTTACCACCCCCGATCCAAATCCCTCAAGCCTGTAGATCTGCTCACATCCTGTCCTTCCTAGGAAACCCCCGCCTGCAGCACTCTGTGTCATATGCAGTGCCTCGCCCAGATCTTGTTGTCTTTGCTAACTTAAGACAAAAATTAAGCATTTGTCCTAGAAACCTAGGCTTTCATCAGTAATAAAACTCCTAAAACAAAACTTCTGTTTACATCTGTTATATGGAAGCACCAACTGTTTGATGAAATTCTACTCTGGGGGTGCCTGGGTGGCTCAGTCGGTTAAGCATCAGACTCTTGATTTGGGCTCAGGTCATTATCTCAGGGTTGTGAGATCAAGCCCCACATTGGGCTCCGCTATGTGCGTGGAGTCTGCTTAAGACTCTCTCTCTGCCCCTTCCCACTCGCTCAGTGTGCATTCATACACATGGGCGCGTGCGCATTCTCTCGCTCTTAAATAAATTCATTCATTCTACTCTGAATTCAGTTGTCAGTTTTAAGACCTGAGAGCAGTGTGTCACATTAATTGAAGAATGAAGACATATCTATAATTTGTAATATATTTCATTCTCTAATGTAATTAACTAATGACCTTACAATTTTTCTTTTAATTTTAGCAAGATCCATATATAGCATCTATGGAACACCATACCGATTGGGTAAACGACATTGTACTTTGTTGTAATGGGAAAACTTGTAAGTACTTCTTTGGATTATTGGGCTTCTGGAAGTTTTTTATTCAATTTGGTATGCTTTTCATTTTTTATGTACTTTTTTTTAATTGAAGTTTCGCATACAAACAAAAGCACACACACCTTGAGAACACAGCTTAGTAAGTTTTACAAGGTGAACACCCATGTCTACATACAGATTACAAGAAGCCCCCTTGGACTGTCCTTTCAGTAACTCCCTTATGCCCCAAGATAACTGCTTTCCTGTCTTCTAAACACTGTAGATTAGTTTTGCCTGCATTCGAACTATATATAAATAGACTCATAACAATATGTATTCTTTTAGCTTTATTAATGTCTTTTTTCGTTCTTATTATGGTATGATCCATTTCTTGGTTTTGCAGTCTGTGTTAGAGAAATTTTTCTCCATCAGATTAGTTGCTCCTTCAACTGGAACATTAAAAAAAGTTTGCTCTGCCTATTTAAAAAAATATTTGAGGGGCGCCTGGGTGGCTCAGTCGGTTAAGTGTCTGCCTTTGGCTCAGGTCATGATCCCAGGGTCCTGGGATCAAGCCCCGAGTCAGGCTCCCGGCCCAGCAGGGAGTCTGCTTCTCCCTCTGCACCTCCCCCTGCTCGTGCTCTCTCTCTCTCTCAAATAAATAAAAATAAAATCTAAATAAATAAATACATACTTGAGACAAAAAACAATAGGTTCTAGGAAAAGCTTTTAGATTGTGTGTAAGTGTGTGTGTGTGTGTGAACATTAACAGATACTTGACTTAATGTTAAGAATACTATAAATATTCAAGAATATATGTGTGTCTATGAACATTAGTTTGAAAGTATGTTGCATTATTATAAGTCTTTAAAATGGTGAAGTCTTACTACTCGAGTTTGTTTATTCTTTGCATCTTCTAGTAATATCTGCTTCTTCTGACACGACAGTGAAAGTGTGGAATGCACATAAGGGATTTTGCATGTCAACACTAAGGACACATAAGGTAAAACAACAAACGTAATTTTTGGTGTCTCTAGTATAATATTGAGATCTCGCTACTTTATGTGGCTCATTTTCTTACTGATCTAGTAGATCATTGTATGTGTGTTCTGTTACAGGATTATGTAAAGGCCTTAGCATATGCCAAGGATAAAGAACTGGTAGCTTCGGCTGGGTTGGACAGACAAATATTCCTTTGGGATGTGAATACTTTAACAGCATTGACTGCCTCAAATAACACTGTCACAAGTAAGGTGTTTGAAAAAAACTTCTTTAAAAGTAATTCAAGTTGATATAAATAAAGAATGGTTTATGAAACATCTTTGATAGGTTTGCATCGAGGCAGTGCTTCATATTTTGAGAGTGCTTCTACCTACACTGTTCTAGCCCCCAAGAGTATGATTGAACAACAAGGAGCTAGTTCGTCACTGCAGTCTAAAAATGGTAACTTCTTCAGGTGTAACCTGGTTATTTTTGTCCGTGTGCATGTCTTAGCTCCCTAGCTAAAGTGTAAGTTCCTTCAGGGCAGAGGAGTCTGTCTTACCACCACTTTGTACCTCCCACAGCATTGCCTGGCCCAGAGCCACAGTTTCAGCAGATACTGTCGATAGAAGTGGTGATTACTTGACAAAGCAGGCAGTTTCTGACTCTTAAAAGTGTTACTATGTCTTATGAGCCCTTGAGTTGATGGCCAAGATGGAGAATACCCAAAGGAAAGACAGAAAAGTCCTCCAATACCAATTTTGTGGCACCCTTTCAGAGCCGCCCTAAACAATCCAGCCAGTTTCGAAAGAGTTCAGAGAGGTTGGGTGCCCCTGGAGACAATTCAGAGACATTCACAGTAGGTTAATAGCGCAGGTGCCTCACCAACTAAGATATCTCAGATTACCAGGTTAGACCCAAACAAATCTAGATTTGAGACTCGGCCTCACAGTTGGCTCACCCTAGTAGAGTCCTCTAGGCTAGAAAGTCTGTGTTCAGGATCTGAACTATCTAGATCCCTACATATAGGTCCAATTTGTCATAACTGTGGAATACTCACATTGACATAGCCAAAACAGTCGTAATATAATCTAGGATGTGCCAGGAAGGGCACATTAGGAGACTGATGTTTATAATTTCTTGAATATTCTGCCCTTTCCCCAGGAAATATGCAATGCTCTAAACACTACCCTCCTCTGTTCTCTTTGATTCTTCACCAGTGCATTATTGTAGTGATTCAGCAACTGGTCCCTGCTGAGGGCTGTCATGACACACATTGGGTCTCTCTAAATGTAGGGTCTGCCTCAAAGAGACACTAACAGGAGGGAACAAAGCAAAAGAAGTCAGGATTGTCCCAAGGTCAGAGACCAGGCTTATGGTTACAGATTCTGCAACAGATACATCTTGCTTAGAATTGTTTAAAGAGATTACCACACAGGTTGATTTATGATTATAGAAACACTAATTGCTAACATTTATTGAGTACTTACTACAATTGTTTTCTAAATATACGAATATATTAACTGCTTCACTCATAACTTCTTAGTATGTTTGTTTATATTTTTTATTGAAAATTAGGATCATACTGTATAGACAATTTTGTATGCAACTTTTTTCACCTCAGTGAAACTGAGTTCTGAATCAAAGAGCATGAACGTGATTCTTGCTACACATTGCCTAATGTCCTTCCAAGAGCTGTGCCAACAAATTGTACTTATCCCACAAGTAATGTATAAGAGTACCGTTGAACTGTCTTTTGAGAATTATTACCTCATTGAAAATCTGAATTGGTGGGTGAAAATAATATTTTTTGCTTTGATTTGTGTTTCCTTGAAAATAGTGAGTTTGGACATATTTTTCATATTTATTGGCACAAGTATATCTTTGAAAATACATTACTTATGTGGATAGTTTTTAAATGGCAGTGCAATTCAATTTAGCAAATATTTATTGAGCACTTGTGTATGCTCAAATCTAGAAAAGATGTAAATTTTGATAACGGTCTTGTTTAGAATGACCTCCATCATCACTAGACTTCTTTTCTTTAGAGCACTCACAAAGATAAGATTTTCTAAACCGAATAACTGAACTTACAATTTTTGCTGACTAGCTGCTGAACAGCTGATGATTTTGTTAACGTTTAGCTTCCTTTATCTCTAATAGCTTCTTCTTTAAGTGGGAACAAAGATTCCATTTATAGCCTGGCAATGAATCAACTGGGAACAATCATTGTATCAGGGTCCACTGAGAAGGTAAGGGGGAGCTTAACGGGTATATCTTAACACTGGAAAACAAAGACACCAAAATAATTTGATCTGTGTAATTACTAAATATACAGACCATGGTTTTGCTTGGTGGGTGCTAAGGGAAAGGTTTTATTTGAACAAACGAGAATATAACTATATAATTACTGTCGCGTGTAGTGATGGGGGTGGGGTGGATGGGTGGAGGAGGCCTATTTGTGTTTTGACATTAGAAGGGCTTCCTCCTACTTGAAAAGATTGGGGGCCTCAGACAGTGTCCACTGGCAGAACAATATTTCCTTCTCAGAATGTAATGGTTGTCATTTAACTTCTAAATCATTTATTATTGAAATTTGTTCATATATATATATATATATATATACACACACTCAGTTTGTGTAATATTTTGTTAAAATACACAGGTTTTAAGGGTATGGGATCCAAGAACATGTGCAAAACTAATGAAGCTGAAAGGACACACAGACAATGTCAAAGCACTGCTGTTGAACAGAGATGGTACACAGGTATGCACTTGCGTGTGCACGTTTACTAATAACCTTGTCCAAAATTTCATGCACCAGAAACTTCCCCGCTTTGTTGCCTAGGTTGATTTCAACCCAAAGCCACACATATTATAAACTGTGGTCTGCTTTTAAATCCTTAAAATACTCAATTGTATGTAATTTTGAAATTACTCTGTTTGCATCACTTCTAAATAAAGGCCAAACAAAAAGTTCCCTCAGAATAATTCGAATGCCAACAAGTATATGCAGTTATGATGTGTATAGGATAACAATAATTTAAAATGTCACTTTGTGTAAAGCAGAAGGAAGTTTTGTCATTGAATGCTTTGTGCTAGTAAATTAAGGGGAAATTTCCTGACAGTGGGTTTGACTTTGGGCAAATCCTGTCATTTGACTGTATAGATACAGTTTATAAGTTTAGTTATCTGACATAATACTTAAGAGTCAGCATTTCAAAGAAAAACATTTTGGTAATGTTTGAACATGTACTGGTTGGGTACATAATTCGATTTGTTCTGTAGCAGTGGGAAATGATGTTCCGTCAATATAGATAATAAAAACAAAAACTGAGCACCATTTTCAGTTAAGACCCACCTCTACCTTGTACCCCTACCTCCCGCAGCCATGTTTTCTCATGGGCCAAGGAGAAGCCCCGAGCTAACTGGAATTGATTGCGAGCGGGTTAGGAAAGGGAGAGTAGGGAGGTGGTGCGATGAGAGGCGCCATCACTCCTGTGGAAATTACGTTATAGAAACTGCCTCACACGTGAATTAGAGAAACCTTTGTCTCCAGGGGTGAGAGGAAGGTTTGGAAAACTAGCCAAAACCAGGAACTCATCTTCAGAACCAGGCAAAGAGAGGCTTGAAGATGCCCATGGAGGTCTTTGGAGATGTGGAACGATCTCAGTGTTAATGTACTCTGTGGCCTTGAGAGAACTTCACGTTACTAGTTCTTAGTTGACTCATCTGCAAAGCAGGGACCATAATATTTAGTTTGTATAGTTGGTAAGAAGATTAGAAGTAGTAAGTATATTCTTGTCTGTAGGCCATGGCATTCTCTAGTGCCCTTGAGTTCCTTTACAGCTCCATTTTCCTGGGAGTCTAAGAAGCCCAGTTTGGTCAGCTCCTCACTGTTTTGCAGGGTAGCTGCTGGGCTACACTTGAGATGGCTGCACCGGCCTTGTTCTGTGGGCTTTGTTCAGGATTTGACTGCATCCTCTGGTCTTCATGGGACTGCCCTGAAATAGGGGGCTGTGGACAAGATGGTTTTCAGAAGGAGGCTGTGGGCTTGGCAGACTTTCTAAAGCTCCTCCTGCTACTATACTCCTTGCCTTGTTTCCTCTATATATAGTCATGAATGCGCTTTTACCTAAGACAATTTAAGTAGCACGTATGGTTACAGATGTACTTCATGTAAAGTCAGCTGCACTTACTCTAAGCAGACCGCTTGAAAGGCTGCCCTTGGGCGGTAGAGCGCATAATTAGGCAGATACCATCTTCCTCGAGTTCCTCCTCCATCCATTTTCTTTCTTGGCAGCTAGAGGCGAAATGTAAACTTAACCCCCAACTACACTTATATTAGGGAATTGATCAACAAAACAGCAACAGTAACTACTTGTTTGGGCCAAAGGAGGAAAAAAGAAACCTTTAGGTACTGATTCTCAAACTCTTGTAATATACGAGAGAAATAGTTAACAGTTACTGGACCAGAGCATGTACTGCATCCCGCAGAGTTGCCCTGCAAGCTTCTAATGTAGGATCTCTGGTGGCATCGTGAGTCAGAGACTTGTGATAAGATATGTGTAATAGGCCAGCGAATCCCATGGACAGCCCCTTCCTTTGTTGTGTTGTTGTTACTTAGCAAATCATACTGTTTGAGGTCAGTCGCCACAGCAGTTGTTTTGATTGGTGCCAACATTACTGGGCTGAGCCACCTGACATTTCATCCCTTGTACTTGCTCAGGCAATTGCTTGAGGAACTGGGACAATTTGCCATCTTGGTGTGAGTCAGTGCATCCTCGTGTGTCCCTCACAGGGTTTTCCTATAATTGAAGTCCTGCCGAACCTAGCTAAAAGTCAAGGGGTCTTTAAGCATCAGGCCACTCCTTGCCCTGACTTACCTTGCCCACTTGGCTGCTGTCTATTGCAGTTACAATTGCATATGAGTGACCATCCCAGAAACACTTATGTTGGTCAACAGCGGCCTGGCCTCAATACACTGGCCCCCCTCGTTTCTATTTGGCAAAAGCGCAGCCACCTGATCAGGGCTGTAGAGTCTGTGCCTCTAAGTCTAATGTAGTAGAACCATTCAGGTCCTTCTGTCCTAGTCCCAAGAATTACCTCCTAGTGAGAGGGTCTTCACGTTTATCCAGTGGAAGGGTGGAGGTAGTGGGAAATGTCTGATGATTACTCTAGCTCCTGCAAGGTAGCAGGCACTAGAATTCCTATTAAATAGGCACATCCTTCAACCATACTACCAAACGCTGCAAAGAAGTTCGCCAGCATTGTACTTTAAAAGTAATTGTTGTCTACTTGGGGGCCTGCCTTTTAGCGGCCTTAGAATACATTTACCATCAGAGATTATTTTATGTTCAATATCAGAGTTGATACAGCTCTGTTCTCTCACCTTTCAGCTGTACGCTTTGGGTTTGGGACTTATCTCTTCCCTTGCTGCAAGTTGCCTAGGCTGTGAGAACTTCAGCCTATCACCTTAGCTTTCCTTATCCTGAAGTTGTCAGATCTTACTCCCTGTAGATACATGGCCTAGGATCTGAGGGATCAAAGCTACACTAACAGCTTTGCCACCTCAGAGTAGCAGCTCTTCCTGGACAGGGGAGCCCTTCCTTGCTCTCTCTCCATCAGATTGTATGGGTCCTCCCACAGGCATGTTGGAGGTCTGCTTGTAACTTCCTCTGGACAGTTTCGTTGTTGGTTAGGCTCTTGGTTGCCTTGTAAACCAGTTAGAATAGGGGATTAAAACACTGATGCTCCTGGCAACTTATGGGGGAGTGTCCTAGTGGGTGTGCATTTAACTAAACACATCCAGAGTTCGAAAGGCCCCTTCCAGTCACAGGCACGCCAATAAATCTTAATATTCCTTAAGGTCTCATCTATTCAGACACTTTCTAAATCTCTAAGCCCACAACTATCTTCTCTTCTTTGAAGCTCTTTGCCTACTTAATTTCTTACACCAGCACTAGCAGTTGCTTCTTCTTGAGGCCATTTTTTCCCCAAAGAAGTAAGTTTTTATTCTCTTCTGCAGGTCACCACAGTAACTGGTAGTGAACCCCGGGCATGCTGAATGTGAATGTAGTGTGCCCAATTCAGCCTCTTTCTGTCGGAGTCACAGTGTGCTCAGCTCTAGTTTGTGTGCCAGCAACTTCTATGTAGTTGATGCTCCTGAGCCTTTACAAAGCATCAGAATTGCTAATGTTAACTTTGAATGCTGGAAGTCCACATTTTATATTAATAGATGTTGAACTTGAGGCTCAGATGGGAAATATGTAAGGTCACAAAGACTGAGTGGTAAGCCCGGGACTAGATTTTGCTTCTGACTCCTGTTGGTAGAATGCCAGAGACCTGGCAGGCCATTAGGAGCGCATTGCAGTGAGGGAGAGGTGAGACAGAGGTGTGACCTAGGGCTCCAAAAGACCTGCTGGCCTAGTGCAAATCTCGTCAACCTTAGTGTACAGAATGACCTGGAGAGCCTATCAAAACACAGACTGATAGACCCTACCAGAGTTTCTGCCTCATTAGGTTTGGAATTGGACCAGGAATCTGCATTTTTAACAAGTTCCCAAGGGATGCCGATTCTGCATGTGGCCAGGTAAGAGAGGAGAAAGGCAGTTTTGCTCAGAAGTTTCCCCTGCTTGAGCATGTACTGTTGCCTTTGGCCATTTTCAGCCTGTGGTGCATGCTTATCAGAGGCCTTTATCGGAGGCAGAAATACAGGATGTCAGAGGTGGGTGTTTGACAGTGTAGAGGCAGGAGAGGCACCGAGTGCAGAGCACAGCAAAGCAGGAACTTTCCCAGCCAGAACTTTTTCTAACTTTAACTTTCTCTGTTTTCAGTGCCTTTCCGGCAGTTCTGATGGGACAATTCGCCTTTGGTCCCTTGGCCAGCAGAGATGTATAGCAACGTACCGAGTCCATGATGAAGGTGTTTGGGCTCTGCAAGTCAATGACGCCTTCACACATGTGTATTCTGGAGGAAGGGACAGAAAGATTTATTGTACAGACCTGAGAAACCCTGACATTCGGGTACTAATTTGTGAAGAAAAAGCACCAGTTCTCAAGGTGTGTCCTAAATTTAGTTTTGTGGTTAAGATTGTTACATGTGCTAGCCAAATCCGGCAAAATCCGTATTAAAACAGGAATCAGCTATGGGATTGTAAAAACATATTTTAATTTTCATTAGTCACTTGTAGAAGAAATTGTGACTTTTTGGGTACCTCAGTGACACGTAGCTGTCCCACTGGCGAATCCTAGTGCAATTTCCCCACGTTGCTCCTGAGCTCAGTTGGCTTTCCTAACCTCTCCTTAGTGGAGGAATGTGACAAGTTCAGGTATCTGTAAGCAGACAACACCAAAGCACAAATGTGTCCAATGCCTCAAGAGGGAGGTTGTGGAAGAGTTGCTCCAGAAGAAGAGAGAACAAGCCAGTTCATACTCCAAACCATGACTGCCTCAGAGTAGTCCTGATTGCTAATCAGCATCTGCTGTGTGGGTGAAAGGGTACTTGAGAAGCCATCCATACTGACACCTGCTGAAAGTGAAGCCTGGACTGCTAAATGGCCGTATCATCATATGACAAGATGTTCGGCCTCCCTGATGATCTCAGAATTACACATTGAAACCATAGTGAAGAGCTTTCCACATTTAAAATGGAGGCATAAAGACAGCACTACTTCATTTTCACAAAAATCATCCAAAAACAACTAGAAAAGCAAGAAACAGAACTGCACATACCCACGAATCTAAGTGACATCTGAAACCCAGGCCACAGTATAAGAGGAAGGGCTGAAAAAGGGAATAGAAGTCAAAGGAGACAGTTGGGGGGATTTCTGTGGCCTAGGAGCGCACACATCCTGGCCGAGTATGGCTCTTTAAAATAGGTGGCGCCCCCCAGAGGACAAAACCAATAATCCTAGGGGAGCAAGGGGGTTGAGGCTGGAATTAGAGCCTGTGTTCAGGGGGCAGAAGCACTGTGTGTGAGTCCTGCAGCTGCCAGGTTCTCTTGACTGTGGAGGAACAAGCTCAAAGAATTTAGTGACAGCATAACTGTGTGTTAAAAGAAACGTAACTTTGAACTGAAGAGGATTCCTACTTGCTAGGAGTCCAGCCTATCCCGCGACTTCCAACCTTCAGTTTCCTGGCACAGGAAGAATAGTGGTTGACTGACCATAGAGTGATTTCATGTGCGTGCCATCTATATACATGGCTGTAGGGACATATTTCTATATGTATACTATTTTTAAAAATACAGAAGGCACATGGTAAACTGTTTGCCGGTGTACTAGTCTTAGGTGAGGGAGGTGAATTACGTGGGTACTTTTCACTTTTGCTATGTTAGAATGTTTTTTTACTACAAACATTTTCAAAGAGAAAAAGACACCTAATTTCCTTGTTATTAAAAAAGAAAAACAAAACAAAAGAGTAACAAAAACAAAATTATGCTAAGTCACCCTTTTGATTGTACCCATTTGGATCCCTTAACTATTTAATTTAAAATCACGCTGAAACTTTCAGCCGCTGTTTTTGGTGAGAAGTCACTCCTGTTACACTCGTAAAAGGCCGTTCTCCTTTAGCAAAGACACTCCCTCATTATTTTGTGCAACCCTAGCTTTTAACGCATGCCACAGTACAGTCAGCATACAAACATCGAATGAAGGAGTTGATATTTAATAATATGTAGCTAGTCCTGGCAGCTCAGGAGAGTCAGCATTCCACAGAGCAGTGTTTTTGTGCTTTGTTTTCAGATGGAGCTTGATAGATCAGCTGATCCCCCTCCCGCAATCTGGGTTGCCTCGACTAAGTCTACAGTAAATAAATGGGTAAGCGAACCGCCATATCCCTGGCAAAGGTTTGTAAACGTGTGGTTTGTTATCACAGACCTGCCAGATACCAGTAGCAAATGCTCGGGATGAACCTGACACTCAGCATGCTTTTGAACAGTGGCAAAAATCTGAAAGCCTCTGTGAGTGATCCTAAAGATTGTACTAAAATTACGATAATAGTCAAGATGAAGCATCTGACTTCTTTGTCAGGAGCCAAGATAGACATTTGATGTGCTTAGAATAGGCACTGTTGCCTGATAAACCAATAAATGTTAGTACAGCGTCTGAGCTCACAAAACTGCATTTGAAACAGGCAGCCCTGGTCCAAGTTTCCCCAGATATCCAAAAGTTTGCTTTGCGCCATTATTTATTACCCATTTTCTCTAACCAAAAGAAATCAGAAGGGAATTTTTGCTTTTATAAAATGGTGATTGCTTTTTTGTCTTTACACCATCTCAGCTTATAAAAGGCTTCATATGAACGCTTTACTTTTGGATAGCAGGGAATACCTGTACCAACTTGCAGGGACACTTGTTAGGTTTCTGTTTTTCCAAGTGTAAGAGAAAATAGAAAAATTGTGCTTTCAAATTCATTTCTTTTTTCCTCATAGCATGAAGAACAGGGATAGAAATAGAGGATAAGAAAAGTCATTAAAAGTGCTTTAATTCTTAAATGTTAATTAAAGAAGATTTATGTTTTCTTGCTTACCAGATTATATGTGGATAACAAAAGAGAGAGTGTTTCCATTTATTTCTGTTTATACCTCAGTCAAGTGGGCTTTCTCGGTACTTGTAAAAAATGTTAGCTATCTTGTCTAAATTTCATCGTGCCAATGTGAGATCAACATAGCTTTACCTGGAAGAGTGCCTACTTTTCCCTCCAAAAAGACAGTATGAATATTCCCTTCTTAATCCTTGTTTTGTTTCTTGAAATCATGGTAGATTATTGAAGTTTATGATTAAATTTTCTTTGGTTGATGTTATTGTTTTGGTTTTTCTCATTTGTTCTTTGTTTTTCTTGCCACTTTAAACAGATTGGCAAAACTTAGAAAGCATAAAATGATTAAAAAATGAATTTTGTTCCTTTAGACCTTGAAGGGAATTCATAATTTTAGAGCCTCCGGAGATTATGACAATGACTGTACAAACCCTATAACACCCCTTTGTACGCAGCCTGACCAGGTTATTAAAGGTGAGTAAGGAAGGTGGAAGGTATTATACCTTTTACCGAGGTTAATTATCGTTACTAAGAGACTGACAAAAATAAAGGAAGTGACCTTCCTTTAAATGTAATTCTGATGGCAACAGAAGACACAGGGTGTTGGTTTATTTTTAATAGAAGAAAAATATTTTTAAAATGCTATTTAGTGACTTTTGAAAGGGGAGTTTCTTGAGGTCATCTTTTTGCCCAGCATCAGAATAGTCATAGTCTGGGTCGAGCCAAGAACCACTTTGTAAAATATGTAGGGTTGAATGTTGTCTTTTGGCACAAGGCAGAACAAGTCCGATCTGGTCCCTGACTTCTCTGTGCTCCAGCGGGAAGTGGCAGCTCTGACTTGAAGGCTCAGGTGAGGAGTAGAATGCTGAACGGTGCATTCAGCTGCAGTTCTGTGTCCATGCTGGTGTCTTTAGAACCGCATGTCCATGCAGGAGGCAGAAGTTAGAGATGGGACTGATCCAGAGATTTCCTGTCATCATTTGAACTTTTCCCAGTGGGTAAAACGGTTTGCCCTTAACAGTTTTCCACTGGTAGCCCCTCGGAGGAGGGGGTTTTTTCATCTATAATCTGTTTTTAAAATTGGACAGTTTGTCTTAGGTTGGCCTTAAACTGCCTTAGATATATTTATACGTGTATATATTACTATACGTGTATCTTTTGATACACCTTCTCCTTTCTGGTGGATAGTATGATTTCTGTTGTTACATGCCAATGAGTAATTACTGCTATCTGGTGAATTTAAATAGGGAATTGTTTTGCTAATTGTTTGGGTTCTTTTCCTTTAGGGGGTGCGAGTATTATTCAGTGCCACATTCTTAATGATAAGAGACATATATTAACCAAAGATACCAATAATAATGTGGCATATTGGGATGTATTAAAGGTAAGTAACTTTTTGTATTAAATATAAGTTATTGAATCATGTATCCCCTTTATTTTTTATTATAAAATATATATATATGAAATAACCAAGGTAATAAGTATGTACATTAAGATTAGATTGCAATAATACTTTTTTTGGGTGGGGTGGATACTTTTTTTTTTTAAGATTTTATTTATTTATTTGACAGAGAGACACAGCGAGAGAGGGAACACAAGTGGGGGAGAGGGAGAAGCAGGCTTCCCGCGGAGCAGGGAGCCCGACGCGGGGCTCGATCCCAGGACCCTGGGATCATGACCTGAGCCGAAGGCAGACGCCCAACGACTCAGCCACCCAGGCACCCCGGGGTGGATACTTTTTTATACAAGTATTTAGATAAGGCCATAGTTTATCTTTTTAAGCACCTAAAATTTGAGTTCCATTCCACTGTGTTATATGCTGCCTTACCTTAAAATAAATATATCACAGTTCCTCATCCTTGACATTATTGACATTTGGGGCTGAATAAGTCTTTGTTGAGGGAAGTGGGGTAGAGTGGGATCTGTCCTGTGTATGATAGGATGTTTAGCAGCATCCCCAGCCCCTACCCACCAGGTACCAGTAACCACCTTCCCTTCTACCCCCAACTTCAGTTGTGATAGCCAGAACTCTCTCCAGACATTGCTAAATGTTTAGGGGGAGGAAGAAGCAGCAGCATACAAAATCATCCCAGGTTGAGAATCCCTGCAGTGCACAAAATAAGTTTATCCATTTCTTAGGATTTATAGACATCACTATGAGCATCAGTTACAACTCTGTCATGTTAAGATGACCCTGTGGGATAGTTAGATGTTTTAAACCATTCAACCACATTCTAAATAGCACTAAACAATTTATAGGCAGGGTGCCTGGGTGGCTCAGTTGGTTAAACATCTGCTTTGGGCTCAGGTCATGATCCCAGGGTTCTCATCGGGCTCCCTGCTCAGCAGGGATCCTGCTTCTCCCTCTCCTCCCTGTTCATTCTCTCTTTCTCTCAAATAAATAAATAAAATCTTTTTTTTTTTTTTTAAAGATTTTATTTATTTATTTGAGACAGAAAGAATGAGAGACAGAGAGCATGAGAGGGAGGAGGGTCAGAGGGAGAAGCAGACTCCCTGCCAAGCAGGGAGCCCGATGTGGGACTCGATCCCGGGACTCCGGGATCATGACCTGAGCCGAAGGCAGTCGCTTAACCAACTGAGCCACCCAGGCGCCCTAAATAAAATCTTTTAAAAAAAATTTATAGGCAGATTGAAAAGTTTGCTTTTCTTGGTGTTGTTGGTATATTTGTTCAACATCTATTTCCTGGATTGAATGAATATTGTGTGCAGAGAACTGTGTTGAGAGTCATAGATGACAGAAAGTCTGTACCATGATCACTTCTGGTAGGGACAAGGGTAGGGAAATGGGAAGGCCTTACAGACAAAAAACAGACAAATTACAGGGTAGTTTATGGACAAGGGCAATTACTTACAACTAGAGAAATCAGGTGAGCTTCGAGCTTCCTCATGGTGGAGAAATCATGTGAAGAGGGTCTTAAAGAATTCCAGCAGATGGCTAATGGTAGGGCATTTTAGGAAGAGGGAGTGAATGACAAAGACACAGGAGGGAAGGTAGTGCTCATTCAGTGACTCTGAGTTTTGTGTAATTGGAGACTAGAGGGAATGTTGGGGGGGATAGGGGTGTAAGGGTAGAAGGTGCCATTCAAGTCATTTCCCAGAGAGTCTTGAATACAGGCCCCACAGTTGGCCTTCTTTGCTATTCCCTAAAGAATCTTAATCTTAGATTATATTGGAGCAGGAAGAATCCCATGCCTGGAGCGACAGTGGTCTGTGCAATGGGGAAGAAGCTGGAAGGCCGTGTCTTCAGCATAATGACTTGGGGATCTCAAGGAAGAGACAGATGTTGGATACATTATAAGGAAGAATTGAAAAGCTCTGGGGTTTTGGTTAGGCTCCTGGTTAGAAGAAATGTCTAGATCTAAAGAATAAGATAAACAGCTTTCTTTCTGAGAAGAAAGGACTGTCTTAATAGAAACCTTGGCCTGACTGACACTTTCACATAATGAAGCAGTTGCCTGGTGAGCATGGTTGCAGAGCAAGAGGCTTTAGTAGTTGAGTGGAAAATGAAATTGCAGCAAACTCCAAAAGTCCAATTGGGTTTTCTTACGTTAGAGATACACTTCTCAGGGGACTAAAGATTCACGTTTGTTTCAGAGAGGGGTGCTGTGGAGACTGGGAGCATCCAGAGCAGCCCTGAGGACCTGGTCAGCAGGAACTTGGCTACTCTGCCACTGACGTGGCCCTAGTTCTGCCCCATGGCTGGGCTTCCCCTCATGCTGCCCAGCACCTGACGCTCTCCAGAACATAACAGTCTAGTTGGGCCAAGCTACTCTTTCAGGGTGGGCTGACTGATTTTCTGCCGGTGGATCTGATGTTCTCTCTTGGGCAGATTAGCCAAAGCCTTGGTAGAGTCCTACTGCCTGAATGGGAGGTAGCTCTACTTAGATGGGGCAGTAACCTGGCATGTTCCATAATTGGCATTTTTGTGTCTCTAGCAGCTTTCAGTACCTAGACACTAGACCCTGAAGTGTCAAGATCAAGTGATTGGGAGTAATGGGCATGACATTAAACAGAAGTAGGGAGTCCAGAGTATTTAGGAACATAGGCTCAGAGTGAGATAGAGTTGCATTCTAATCTTGGTTCTGCTAGCTACTAGCCAATGATCTCTGGAACATGCTGAACCTCTCTAAATCTCTGTCTTTATTCCTAAAGTGTGAGTGGCACCTATTTCTTGGTGAGGTTAAGGAGATGTTGGAGAAGTATTTATCATAGTGGCTGGCACATAATGGTTAAGAAGCTGTTACACTAATGTAGGTGAGAGATCAGATATTTATCTGGACTAGGATGGAAAAAAAAAAACCAGAATGATGATGAAGTATTGAGGCCTATTGATAAGAGAGCTGGAATAAAAGTAAAAACAAAAGAAAGTAGCAGAGTGAGTCCCAGGTTCCTGGGTCAGATAGTTTGGTAAGTGGAAGTGATGGCGGGGGGGTGATGTAAGGGAAAATGGATTGATGGGGGAAGGGAACATGCTGAGCAAGACAATGAGTTTGAGTTTATGTGAATGTCTAGGTAGATAGGACCTCACGTGCCAGTAAATGAGATGGGCCGGAGAGACCGGCTTAGCAGTCAGTGGCTGGTGGATTATAACTGAAGCAGTGGGAACATCAG
Organism: Leptonychotes weddellii; assembly: GCF_054177405.1. Taxonomy (NCBI): domain Eukaryota; kingdom Metazoa; phylum Chordata; class Mammalia; order Carnivora; family Phocidae; genus Leptonychotes; species Leptonychotes weddellii. The sequence continues at coordinate 57,828,734 of NC_138369.1, forward strand.
AGTTTCCAAGGGTTACATCTGTACTGAAGAGAGAAGAAACCAGTCATCACCCTTCCAGGAACTGTTAGAAAAGAGGAAATCACAGAGGTGTATAATAAAAAGGGGTCGGAAAACCAAGAGCCAATGGCGGCTCAAGAACTAAATAAGCATTTCCCGAAAAGGCTTGTGGTTAGCAGCACTGGCCTATGGAGAGTTTGCGTCCAATTTGGAATGTGATGTGCCTGGGACTTAACCAATAGGGAGGATGGTGTGGAGGGGAACAGTCTTGAGAGAGTCCTAAGAGTAAAAGCCAGATAGAGTGGGTTGAGTAGTGATTGGGAGGTAGTGGAGCAATCTTTGGTGAAATTTGACTTTGGGGAGGTGGGCAGGAAGAGGCAGTAGTGAGAGAGGATATAGGGATGGGAAGGTGAAGCAAAGATTTTGTTTTGGTGTTCAGGTATTTTTGAGATGAGAGTAATTGGAGTGTGTTCACTGCTCATGGGGAGAAGCCAGGAGAGCATGAGAGGGTAGATGACGGTACCAGGTCCCCAAGAAGTGAGGGGGTCCGGAGCACAGCACAAAGGGCACTTTTTTCCTCGCACTGGGAAGAACAGTAGCACAGAGCTAAGGGGATTTTGTCAAGGCTTCTCAAATTTTGAGGAGTGGAGGTCAGTCCTGTGCTGAGGGGCAGTGAGGGAGGTGGCAAGGCCAAACGTGAGGGTAAATATTTGACTGGGGTGTTGTGGAGAACTGACTTTGGAAACAGAAGAAACCCCAGGTAGCAGCAGTGGTGAGGTTGGAGACCGCCGTACACTTATGGCGGGAATATTGGCAAGGATTTGAGAGGCCGGCATGGCCTTTGTGGGTGTCGATGTCGTCCAGGATGTTTTTAGACTCTATTTTATTTAGACAGGTGTGAAAATGTGTAACATTTTGAACACCTAAGTCAGAATCGGTTTACCACTTAATATTGATAATTACCATGCTTTCTTTTTTGCTGTATAGGCATGTAAAGTTGAAGACCTGGGCAAAGTGGATTTTGAAGATGAAATTAAGAAAAGATTTAAGATGGTATATGTGCCAAATTGGTTCTCAGTAGACTTAAAAACAGGGGTAAGTTAGCAACTGGTATTTGTACCGTTTGGGATAGTTGAAAGTTTCTGATACAGCTCAAAATTAAGTATTATTAGTTACAGAGTCCTATGTTTTTAAGTGTGAAGACAGCAAATTTTTCATGTTAATACTTGCAAAATGCAGTTTAGAATGCCTTTTGGTATCCCAGTAAATTAAATTGTAGTTGCAGTGAATCACATGAAACACATTTTGGTTCTGAATCTGTGGCTTAGCTCTTCAGTCAAATAGTACAGATAAATAGGGCCTTAGAGACTCATTTGGAGAATATATTGAAATGGAATGCCACTAACAGTTTTTTCTTTTGACAGATGTTGACTATTACTTTGGATGAGAGTGATTGTTTTGCTGCTTGGGTTTCTGCAAAAGATGCTGGCTTCAGCAGCCCTGATGGGTCAGATCCAAAACGTGAGTTTAAGTGTCCTTCCTTCCCTTCCTCCTTTCAAAAGCGAAGGTGGATCTGTGCTGAGTTGGGGTTTTTTTTGTTGTTGTTTTGATTTGTTTTTTGCTATCTGCTCTTTTATTTTTTTAACAGTATTTGAGGTTTTTTTGTTTTGTTTTTATTTATTAGAGGTTTTTAAAATCATTTCTCAAGAAATCCATATATTCTCTCATGGAAATGGAAAATACTATTCCATTTTAAATATTTTGGGGGTCTTGATTTTTTTCACAGTCTGTGGTTTAGCTTTAACACTTGAACACTCAACACACTCTCTACCCTTAAACCTTTCTGGAAATCTGTTAGGGTAGGAAAAGTGAAGCTGGGAAACAGTTCTGTTGTTTTCCTTTTTTTTTTTTTAATTGAGATATAATTGACATAACTTTATATTAGTTTCATCTTCACATGTACAACCTGATTCAGTATTTGTATATACTGCAAAATGATCACAAGTCCAGTTAATATTCATCATCACAGTACATAATTACACATTTTTCCCCTTGTGATGAGATCTTTTAAGATCTACTCTCTTAGCAACTTTCAAATATGCAGTACAGTATTATTAACTATAGTTATGCTGTACACTACATCCCCATGACTTAATTTATGTTATAACTGGAAGTTTGTACTTTTTGACTCCCATCATTTCCCTACCCCCTGCTTCTGGCAACCACCAATCTGTTCTCTGTATCTGTGAATTTTGATTTCTTTATCCATTCGTCCATTGATGAACATTGGTTGTTTCCATTATCTTGGCTGTTGTAAATACGGCTGCAGTGAACATGGGGGTCCATATATCTTTTCAAGTTAGTATTTCATTTTCTTTGGCTAAATACCCAGAAGTGGAATTGCTAGATAATATGGCAGTTCTATTTTTAATTTTTTGAGGAACCTCCATACTGTTTTCCACAGTGGTTGCACCAATTTACATTCCCACCAACAGTGCATGAGGGTTCCCTTTTCTCCACATTTTCATGAACACTTGTTATTTTTTATCTTCTTGGTAATAGCCATTCTAACATGTGTGAGATGATAGTTTGTGTATTTGATTCTCATTTCCCTGATAATTAGTGACGGTAAGCATTTTTTCATGTACTTTTTGGCCATCTATATGTCTTCTTTGGAAAAATGTCAATTCAGATCTTCTACCGATTTTTTTTTTTTAAGATTTTATTTTTTTTTTTTAAGATTTTATTTATTTATTTGACAGAAACATAGCAAGAGAGGGAACACAAGCAGGGGGAGTGGGAGAGGGAGAAGCAGGCTTCCCGCTGAGCAGGGAGCCTGATGCGGGGCTCAATCCCAGGACCCTGGGATCATGACCTGAGCCGAAGGCAGATGCTTAACGACTGAGCCACCCAGGTGCCCCTAAGATTTTATTTTTAAATAATGTCTACACTAAACATGGGGCTCAAACTCAAAATTCCAAAATCAGGAGTCACACGCTCCACTGGCTGAGCCAGCCAGGCTCCCCTTTCTGCCCATTTTTTTAATTGGATTGCTTGTTCTTTTGCTGTTGAGTTGTATGAGGTCCTTATATATTTTGGATATTAACGCCTTATCAGATACATGATTTGCATATATTTTCTCCCACTCCCTAGGCTGCCTTTTCATTTTGTTGATATTTCCTTTGCTGTGCAGAAGCTTTTTAGTTTGATGTAGTCCTACTAACTTTTCTTTTACTTTTGTTGTTTTTGCTTTTGGTGTCAGATCCAAATAATCATCACCAAGCTCAAGGAGCTTACTGCCTATGTTTTCTTCTAGGAGTTTTATGGTTTCAGGTCTGACATTCAAGTCTTTGATCTATTTTGAGTTAATTTTTGTGTATTGTGAGAAGAGACTCAAAGAAGTCTATTGTATTTTGTTGATTATATCTTTGGTTGGTATTCTCCTAAGAATGTAGCATGTAGGCATACCTGATGTATATAAATATAGTTTTAGTGGCTCTATATGGAAATAGTTCCTTAAAGAATGTAATTCCTGTTTTTGTTTGTTCATTTTTAAAGAATGGCTATCTATATCTGAACAACCAGATAGAATATCTGTTTGCTGCATATTATTATTTCTTTAAACATTCGAAGATAAATTTTAATAGATGTGGCAAAATCTTTCAAGTCTTGCTTTTGAACATCATTGGCATTGGGTTAAGAATTTAATATCAGGGGGCGCGTGGGTGGCTCAGATGGTTAAGCATCTGCCTTCGGTTCAGGTCGTGATCTCAGGGTCCTGGGATCGAGTCCCGCATGGGGCTCCCTGCTCAGCAGGGAGCCTGCTTCTCCCTCTCCTTCTACTGCTCCCCCTGCTTGTGTTCTCACGCCCTGTCAAATAAATAAAATCTTAAAAAAAAAAAAAAAAAATTTGGGCACCTGGGTGGCTCAGTCAGTTAAGCGACTGCCTTCGGCTCAGGTCATGATCCTGGAGTCCTGGGATCGAGTCCCGCATCGGGCTCCCTGCTCAGCAGGGGGTCTGCTTCTCCCTCTGCCCTCTTCCCTCTCGTGTTCTCTGTCTCTCATTCTCTCTCTCTCAAATAAATAAATAAAATCTTAAAAAAAAAAAAAAAGAATTTAATATCAGAATATGTGGAAACAATTTTTATTCCTTTCCCTCTGTTTTTAGGCTAAAGCTAATAAATCTTTTCCATTTCTTTTCATTTTATTTAACTCTTTTGCAGTGAACTTAGGAGGACTTTTACTCCAGGCACTCCTAGAATATTGGCCTAGAACCCATGTGAATCCAATGGATGAAGAAGAAAACGAAGTAAACCATGGTTCGTGTTTTTATATCAGGATAATTGATTTAAAATTACTTAGAAGTTTAAGATACTTGGAGTGTTTGTTATTCCAGGAATGTTTAAGAAACATTTAAGAAGCATTTGCTAAGACATGACATAATAAATAACTTGTGATGTGCCCAGTTTATCACCCTCCCTTCCACAGATCAAAGAACATCCAGTCTTAACTAAGATTCCAGGAGCACTTTCAATCAGTGAAGCTGCTCAAGAGGGATTAAAAAAACCTCTACATATTTAAATGACCTTTGCCCTTAAAAGCAAGCAGCTTAGCAGCCTTCTTCTAAAGATACTTCTCAAGAGTAGCTGTGGCCCTGCTGGACTTACCTCCAGAGCCAGCTAATGAGCTACATCGAAAGCCATTTCTGTCCTTATGTCATCATAGTTCATGTCAGCCTGAAACACAGACATTACCAAGTCTGGTGATTCTACCTGATCTTGGCTCTAAACATTTCAGAAAATCAAATTCCAACTCAGAAGTGTCAGGATAAATGAACAAGTATGTGGAAGAATTAATGTCACTGAGGACATTGTAAAGCTGTGCGTGCCACAGGCAGTGGCCGTAACTTTCTCTGAGCAGCAGAGAACATGTTTTGAATTTATAAGTCTGGTTCAGTTTGATTGAAGAAGGGGGAAAAAAAGAAATTTCACAGCTCATATGTTACCCGCAGCCGGTTCAAGAGTCCTTGAGTCCCACCTACCACGGCCTTACTCTGCTGAATATTCTCTGAATTCTCTGAAGATTCTGCTGAAGATGGTCCACTTGTGGTGGTCAACAACGATGAGGATCTCCTGCCAGAGACTTTGGTCTGGCTGACTCATCGGAAATGATTTTTAGAGTTTAAATCTCTTGTGCAAGGATGGCATGCTTCTCTGCAAGCCATTCTTCTGATGTCCCTGTCAGAGAGGACACTGACCCCATCCGTGGTGGCTTTTCTTTTATGTCACCTGGCCCACTCCCCTCCCCATCAGAATTGTACAGTGGCCTCTGAGCCAGAGAAATTCAATGGAAAGGTCTTTCCACAGAGGCTTGAAAAAGCTAAGTTTTAGCGTGGGCTCTGCCGTTTATCAGCTGTGTCACTGTGGGCATGTCGTTTCCAGTTCTTGGCTCATCCCTCTCCATCTGCAACATGACAGGTAGGCAGGATGCCCTTAGAGGCCCAAGTGGACGATAAAGGTCAAAAACTAGTAGTACGGTCAGCACAGCTGGCATCCGGGCTTTGGCTGTGGGAGTAAGGAAACCCCAGATCATCCTTAAAATCAAACTGCCATAGTAAAGGCAGAGCAGGACCCACCCATCTCCCCTTCCAGCCCGATGGCTGCTTGTTCCACCTGTGCGCTCACCTGCTGTACCAGCACCATGACCAGGGGACTCTTGAGAGTCGTGTACATTCTACTCAGCAGCTCAGGTGTTCGGAGGCCTGTAGTGAGTTGTAGGCGGGGTCGATAGAGATAAATGGGCATGGACTACATACTGTAGGGACTGACGTTCTGGTAGGGCAGAGAACTCCTCAGAGCAGAGAGAACATGATGAGGTCAGAGGGAAGCATTGGTTGTTGCTACAAGAGAGGGTCCGAAAGTACTGTAGGGTCAGAGGGTGAGGTTGCTTCCAGATTCACTAGGGATGCCTTTATGAACAAGGTGGTACTAGAGTGGGGCTCAACCGTACTTGGTCAGAAGATGACAGAGAAAGCAGAGTGAAATGAAATCTAGAGAGAATAATAAAAAAGAGATTTTGACTTCACTGAGGATTTTATTTTTCACCAATACCGCTGCCATTAGTTGTGGCTGCCATTAAGCATCAATTTTTGTTTCTGGCCCAAGAAATTTTTCTGAGCTTGGTGTTCTACACACATGCACACGCATGCGTGTTGCGATTTTTAAACAGACTGTCCTAGACTTTCCTGTGGCTGAAGTGGAGTTCTCTTTTTGTTTCAAATCTCAAATGTTAATCTCTTCTATTAAAATTCTCTGAAATTATACAGTCATTTCCCATAAGGTACATCACAAGTTGCTTTACTTCTTATTCTTCGTAGAAATTTAACTTTGATTTGTTTTTTACCTTTATCTGACCGGCTGATTTATCAGACTAGCTTTAAAAACTTTGCAATGTTTGAAGCCTGTAGAAACAAAATGTTTAGAATCTCTGTTTTTAGCACTAGTTCTGGATACTGACACCATCTTTATCTTTTCCTAGTAAATGGGGAGCAGGAGAACCGAGTACAGAAGGGAAATGGATATTTTCAAGTGCCCCCCCACACCCCCGTGATCTTTGGTGAAGCTGGAGGACGCACGCTGTTCAGGTAGGGGCATGGAGGGCTGTAGACTCTGCCTAGGAAATCATCCCATTTGCTAAGAAATACTCAAACGTGGTAACTTGTTCTAGGGATGTGAGGGATTTGGAAGCTGTTCCATTTCCATGAGATGGTTAAGTGTCTGATGCTATTAGACCACATTCTAACTGAGAGCTGAGCCTCTTGTGTTGAAATGAGGTCAATACTTTGCTTTAAGGCAGCTTCTCTGGTGGTTTCTACAGGAAGCTGTCACTTTCTCTACTTACCTGACGAGACTGCCGGGGTCAGGGAATTACCAGAAGTCCCTGCTCCTAGAACAGCATCAGAGTAGGTAACTTCCCTCAGGCTGGCCACACAAGATGGGCTGGGCTGCTCCTGAGAATCGTGCTCAGCGGTGCCCAACCTGAGGTGCGAGGCCGTCCTTCATGAGGCCCTGCCAGGAAGCTGGACTAGCTTCACCTCAGGTTGCCAGCCAGGCCCTGGTGGAATCACAGGGGAGAGCCCAGTAGAGTCTTCTGTGGGGACAGAAGTAAGGAAAATGCTTGTCTTGCCCTTAAGCTCAGAATTCTCTTCCTTTATGGTAAACTCCTGAGAGTGTGTTGACCAAAACTGTCCTGATCCCTGTGATGTGTGGAGGCCTGTGCCGTGCACTGCAGCCCGGGCAGGGGACGTGTCTTGAGTGCTTTGCCTGCACCCAGCATTCCTGTTGTCACCCGAGGACTCCGAGAAGCAGCTCTAGTGTATGCGGGGGCCTGAGTGTTAGCACCTGCTGCCCCTCTTAGCCAAGTGAGCCGTTCTGCCTGGCTGCACTTTATTTCCGCAGCTGTCAAGTGGGGGTCATCCCAAATGAGCTCTAGGGTCCCTCCCTCTAATGTTTGTCATTTGTGCTGCTTGTGTCACTGACTACCTCACGGGTTATGTTTAGGCTGCTCTGCCGAGACTCCGGGGGTGAGACCGAGTCGATGCTTCTTAATGAGACGGTGCCACAATGGGTGATTGACATCACTGTGGATGTAAGTGTCCTGCACTCCTGCTTTGCCCTTTTGTTCTGTCCAAATCACGAAGGAAATTAAGAGCAGCTTTAGACTGTACAGTCTTACGTTAGTAAAAACCAGGCTGCCAAAGGGAACCCTCCTCTGCTTCCCTGCAGTCCCAAAGTTGTGGAAGAAGTACTGGTAATTAGTTATGTGTCTGTTTATATCTTTGTTGGATTTAGTTATAAACGTAATGTGTGCTTATTAAAGAAAATAATAAATGAATCAAGTGAAACTCCCATCTCTTTCCCAGTCATTCCTCTCTTCCACTCACTCCTGTCCTTCTCGCTGGAGGGGATAACTAGTCCTAGATCAGGCCACAACCTTCAGGACTTGTTTCTGTGCATACACAAGCAGATATTGCTGAGCTGTGTGTGCATGCACCTATTGTACACACACACATGCACAGTTCATTATTTTGCACAAAATCTGTTATACATACTGTTCTGCAACTTGGTTTGGTTTGGTTTTTCACTTAAAAATATATCTTGGACATCCTTCCTTGTCTATGTATGGGTCATTCCTCTTTAATGACTATATAGTATGTCTTTGTATAAATGTACCATAAATTATTTAACTGGTTCCCTATTGATGGACATTAAGGTTGTTTCCAATGTTTTCTATTACAAGCAATGCTTCAGTGAGCATCCTTGTATATGTGTCTTTGTGTACTTTTTAGGATAAATTCCTAGAAGTGGAATTGCTGGATCAAAGGGTATGCACATTTTCAATTTTGATAGATTCTGCCAAATTGCCCCCCACAAAAGCTATAGCAGCTCTCGCCGACACTGTATGTGTGCCCGTTTTTCCACACTCACCGACACTGGGTACTTTCAGTCTTTGCTAAAAGATGGCAAATATCTCATTGTCTTAATGCGGGCTGTTGTTTTTCACATGTAGTGAGGTCAAGCATATTTTCATATTGGCCATTTGTATTTCTTCTGTGAGTTGCCTTTTACTCATTTTTCTATTGGGTAATTTGTGTTTTCTTACTGATTTGTAGGATTTCGTCATATTGAATATTAACCCTTTGACTATTGTCTCTCAATCGAAGTTTTACTTTGTTCATGGCTGGTGTCTTTTGCCAAGCAAAAAGTTTGAATTTTTATGTAATCAGATTGGTCTTTTATGGCTCTGAGTTTCATGTCTTGCTTCAGTATTTCCTGCTCCAAAGTAGCAAAAATGTATTCTCCTCTCGTAGGTCTGTGATCATTGTATATGTCTAGATCTGTAATCTATTAGAATTTATTCTGTTTGGTGTGAAGTAGGATGCTGACTTTCTCCAGATGGTTAGCCATGTGCCAAAACAATTTTTTGGATTAATCTATCCTTTTCCTACTAATTTGAAATGGTATCTTTATTACATACTAAATTTGTGTATACACATGGGTCTGTTTCTAGACTCTCTTATGTGCTGTTGACCTGTTTTATATATTCCTAAAGCCATATGAAAAGAGATTTAACCTCTAAAACTTTCAGAAAATGTGTTTTTTGTCCCAGATATACCTCCAAGAACTTAAAGCCAGTGTGACACCTGATGGATATTCTATGCTCTTCTCTAAATCTGAGCTCCCCATAAACCACTACTTCCTTTGAGTGTGAAAGTCACCTGGGATGCATTGCTGACTTTAGGCCTGTGGCTTATTCCTGAGAGGAGACATCCAGACAGGATATGACATGGAGGCTTGGAGGGGATTAAAACCCAGAGAAAAGATGACCAGTTAATTTTATCCTTCATCTAAGTATGTGGTTTACTTCCTGGTAGACATCTTGGTGGTTGGCTGAAGTTTCCACTCTTGCTTAAAACCTCAGACCTGAGGTCAGAGGGAAAGAAAGTGGGAGGACCTGAGTGGCCTTTTCAGTTGGATGATGGGCTTTACCAGCCTAGAGTGTATGGTTTTGCTAAAAAGTGAATGTTGTGGGTTTCTCTCAAGACACCGAACTTTGTATTTGGGCCCTTAGGTATCAGCCCCAATGTTTTAATGTGGAATTGAGATTTTTATTTCTAGGGCTTTAAGAGTTAAAATTTGTTTCCCTTTAATACCTTGAATTGTTATTTGAGAAGAGGCATCCTGCAGCTTCATATTGCCACTGACGTATCATTTGTCTCACATATCTCTTACTTCAAAACTAAACATGATACTTTTCTGATAAATTTTCACTAAGGCTGACTTGGATGATTTGATAGCTTACTATACATTTCATAGAAAGTCAGTTTTAATTGTAAAATAACTTAACTTGCAAATCATGTTTTTCTGTTGACGTCATTTTCATTCATCAGCTAATCAAAATGATCATACCTTTCTACTTTTAATATTTCAGAAAAATATGCCCAAATTCAACAAAATTCCTTTCTACCTCCAACCTCATGCATCTTCGGGAGCAAAAACCTTAAAAAAGTAAGTAAGGGCAGTGTCACGTGATATCTAGATCTAATTAATTGCCAGAGCTTTCTTCTTCTTTGATTGCTTTTATAGTAAAGGAGATCTATTAAAAGCTTATACAATTTACCATTTACCAAGTACCTCCTGTGGTAGGCCACAGATGTTCAAAAAAGTAAGACTTGGTTTTTGTCTCTTGCCACAGCATAGTTTAGGACACAATCTGTGTGTAAAAACTGCTCTTATGGATGCTTAGGGAATGATGAGAGTAGGTGAAAGAAATGAATTGTGGGCTGGAGCTTTCCAGAAAGGCTTCTTGAAAGACATGGAATTTGAGCTGGACATGTAAGGAATGGATAGAATTTCAAAAGAGAGGTATTCCAGGTCCAGGAAATGGTTTGATTGAGGATGTGGAAGTGGGAGCATGCACAAGATCCTGAAAATTAACAAGGGCCAGTGTAGCTACAGCAGAGGATGGAGGGGTGGCCAGAAGTGGGAAAGGAAAGCTGAGGTCTCATGGATATATATCCGAGCAAGTAAAATCAACAAGACTTGAAAGCTTTTTGTTATGGAAATTTCCAAACATATACAAAAAAGAGATCAGGAGCATGAACTCCCCATTATCCTATCAGATAGCTCCAGGGTTATCGACACATGGCTGAACATTTTGCTTCATCTCTATCTCTACCTCGCCTCCCTCCCACCCACCTACACACACACCCCAGATTATTTTAAGCAAGTCCTAGATTCAGCTAAATTTAATGACTGAAGTTCAAGATGGCTTTCAGAGTTTGAGCCTGAGCTACTTGGGTAGGCCATTTTTAACTGACGTTAGCGATACAAGGTAAGTAGGTTTGGGGGTGAGGAAGTTGATGAATCTGGTTTGGGACAGGTAGAGTTTGAGGTGCCTGTGGGATGTCCATCTGGAGATACCCAGCCAGCTGTTGGGCTTGTGGCCTGGAGTTCAGGCAGGAGGTCTTGGCTGTAGGGCCGAGAGCCGTAGGAGAGATGAGCACCGGAGGAATTGGAGCCTGGTAAACACTGGGGGCTGCCTTCCCTGCCAGGAGCATTTAGTTTGCCCATGCTCTAGGATCGTCTTTAAGGGAATAAAACCCAGAAGGCTGTTCTTGATGTATATGTAGGTTTTAAGAACATGTATTTAATCTCACTTTACACTTAATCTGTGTCTTAGGGGAACACTATGGGAATGTGTTGGCAATTCTAAAACTAGATTAAGGCAGTAACTAAAAACACTTCTTGGTTTATGTTTCTGTGCTGTTTTATCTTCATCCATTGTGAACACCAAAGAATGTTTAAGAGACAGTATCCAGTGATTTCGTGATGGCACAATCTGCCCTTGCTTTTTACAGGGATAGACTCTCTGCTAGTGACATGCTCCAAGTCCGGAAAGTAATGGAACATGTTTATGAGAAAATCATCAACTTGGATAATGAGTCGCAAACCACTAGCTCTTCTAATAATGAAAAACCAGGAGAACAGGAAAAAGAAGAGGATATTGCTGTGTTGGCAGAGGAGAAAATTGAACTTTTGTGCCAGGACCAGGTAAGTGCACTTGAGGACCACGGCCCCGTTTTTTCCGGTGCCGATGCTCAGAAACTTACATGTGGTGTGATTATGGTTCCCATGTCTCTTACCTTTGGAAGTGCTGGCTCTCTCCCACCTATTGGTGAGGCCCTTTCTGGAGGGTCCCGCAGCCCATCCTAAAGTTTCTATTTATCCCAGTGAGGTTCTCGGGAAAAGGATATGAGATTGAAATGCACACACAAATGGTGAATGTGCTGGTGGCTTTCTTTTTTTTTTCTCCTGACAAGAAAAAGACACATGATCGCCTTGATCGGCAGAGCAGTATCTGCCGTGTTGGTGTAGGATGTGAAGTGGAAGTGGGTGGAGCATTGGGGGAACTGTTTTAGATAAAGATGCACTTGAGGCATTTCCTCAGAGAAACGGCTGAAGCTGGGATCTCTGGCCTAGCCGCACCAGCCGCCCGTCTCTCAGTGCCCGCGTTCATGTCTGCGTGCGTGGGGGCTTTGTCAGCAAGAGCAGGCCACCAGGTATGGGCGAGAGGACGAGCTAGATCCCCTGATGAGCGTCCCTAAGCTCGCAGTAAAGGTCTCGGATATTACAAAGTAGAGGCTTTGACATTTTTTATTATTTATTTTTTGCTGTTCAGGTTTTAGATCCAAACATGGACCTCCGAACAGTGAAGCACTTCATATGGAAGAGTGGTGGTGACCTCACCCTCCATTACCGTCAGAAGTCCACGTGAGGGGTGGGTGAGCGCTCCTGGGTATTCATTTACTGACCTTCCTCTATGGCCCCGAGAGTAGTCCTAGGAAGCCCACCGAGCCCCAACGGGAGCAAGACTTCTAATGGCTGATTTGGTATGGACCGAGATTCTCTTTCAGTTGAAATGACTAATAGCGATGTAAAATAGAAACCAGTCTCCATGTGTAGATTAAGCTGTCCCCAGGGAGGCAGAGAATGCGAGAACAGCCCGCAAGCACACTGTGTCTTGTGAGATGTAGAGAACGGACGGCAGGCCAGCAGACTTGGCTTCCTCCTTTCGTTTCAAAGGACCTTATCTTTGTCTGTTAGCACTTGTTAGAGACACATAGGTAGAGCCACATCTGTCACTGTGTTTCAACTTCAAACCCACATGCTCTGGAGCTTTTCTAAGAGAGTACATTCCATTCACGCAGCACATATGAAGGCTTTTTTCAAGTCGGTCATTAAAAACAAGCAAGTTGTTCTCACATTTAAGAGTTATTTTTAATAGGAATCTGCTGTTGTACAATTCCAGAGCCAGCCCATTTCATAATAAATTATCCTTGTTGGGCTTGTTTTAATATTGCATCTCAGATGCATTCTTTTAGGAAGACCTGTAGAAATTCTGGGTGCTGGAACGTAGCACTTGGACCGCCAGACTGGAGTACGCCCAGCAGCGCCCAGGGCTGCCGCACCCTCACGGTGCCCCCAGCCGTGCGGCAGCCACGGGCAGGTGCAGCGCCTTCCCTGCCCCGCCGTGTCCAGCTTTGTCGAGGGGCCAAGCCACGTGATGCCACAGGTTTGCGCTCTGGGTGAGCATTGCGACACCGTCGCAACTGAAGACCACGAGGAGATACTCGCTTCATTTAAATGCTACCTAAAATGTACGGTGTCAGAGAAAAAAGGATATCCTAGTGAGTTAACTTGATATTCACATCCTGGAAGTATACATATTTGTTTTCTCCAGAGTTTTATATGCAGGTTTTGTTGTGGTACCTGTATCCAGAGCTCTTTTCGTTGTTCTTTCTAACAATCTGAAGCTTTCATAGAATCATTTGATTCTTGTACAGAATATAACTTATTGGGGATAAACACTTCAACTTTTGGCAGGAAAAAAAATACTTTGGATTCTCCCCAAGGTCATTTGTATTCAGAATAGAACAATGGCCCACCGCTGTAAAACTACGTTAAGACAAGCCTCCTGTAGGAAGCCAAAAGCACAAGTGCCTTCAGAGGGCAGTTTTTTCCAGTCCAGTTGCCTCCCCAGCTCGCGTGCGGTCCGTCCCCACAACAGCAGGGACTGGGAAGGAGCGGGGAAGGTTTTTTCTTTTCTACATCTTCACAGGTTCAGCTGGAGGCAGCTGATGGGCCTGGGTCCAGACCTTTCTATTTGAGATATTCTTACCTGCACAACTGTAGAGACAGGGTTCCCTCACTGCTGGTCAGCCTCCTTTGGAAAGTGGACAGGTCACTGCCTCCAGCACTTGGAAGAAGTGAGCAAAGATGTACCACATTTCCAATGAGTCTTTCCCCCTTACACAGAGAGCAACCGGCTTCTTTTTTTAAAAATCCTTTCTATCTGTTGGATACAATGGTGCGCTTTTGGTGCACATTTTTTAGCAATAGTTGTGAATTAATGGCAAAAACAAAAAAAATCCTACAACTCACTTACCAGCCCTCTGCTGTGTTTGCCGGAGGGGCCCTTGGGCTAAAGGAATGGGTTTCGCTGGGCCATTTTGCCCTGTGTGCCGAGCCTTGAGGGGCGGCTGCACTCCCTTCCTGTCAGATCTGACCCTCAGCATGCTTTTTTTTTTCCCTTCCAGTCAAACCAGTAAGTTTCCAGAAAATTTGACAGTCTGCAATGCCAAAAGGGTAAAAATCTGTATTTCACAGTTGTATAGAATAAAGGCTTTAGTTAAAATATTTCAAAGTGTAGTACACCTTTATTTCTTTCACTTGTCATTTTCCTTCATAGCAGATTACAGAGAAACTTCTGGTTCCATGTTTACCCTGGCAATTGTTAGCATCAGTACCCATTTTATCCCCCTGGTTAGGGCAGGGAGTGTGTCAAAGTGAGGGAGGGAAGAGCCAGAATCCTGGGGTGAGGGTGACTTTGGGCCAGATTACCAGGCTGCAGTTCAGGGAAGGTGGCCTCAGAACAGTCCTATGGTGATTCTCTTCTACTTCCTGGATCCCTACAGGCGGACACTGGGCTCCCAGACAATCCCAGAACCCAGCTCCAGCCCTGGCTTCGGACACAATGCCTCCCTGTTCAGCAGGCTTATCAGCTGCCATGGTAGGCTTGAGGAGGCCTTGCTTCAGATTGCAGTCACAGTGCTAGAAATTTGAAGTGTTTGCTCATTGGGGGCCCTCCCTGCATATACTTGGTCTGTGCCCTCCAGAGCAGACAGTCCTTGTCCTATGGGCCTAACAGAACTCTGAATGCTGTTAAGTGCACACGTTACAGATCAAGCGGCAAAGGTCGGACTTTAAACTGGGTAGCAGCTAGAAGACAAGGCCAGAGAGGCGGCTTTCGTGGCAACCAGCAAGAAGTGGGCAGGTGAGGGACTTCAGGGGATGGGGAGCTGGTTACTGTGTGGAGCCCTCCTCTTCCTGCAGGAACCAGGTAGAGCATTAGACCTGGCCTAGTCCTAGCCTCTCCAGGTACCTGGGGTAGAGGGAACAGCCTCCTTCCATACTCTGGGAAAGAACGGAATGGCCCTTGCCCACTCTTGTCCAGGTCCCTCGTTCCCCCTTAGGGTGGGAGCTTTGTGTAAAGAGATCCAGTCAGGAATGGCTTTTGAGAGTCTGGTCAGGATGGTGAGCTTAAATTTGCCATTTGTATTCACCACTGGGGCTGCCTGGATGCCTTGTATCTATTTAGAAGAGATGGTTGTAGAAGTTGGGAAGCTGACAGGAGTCACCACTAGGGATATTGGGTCTGTGGAGTGTAGACCCTGGGGAAGAAGGAACATCGTGGTCCAAGGACAAGTGAGTCTCTGCTGACGGGCCCGGAATTTCCAACCCTCCTCTCCCAGGAGAGAGGGACAAGGTCACTGCTTCTCTCCTCCGGCTGTGACTGGCAGACGTCAGCCTGCCGGAGCCAACTGTGCAGGGCAGCATAGAGACTGAGGGCACAGGACAGAGGAGACGGTAATTGGGGTCCCCAAGGGCTAGCTGAGCAAGAATCAAGGCATGCCCTGCCAAGTGTTAGGCAAACACTCCAGACCTGTCCCTTCCTCCTTCACTCCATCTGCACACACGACCCTGTGTGGACCCTGCTGCCTCCTGGGCAGCCACAGTGACCAAAGCAGGAGCGAGCACTGGACTCAAGGGTACGTGGCCAACAGATGCCCTTGGCCCATGGCCTCCTCTTCTACCCACTGAGGCTCTTTGCCCCACCCAAGCAGCACAGTCCTTTCCTCTCCTTCCCCAGCTCCTGCAAAACTTAATCTGGGTGCTGCTCCCAGCCTCCCACCACCCCAAAAGGATTTGTCTGAGTGCACGATTCCCCAAAGCCAGGACCATCAGGCACAATTAATGCTGGTAGGTCATCTCTTGGACACCAGTAGGGTCTATGTGGACACACAAGCGCCGCCCCCCTCCACCCCCCACAGCCGCAGAAGTCCCTGCACATCCCGGGAGCCATTGCCTAGGAAGCTGCACGCTGGGCCGGGATCAGGCAAGGGGCTGGGCTACGGAGTGTGGCCTAAGCTGCTTCCCCACATCTAGGCCTCACGAAATGCCATCAGGGGCCTCGACACAGCCAAGGGCGTTATTCAGGGGTGGAGAGCTGGGCCTGGCTGGCTGCCTCCTCAGCCTCTGCCTCGAAATCTGGGTTCTCTGTGCTTGCCGGCTCCTCAGCCTGCGCTTCGAGCAGCTCAGCAGACAGCCCTTCTTCCGGTGAGGCTGCAGAGGTGAGGCTGTCGGGAAGGGTTAGCTGAGGCAGGTGGTCTGGCTGGGCCTGGGTGCCTGGGCTGTCCGGGAAGGAGACCTCAAACTCTGATCCGGACCATGTGGCCTCACCTGAAACATACAGGGAGGGGCTGAGGAGGCCTGCAGAACCCCGGGCCGGCGTGGCCCGGAGCAGCCACCACTGACACCACCCCCCCAACTCCAGGCATTGATGGGGAAAGGAGCTTTTGGCTGTGTTTCACCCAAAGCCAGCCTCCCACCCAGCCGAGCAACTCAGGGCCGCCTTGCCAACAACGCAGGGTCCCTCCTGGAAAGCTTCCGCAGGTGTGGGCCACTCACCACCACGCTCGTGAGAACCGCAGCTGGAGACGTCCTCGGGCCCGGAGGCTGAGAGAGCTGTGCAGGTCAGCTCTGTGGCCGAGGGCAGGCTGGGCCAGACACCGGCACTGCTGCTCTCCAAGGAGGAGAGACCCGACACGGCCAGGAAGCCTAGGGGAAGGGTGCAAGTCTTCGCCAGCACAAAACCCGGACTCCCGGAAGGCCCCTACCCTGGGCTCACTCAGCCCCGTTCCTGGGGCGCCTGGCCCGGCCTGAAACTGTAATCTCAGCCCATGGGGGTGCCCCCACCCAACCCCAAAGTGGTCCCCACTGCCTGCTGCTGAGGAACGAGAACAGCACAGTGGCAGAGGGCCCGGACCCTGCTCTGTCCCCACTCTGCTGCGTGACCTTGAGCAGGCTGCTTCCCTTCTGTGGACTGCAGTGCCCCCCCCCCCCCCCTCCGCCGCCTCCATCAGCACGTCGGACCGGCTCATCTGCGACCATCTGGGCATATATGAGCTAGGAGGCATCAGCAGGTCTGAGGAAGGTTTGGCGCTGCCACGGAAGCCTCGCCCCCAACCTGGGGCCCACTTCAGCACCTTAGCCTCCTCTCCAGAGCCCGCTCACTACCTGGGTCCATGACGCGCTGCACTGGAGGGGGAGGCTGAAGAGGAGTCTCCATAGGACGTGGGAATCCCCCAAGGTCTGGAGCACCATGGCTGGGACTCCCAGGCTCAGAAAGTTGTCCCTCCATGAAGGAGCCAGGTGCCTGCAGCAGAGCCTACGGGGGCCAGGGAAGAAGGAGGGAACAGGGCAGGGGCAGTCGGGACAGAGTAGTCCAACCCCGGCCCACACTGGCCATGGAAGTACCACTCTGCGTGACGGAGCAAACAGCCATGGGGACCTGCCCTTCCCCTAGAGGGGATCTAAAGTCAGGCACAAGAGGCCTCTGGATGCCCAGCCTCTGGCCCAGCATTACCACAGACTCACTGAGGCACAGCACAAGGCTCTGCGCACCTGAGCCTCCATTTCCCGCTCATGAAAGGAAAATGACAACTAGTGCTTTGCCGTTACCCTCACCTCCAGACCCAAGTGGCGGGAGAACCAAAGTGAGTTTCACTGTCCCAGGATGGGACCACCTGCTTCCGCTGGGTCCCAGAAGCAAGAAAAGCCTCCCAACGGCTCCACAAATGGGCTCCTGGTGACAGCAGCCTTGAGTCCTCTTTTCCCAGGTGCCAGGCCCCTTTGCCCGTATGAAGCTCCCCCTTCCCCTCACTGGCAGATGCTCCCCTCGTACCTCCATGTAGTCATCCTGCCTAGAGCCTATTTCTGGGCCGGGAGGGGCAGGAGAGTCCTGGGGGGTGGGTCCAGGTGGCGGGACATCAGGAGGCAGGACATCAGGAGGCAGGGCATCAGGTGGTGGGGCACCAGGTGCCGGGGCATCAGGGGGCTTCTTGTGGTGGCTGGGAGGCTGGGTTGGGATCCGGTGCAGATACCCGTAGCCAATACCACAGCCCAGACTGCCAAAGTCCAGAAACATTCGATCCAGGGGATTGTCCCATAGCCCTTCCTAGACCTGCCAACCCCACCCACCCCTGGCCGTGAGGGGCAGAAAGGGTGCCTCCTGGACCAGTGGTCATCCTCAGGATCCCTGGACCCAGAGCCCTGCCTCCGCCCCCCCACCGTGGGATTCTGGGCATCCATGTCCAGTGGCCAGGTCCAGCCAGGGCTCTACTGGGCCCCCACCCCGCCGCCCTCCGACTGAGGAAGTACCTGCCCTCTCCACCCCAGGCTGCGTTGGGAGTTACAGTCACCTCCCGGCAGGAGTCGGACTCGGAGTTGTAAACCATCAGCTTCAAGGGCTTCCCCTCGTGGGACTCGATGAGTGTAAAGAAGTCCTCGGACTACGACAAAGCCAGCGCCTGAGCCCCGCTCCCAGCACTGGGATTGGAGGCCTCGACAAAACGAGGCCCTTCTCATGGACAGCACCCATCTCCACACCCTATCCGGGGGGCCTGGGGAGGGCAAACCAAAGGTTGCTCACCTCCTGGAGGATCTGGTCTGAGCCAACCACATAGTCTGTGTAGGGGCACAGGCCAGCAAGGGAGGCAGGTGAAGAAGGTTCCACGTCCTGGGGAAAGAATCACCAACTACCCGTCTTGCTCCTTGAGTTGGGCATTGCGGGGGCGGTACTGAGGGTTGCCTCTCTAGGTACTGAGCGGGACACTTGTCCTTGGGCTCCAGGTCAGGACCTCAAGCCCAGACTCTCCTACTCCACTCCCTCATTTCCCGACCTCCCGCAGGTGCACAGCCTGCCCAGCAGAGGGCAGCACCACGGCACCGCTCACAGCCCCGAGCTCCGGAATCTGATCTGGGTTCAATCCTGACTCCACCAACCTCTAGCCTGTAACTGTGGACAAATACTTAACCCCCTAGCGTCAGTTTCCCCACAATTAAAAGGAGGATATGCAGTACTTCCTCAGAGGGTTGCTGAGAAGATTAAAAATAGAATATAGGTAAAGAATGAAAACCACAGGTTGGCCCCACAATAAGTGCCCAATTGCTGTGCTGTTACTGGTGCAGGCAAATGGCTGAAGACCCCTGTGTTAGGGGCTGGAGGCAGGGGCAGGGAGCAGAACTGGGTACAAGGATCATTTCCTCCCTTGGGAAACTCTACCACTCCCAATCTCCCAGTCACCCCGAGAAATGCAAAGGCATTTGCCTCATCACCCCCCCCACTGCACTCATGGACAAACCGAGGAAGGCTGAAAGGTTGAGAAGTCTCCCACGAGAAGTCAGTGAGCAACAGAGGAGGCTAGAAATCAAATCAGTCCATTTCCAGCTCAGGGCACCCTCCTTCCACCAAGCCCTGGGACCAAGCATTCAACAATGGGGGCACCATCAAAGAATGTACGTGTCGTGTGTGTGTGTGTGTGTGTGTGAGAACAGACACTAACAGCAACATCTGTGACAACTCAATCACTGAGATTCAGGAAGACCCAGCCCCCAGGCACCCGCCCAGGCCCAAAGGGGCTCTCAGGGGACCTGCTAGAAACGCCTGGATCCTGGTATACCTTAGAGCCTACCAGAAAAGACACGATCTATAAAGACCAGCAGCAGCAGCCTTCTGGCAGCACAAGCACCCCTCCCTCCGGTAGATGGTAGCCCACCCCTCAAAATAACAAACCAAGGTTTAGAGGGTGAGAAGGTGCCCCAAGTCGCCTGGCTAACAAGAGGGTGCACAGCTCGGGGGATGATGAGCGGCCCTCTGGGACCCCTCTCCCAGGAGCACTGGTTGTTGGCCTCGCCCAGCTGCCCCCACAGCCCACCCTTACCCCCCGGGCCGCCAGCCACCCCCACACGCCCAGCCTGCGCCCACTCACCAGCACGTGCCACACGTGCTCGCTGGCCCTGCGGAAGCTGCAGAAGCGCACGCTGGCCCCCAGCAGGCCCTGGCCGCCCCACATGTTGCTGGGCACCACCTCCACCTCGCGCACCTTCATGGTCTTCATGTTGAACACCTCCAGCTTCACGGGCTTCTCCACGTTGGCCTTCAGCAGGGCCTTTAGCGTGTCATTCTCCTTGTTCTGTGGGGGCAGCGGGGCTGACGCCAAGAGCCCCACCCCCAACCCGGGTTGGGGCCCCTCAGACAAGTTTGGGTCTGACATGGGGAAGGGCCCAGGTGACCAGTTGCCCCAGCAGGGTCTTGTGTGGGCGTGGGCCAGGGCAGGGTCTGGGCCTGCGACCACCGCAACCCCCACCACCCCTAAGCACCACAAAACCCGCCTCCCTCAGCCCCCCGGAAAATACAATCCAGAGCACCGCAGGGCTGCCCCTCTCTGACTCTCTGAGCAGCCCCTTGGCCACCTTGACACCTCTCATGCCCCGAGAGGCAGGCCCCTTAGACCTCGTGTCCAGCTCCAAGAGCCCCCTCACCGCCCATCCACCCCAGAAAGCTCAGGAGCTGGGCACTGGGCAGGGCCCCCATCAAGCTGAGTACAGGCCTAGAATAAGGAGAGATGGGCTGGTCCTCCCTCCGGAAGAAAAGGGAGGCAGGAGCAGGGTGGGGCCTGCTGTGGGACAGGACACACACACACACGGCAGGTAGCACTGGGACACACACACACACAGGAGACACACACACACAGACACACACACAGACACAGAGACACACACACGGCAGGTAGCAGCAGGACACACACACACACACACGGCAGGTAGCACCGGGACACACACACACAGGAGACACACACACAGACACAGAGACACACACACGGCAGGTAGCAGCAGGACACACACACACACACACACAGGAGACACACACACAGGACACACACACGGCAGGTAGCACCGGGACACACACACACACACACACAGGAGACACACACACACACATGGCAGGTAGCACCGGGACACACAGACACACACACAGGAGACACACACACAGGACACACACACACACACACGGCAGGTAGCACCAGGACACACAGACACACACACAGGAGACACACACACAGACACACACACACACACGGCAAGTAGCACTGGGAGCCAGGACACACACACACACAGGACACACACACACACACACACGGCAGGTAGCACCGGGACACACAGACACACAGACACACACACACAGAGCAAGTAGCACCGGGACACACACACACACACACAGGAGACACACACACACAGACACAGACACACACAGCAGGTAGCACCAGGACACACACACACACAGGACACACACACTCACAGACACACACACACACACAGGAGACATACACAGACACAGACACAGACACACACACGGCAGGTAGCACCGGGACACACACACACACACACACACACACACACACGGCAGGTAGCACCGGGAGCCTCACCAGCCTCGAGTGCCCGATGGTGATGATGAAGTCAAAGTAGGGCTCCAGGCCCGCCTGCTGGGCTGGGGAGTTCTCCTGCACCTGTCCCACAGCAGAGGCCGCAGTCACGGCATCAGCCTCGTGACTCCCCAAGAAACCCCCCCGCCCCCAATGTCAGAGACCGTCCATCACCACTTCCGCTGTCCCAGCAAGGACCCGGGCACTGCATGACTGTTCCAGGCAGGCCCCACGTGGGCACTGTCAGGGTAACTCCATCCTTTCTTGCTACCTTCCTGGGCAAGACCGTCCTCTTTAGGAAATGGCTCTTGTCTGATCGTGACCCACACATCCTGCTTCCAGGGATGCCTCACAGGAGAGCCCAGGGCAGCTCCGGGGGCTTCTAGTAGACCACACAGACACAGGGTGGCAGAGGCCTGTGGGGAAGCTGGGGCCACCGGGAAGCCAGCAGGTTTACCAGAAAGGTTTCGATGTGGACAGGAAGGGAGGGCCCCAGGATAGGTGGGACCAGGGCTGTGCTCAGAAAGACAGAGAGGGTGGGCAGCCTGTGGCCAGATGCCAGAGGGCCCCAGATACCCTGTGGTGACAGATCAAGCTCAGTTGGGCAGGCGTGGGAGCTGCTGAGGAGTGTGGCTGAGGGAAGCAGACGCAAGGGACAGGGATGAGCCTGAGCTGGGAGCCCCACGAGCAGGGCCGAATCCCCGCCTCACAGCCTAGTCTCCACTACTGTGTGGGGACGGCTCCTAGCCCAAGGGGCCTCCAACCCTGTACTCCGGAACTCACTGCTGTCTCCAAACACACAGCAACCAGGCCTCCCAGCTGGGGTAGAAATCCATCTCAAAGGCCCCATTTACAGAGCCTTGCTCAAACAATGCAGCCTTTATCCCCAGGGCCGGACCCTGCGGTGGGCCCCACACCCTCAGGCCTTTGGCTGTGAGCACTTGATGTCCTGCTGGTCAGCCATCAACCCAGAGGACACAGGGCTCACGTGTCTTCAGGTTCTGGATGCCCCCACCATGGGAAGGCCCTGTGGCTTCCGCCACCCACCAGCCCCTATAGTCTTGGATTCCCCAAGCTGAAGGAGAGCTCGCCCTGAGCCTTGGGATCCAGGCTAATTCGCCCCCGGAATTAGGACGCCCTTCTAGCTAGGTCACCACCCACTGAGCCCCTGCTTGCCACCCCCAGAAGCTGCCATGGCTTCCAAAGACAGTGAGCCCAGAAACCGACTCCAGTCCCAGTTGGCCTGCGACAGGGGAGCTCTGAGCCCTGACCCTCTCTCTTCATGGGCAAGCTGGGACAAGGTGTCTTTTGAAAGCCACTGGACAGTTACTCATGCCATTCTGCCTCCCTCTGCTGCCGAGGCCAGAGCCACCCAGCTGCCGGCCCGCTGCCCTCCTCAGTTATTCCTTGGCAGCTGCCCTCCATCATTACTGAGGTCCAGAGGCTCAGGCCTCCAATCCCACGGCCCTCTCCCCACCCACCGCCGTGACCTTGTCCCCTGGCTGTACTCCACTGCCCTGGCCCCGGGCCTTGCCATCGCCCACTAGGGCTCTAGCGCAGAAATAATCTAGGCGGCTGCCACCGCACCCCCGCTCCCGCCACGAGCGCTGCCCCCTGTCCGGCTCTCCTTTGGGGGCTCCCATCACCCCCACCCCACAGCCCCTCGATGCTTGCTGCTTTCACAACACTTTCCACCTGATTTCCCCATCAGGGGATCTAATGTAATTAAAGGGATAGCAGCTGACACTTGCTGAGGATTGGCTCGGTCCCAGGGGACTGCGCCACCTGCCCTACCTTGCATTTAACCCTTTTACTAGCACCGACTTCCGCAGGAGGAAAAGTACTCCATTATTCAGAAATCGGAGCCCAGGAAGTCCAACCCAGAGCCTGCACAGACAGGTAACAACCATTTCCTGGGGGGACCCTCCACGCCTCTAATCTCACTGAGGGCAGGGACTTTCCCAACATGCCTGGCGCACAGCGAGAATGCCAGCATTTCCAGAAGGCGGCACGCGTGTTCTTCAGTTTTTAAAAAATGTAACTGGGTAATGTCACACTTCCGCGGAAAACGTCCCAATGGCTCCACGGGGCAGAAGAAAATCCTAGATCTTTGGGGCACGACAGGCCCCCGCAGAACCTGGCCTCATCCCGTACCGCTTGTCCTCCTCACACGAGCCACCCCACCTATGCACGCCAGCCTCATCTCCTGCTCTTCCTCAATCCAACCGGAGCAAACCATTTCAGGGCCTCCCTCAGCCTAGAACGCTCTTCCCCTAAGTATCTGTACTGTCCACTCCTTCCTTCCCAGGTGTCTTGATGTGAGGCCTTTCCTGACCCCTCTATCCAAAACAGCACCCACTCATCCTCTGTACGCACATGCTCTACTTTCTTCTCCTCCCCAGCACTGATCACGGCCTACCATGTATTTGTATTTCTATCTCGTCTGTCTCCCTTCTCTCCGCGCCAGCAACCAAGGGTAGGCCCCATAAGAAGAGGGACGATGTCCATTCTGTCCGCTGCTTTATCTCTGGCACCCAGAACTAGGCCTGCCAGAGCACGTGCTCGAAAATACCTGTTTTTGTGGATGGAAGCCCTCCAATCCCTTCACCTCTCCACTCAGCCCCTCTCCCACATTCCCCCCACACTGCCCCACCTCTCCCTCTTGCCAAGTCCTCAGTTTCTTTGCTTTCCATCAACCTGCTGGAAGATTGTCCTGATGGGATGCATTCCACTGTGCACCTTTTCTGTCAGGTGCCTGCCTCACCGTGATGCCAACCAGAGAAAGCCCATCGCCGAACACGGGTTCTGTCAACTCTGGGCCCTGAAGCCAACCTGGCTCTCCTTTTAGGAACCCCCGCCTTTAGCCTTCCCCTCAGCAGCCAGGCACCAAGCTGACCAGCTTGCCGCCCTACACCCAGGTCTGCAATCCATCCACGGTGCCCATGGAAGAACACGAGGTCCTTCCTCGCTGCCCTGTGGGTTCGGAGACCCTCCTGCCCCTCTCCCTCCTCCACAGTACACAAAGCCACCCCAACTCTCCATCTGGCTGCGGGCCCTCTCCTCACCTTCAGACTCTAGGAACTCCGCTCCGTCTCCCCTTTGCCCAGAACCGGTTGTCCAGACCTCCTGGTCCCTCCCCTGCTGCCAACGCTCGCCCCCCGTGCCTTCTGCGGCATTCTCCTGGCTCTCCTGCTGGGGCTCTCCCTGGCTGGTTGGCACTGCTCCTCGAGCCCCGGACCCGAGTCCTGTCCGACGCCAAGACGGCGGGATGCGCGCCGGCAGGCTCCCTGGCAGTCGGCGTCCACTTGGCCACCCCGACTCCATGGACCCGAGGGCGGGGAGCTAGGGTCTCGGCCTTGCTGGCTCTCTCCCCAGGCCCAGCAAGGAGGCGATCACAAATACGACCTAAGCGCACACGTGCGTCCCGGCTGGACCTGGAGTAATCTTCACCCGGGAGAAGTGCCATTCCGGGCGGCCCGACCGGACCAGGAAACGCTCCCGCTTCCTGCATGGCTGGCACTCGGGGCTGGCGCCGGGCCGACGGCGGCCGCAGACCGGCCGGGGGCCAGAGAGCCGCGGCGCCGCCTCCCGCGGGCGGCTCCCACCCGGAAGGAGGCACACCCCGGCCTCTCGGGGGGCCGAGACCCCGCCGCTAACACCCTCGAGCCGGCGGTCAGACGTCCCCTCGCGTCCGGGCGGGCGCCCCGCCAAGGTCACCGGCGCCGCGGGGGCAACTCACCCCGTGCAGGTGGAAGCCCTCGGCGCCGCCCGCGGGCTGCTCGGCGCTGGCGCCCAGACCCATGGCGGCGGCCCGGCGGCGGCGCCCGTGTCCCGTACGGCCGTGCCCACCCGGCCGCCCAACCGGGCGCCACCAGCGCGCACTCGCCCTCTCGGCGCTCGATTGCCGGCGCCTTGTCACGTGGGCGCCTGCCTCTCCCACCCCTGACTCTGATGCTCTTAGCAACCGGCCCTTACCTCCGTTTCCAAGGACGCGCGCCTCCAACTTCCGGCCGCGAGAGGCGTGCCCAGGACCCTGGCTCGGGAATCCAGCTCCGCGCGGCCCCACCAGACCCGGACTCGGAGCCGCGGGCGGCTGGAGATGAGCAGCGATGACTCCTCCCTTATGGTGTGTGGTCGGAGTGCGGCCAAGCCGCTCCCTCCGGGACTCTCCGCCCCTGGCCCCGAGACCCCCGCGTCCCGCTGCTCTCCTGTGACCTCTCCGACCGCTCCTGCTGTCCCCTTTACCCGCCTTTCGCTGTCCCTGGCCGGCCGCTAATGAAGAGCCTGG
Source organism: Leptonychotes weddellii (assembly GCF_054177405.1). NCBI lineage: Eukaryota > Metazoa > Chordata > Mammalia > Carnivora > Phocidae > Leptonychotes > Leptonychotes weddellii. Next base: position 57,854,464 of record NC_138369.1, read on the forward strand.
CCCCCTCTGGCCTCAGTGTTCCCGGCGAGCGCATCTTTCTCCTCTGGTGTTCTCCATGGGCCCTGAGCTCCAAATCAGCATCCCCACCCAGTCTTGTCCTCGAGCTGCCCCCAACCGGCGTATCCAAAACCTATCTCTACCATCTTGCCAACATCTCCCCCTCCCCTGCCTCTGCCTCTTCTGCGTCCCCCACCTCAGTAGACGGCACCACTGTTTGATCCTACAGCTTTCACTCTTCCCCATTCTCACCTCGGGTCCTGTCTATCAGCAGGAAATGTTAGCTCCTACAAGTGACCTGACAGAACCCACTGCTTTGTATCTCCTAGCCCACGATCACCACCATCTCTCCCCAGGCACCTGAAACACTACCCCGCACACACACACCCCAAAGAGTTCTCTGCTTCAGCTCTCTCTTCACCAGCGGTCCCCACACCACCACCACCGCTCACACACACACATCAGAACACATCCCTCCTCCTGCTTAAAACCATTCCATCTGTTTCCTATTACCCTGAGGGTGATGTCTGGGCTCTTTCATATGGCCCACAAGACTGCTTACAACCCAACCACATCTCCTTCCCAACCCCAGCACCCACGAACCTTAAGGGAAGTGAGACTTCACTTTGAAATCTCAGCCCTTGTTACTGCATGACCTTTGTCAAGGCATCGTCTCTATAGGCTTCAGCTTTTTTAACTGTGAAGGATATGGAGAGAATAATGCATAAGATAATGGGTGTAAATCCCTTGATACGGTTCCCAACAAGTGTTTAACCCACAGTAACTTACAACTCTAACTGGTGGTGTACCCATTCTTATTATTGGCCCTCTCTCTTTCCCCTTAGTCCCGTACTAAGACAAAGCCTAAGCTGAATCCTCCATCACATCTGACCCAGAATCTGTGGACAATTCCCAAACAAGTCCAAGCTCCTCCTTCCTGGGGAACTGCAATGGAGCTACTCCTGGGGCTGGTGAAGAACAAAATGAGGCCCAAATGTTCTCTTTCCCGCCTTCCTTTTGCAGAATGGAGGAGGCACAGGGAATAGGGGAGAAAGTGGGAGGGAACAGAGAGAAGGGACTGGGGCTCTTGCCACTGTGTCTTTCTCTCCACAGGCTGGGATCATTTACTATAGCCAAGAACAGTATTTCCGCCATGTGCAGCAGGCCGCGGCCTTGGGCCTGGAAAAATTCAGCAATGACCCTGTCCTACAGTTCTTTAAAACCTACGGGATCCTCAGGGAAGGTAAGGACTTGCCAGTGTTGGCCTCCTGACCTCAGACACTAGCCCAGCCCTGACACTCTGGCTCTACCTGGAATGCCTCCTTGTACCCCAGCCATGTGCCCAAGGGAGGAGTCTCACACTCAGTAGCTAGGTTCCCAGGTTAATCCACATGGCTCTATAAGACATATCTAGTCGACTTTTGAGACATCAGAGAGCTCAGCACCCTTGCTCTGCTCCTCAGTGTCCCTATCTGGAAAATGAGTGGGTGGGGGACATGACTGCATGCTTACTGGATGCATCCTAGGCTTGGAAACTGGGAGCTTGTAGTGCAGGAAAGGGAGGAAGGGGGAGGTATGGGTAAAGGCAGGTATGGTGCCGGAGCAGGGGAGGAGCGAGCCTCCCGCAGGTACTGACTCACTGACAGTCAGAAGGTAGTCGTGGCCGGGGGCTGGCTGAGCTGCCCGTGACCAACCTCAGTGGACATGGAGGGATAAGTGTAATCTGTGGCTCTTGAGCAGCTAAGCTGAGAATGCCCTGAGGTCCTTCTTCAGAACTGACCCCCCAAATCCCCAAATCCCCAAATCCCGGCCTCACAGGTGTCCCTGAGAGTACTCACAGGTACATCTGAGCTCCAAGCCCTCCAGCCCCTGGCAGCCTGGACCATGGTGTCAGCAGCCCCTTCAGGGAACTTGGGCCACTGGGGATGTTTGGACCTATTAGCCTAATGATTCTGGGTGAAGCCAGGTGGTGCCAAGCCTTGAGTCAGCTCTGACAAGGGCTCCCATGCGTCTGCCACAGAGCCTTCTGCCCTCTGGGGACATAACCACGTGGGCTCTTCTTTGCAGAGCACATCCAGGATGCCATCAGCAACCTGGAGAGCATCCGGAATCATCCAGATGTGTCCTTGTGCTCCACCATGGCCCTCATTTATGCTCACAAGTGCTCTGAAACCATCGGTGAGTGCAGCAATGCCCAGCAAGGCCTGGCCCCACTGGTGGAAGACAGCCCCACTCCAGAGCGGCGCCCCCCCCAGGGGCTGCCACGGGAGGCGATACACCAGTGACAGCACATGCCGTTGGCCCGTGAGGAGTGGCTTCCCTTCTCTCCCCTTGGGGGCCTCAAAGAAGATCCCGTGCCCAGGTCCTGCTGAGTGGGAGCCACGGACAAAGAGCATGAGAGTGGGAGGGGGCCTCCCTCCAGATCCCAGGAGTTGGGAAGACACCCCGCTTTCCTTTGCCCAGACCCTGCTGAGACAAATCAAGTTGATATAAATAATTCCACCCCTAACGTCCATCTCTCTAGAGTCAGGGAAAGATTCCAAGACACTACAAACAACTCTTTCTCCTCTTGGGATGGATTGTGGGCCTGAGGTAGGGGATTCCGTTTGGTCTGCCTACTCGGCAAACTGCTGGGCCCAGGGGAGAAAAGATAAACCTCGGACAGCAAACCCAAGTCCCGGCGTGGGCGGCTCCTGTGGCCTGCAGGCCCCGGGCTGGCATGTGGTCTGCTGCGCGCTGAAGGACCTCAGAGTGGCCTCTGAGAGGCAGCTCCCGGGGCCCTCAGTGCCTCCCGCAGGACCAGGCAGCCCTCCTCCCTCTGACTCGCCCTCTTCCTCCTCTCGGATTCACAGACCGAGAAGCCATTCAGGAGCTCGAGAGCAGCCTGAAGGAAATCTGCAAGACAGCCAGCGCAACAGCGCTCTACTATGGCGGCCTCTTCCTCTGGCTCATGGGCCGCCATGACAAGGCCAAGGAGTACATCGACCGCACCCTGAAGATCTCCAGCAGCTCCAGAGAGGTACCTGCCTCGGGCATCGAGGGGACAGAGCTGCAGAAAGCAGCACCTGAACACATCCGAGTGGGGTGGCCTTTACTCCCGCGGAGCACCCTGGGACTGGGAGAGGGCCGCACCCGGGCACCGACAAGACCTCAGGTCTCATGGGAGCCCCCACCCACGTTGTCTCAGGGTTTAGCCGAGTACACGCTGGGATGTGTCCAGAGTCTAATCTGCAGACAGATTAGCCATTTTGTGACCTGGACTGTATATTTTTTTAAATGTTTTTTAAACCTTTTTTTTTTTTAAGATTTTATTTATTTATTCAACAGAGAGAGACACAGCGAGAGGGGGAACACAAGCAGGGGGAGTGGGAGAGGGAGAAGCAGGCTTCCTGCCGAGCGCGGGGCTCGATTCCAGGGCCCCGGGATCATGACCTGAGCCGAAGGCAGACATCTAACGACTGAGCCATCCAGGCGCCCCTGTACTGCATATTTTTTAAATCTTGAATTAGTTGCCGACATTTAGAAATCAAAAGATTTTTACCTAAAAGCCCAGATTTCCTGGTTCTTTTGGAAAACTAGATGAGTTGGCTACGCTGGGCCTACCTTCCCTCCTTGTAGTGGTCTGCTGGATATCAGTGGTAGCCCATACAGTAGATTCTCACATGTGGTGGATCGGGACTAATGGTAGAGTTTGAAGCCTCAATCTAGGCTCAGTCTAGTCTCCACCTTAGCAGGGGATGATCTCACCCCTCAAGGGGTGAAAATTGGTTCCCCGAGGAGGGGGTGAGAAAAATCTTACTGTTTATGTACAAAACATAGATTTACACACTGCATAAACAGATAGTGTATCTGTGATATTAAAATGTCTTGGAAGGAGAGGAAATGATTAGGGAAAATGTCTGAAAAGGCTCCTTAAGGGGAGCGATGGGAAAGAGTTGAGAAACACTGGTCTAGGGCATGCGGGATGCTTCAGGGCAATGGTCATCCAAGTGCCCTGTGATCTCACCTCCCAGGCCTGGCCACCCATCTGCCAGCAGAGGCTGGGTGAAGACTGGAGCAGAGCCTACAAGCCCTGGAGCTAGAATGGCTCCTGCTCACCCCCCAAGAAGGCATTCCCGCCTCCCACGCAGTCCAGGCCCTGTGCTGGGCTAAGGCGTGGAGAGAGCAGGAGAGGCTATGCCCAGTGGCCCATGGTGGCCTCCTGACCCCAGTGTAAACAGGCAGTAACAAGACAGGTGGGAGTATGTCAGTAGGGGCAGCAGAGCCGTGGGGGTCCCGGGGAGGACCCACCTTCAGCCTGGAAGGTCTTGGAAGGCCTCCGACAGGAGGGTCCCCCTAGGCTGAGTTTGAGAGACTTGAGGGAGTTAATTGGGGGAAGGGGTTTGGTTGGGAGTGCTGTGTGGGCACAGAAGCAAGCAGAGCCAAGTCCTGGCAGTGGGAGGGAGCAGGGCTGCCCTGGGGTCTGCAAGTAGGTGCGCCTGGTGGGGCCTCGGGGTGCAGAGTGACAGGGGTGGGACACAAGGTGGGCGGGCAGCCTGGGCCAAGGCTCTGCAAGACCAAGGACTTCATCTTCTGTCTTGTTCTGATCCCAGAGCTATGTGCTCCGAGGCTGGGTGGACCTCACCTCAGACAAGCCCTATACCGTGAAGAAATCCATCAAGTACCTGGAACGAGGAATGCAGGACAGCAAAGATGTGCTGGGGCTGATGGGAAAGGTGGGCAGTGGGGGGAGGGGAAGGATCCCTGCCTGGGCCATTGGAGCCAGGGACCCTCTGTCTCTGGGCCCTCACCTGGCCGATGAGGGGCGGGGACCTGGAGAGGGTCAGGGTCACATAGCAGCCCAGGCTCGGCTCTCACGATCCTGCCTGCTCAGTGTGAGTCCCTGTCTCGTTCTGCATGGGGTCTTCTCAGGGTCTGTCCTTTTTTCTCCACATCTTTCTGTCACGCTTTCTCTTCTCACCTGTTAAGTTCAGTTGGCCATAAGAGAAAGGAGATACGTGGTTTGTGTTGTCTGATCTCAATTTAAATTAAGTTCCTTTTTTCTTATGTGAACCCCACTGGATCAATGTATGAAGGAAAAGCTAGCCCTCTTATTCTCTTCTCTTAGTATATATCTTATTAGAAAATGAGTATGTACTCATTAAAAAAACAGAAGGCTAAAAAAGTCAAAAGACGAATTAAAATGATGTCCTTCATGCTCCCCCTCCAAACAACTCATGTGGACGTTTTAGGGCCTTAGTGTTTTCCAGTCTTTTTTCTATGCATGCAGTTCAGGGTGTGCCTTAGAAGGGCACTGAGCACCCTCCACAGGGAGGGAAATAGGGTTGTTGTTATTTAATTTAATTGTAATCATAAGGCATCTTATCATTCGGTTTCCTTTTCTTCCTGTAAGATTTTGTCATAAGCCAATGTCATTTTGAACAGCTCCATCAAACCAATCCCCTATTGTATGGACCTCATATAATTTGCCAACCCAATCTCCTATTGTTTGGACATGGAGATTGTTTCCAGTTTACACTTAGAAATGAGTGCTGCAGTGAGCACGTGTATGCATAAATCTTTATCTAGAACAATCCTCCTCTTGTTTTTAGTAAGTCTCTTGAGGGCGGGTTATCGAAGGTCTAACATAAGCTATCCTTTTCAGAGTCCAGTTTCAAGTCCTTGGGGAGCATTGCTCTCTGCCCCTCAAACACCTGGGTCATAGCTCATTCAGGAGAACCTGGTGGCTCCCGTTGGCCTGCAGAGGCCAGAACCCCAGCCCAGTGGGCCTTGACAGAGAAAAAGTGCTGCAGCACCCCCATCAAGGGTGTTGCCTGCAAGCCCGAACTGACCCTGGGCCCCAGGGAGCAGTTTTCAGTGATAAGCTTCAAGGAAGTGAATGGCGAATGAGTGGGCCATTTGTGGAACTGGAAGGTGCCCAGCACCTTCAGGTCTCCCCCTAGGGTGGCCCGTATGTGGCCTTGCCGTATCCCACACCTGCTAGGGCTCCCCTATCTCCCCAGAGCCCTTGCCTTGCCTGTCCAGGAAGCCAAGCCTGCTGTGGACTTTGATCTGTGACTCTGAGGGATGACTCCTGCCCCCGGGGCTTGGAGGGATTCCCTGGCACAGCTGAGGGGCCCTGCAGCGCCCCTGTGTCAGCCTCTGCTCTTGTTCTGGTAGAGACCCTGACACCACACCCCCCGCCCCCCGCCTGACCTCCCTTCCTGGGCACTGATGGAGGCTCTTCTCTTGGGCTTCCAACAGGCAACCTACTTCATGTTGCAGCAGAACTACACGGGGGCGCTGGAGGTGGTGAACCAGATCACCGTCACCTCAGGGAGCTTCCTGCCTGCCCTGGTCCTAAAGATGCGGCTACTCTTGGCTCAGCAGGACTGGGAGCAGACGGTCGAAATAGGCCACAGGTGAGGGGCGGGGGTCCTCCGACACCACCGCACCAGCATGCTGCTGCTTTCCTTTTTTTTTTTTTTTGGCAAAGCCAAGGGTCCTCATGTGTTTGCATCTTACAAGCTGGGGCATGGGAGACATCATGTATTTGATGGAACAAGACATAAAAGTAAATATTGTCAACAGAGGAGGTATGAATAGTGATGCGATCATATGGCGGGGGGACAGGGAGGCCTCTGATGGACAAAGAAATGGGCGTATCTAGAGGTATAAGCACATTATTTAGGAGACAGGTGGAGGGAGTGACCCAAAGAGCCCAAAGCTCTTTAAACTCTGGGTATGATACACTGTAATAAAAACTTCAGGGGGCAAGGTCGTTGGTGACCGGGAGAAGACTTTTAGCTGAGGCTGGGCACATCAGCTAGACAGTAAGAGCTGGGGAGTTCCTGGGGTTTGTGGAAGCCAGACACCAAGTTGAGGTGACTTTGGAGTATTGTCATTGTCAATAGAAATAAAGACCACTTGGAGGGGGAGGGATGTTTGATGCCAGGTTTTCTGAGGATGGACTTTTCTAGATAACTGAAGCTTATCTCTTTAAACTCTGACGCTGGAACTGTTTTTATTAAGTAATTCTAAAATGCATGCTACTCATTTTCTTCCTAAAAAGAGTTAACAGACTATTTTTTTTCTGAGTGACCACAAGTCATCACTATGAATCATTACTAAATTGTGCTAGTCTACAGCACAGCTCAAAACCAAAACAAAACACAAGCAGACCTCTTTCTTCCCTGTGGAGGAATGGTCATTCCTCTGACCATCATCCCTGGAATCTGTGTCCCAGAGAGAGGCTCCCGGTAGCAAATGAACGCAATTCGGGCCTGCTCAACCCACAGGGGCCCCCTCGTGCAGCGCCTGTGTGGGCCTCGGCTTCTCTGTCCCACAGTTGACACCTGACCAGTGTCCTCATCAGGAGCTGGGTCAAGAGCTTGCTTTGGAGGCTTGGCCTTCAGCCAGCGGGATCCTGGGAGCACCTGGCTGAAGGCCACAACCATGGTGTGCGCAGTCTCCCTCGCCCAAGGCCCTGCTACCCTACCCAAGGGGAATAGTGTTTAGGGCCAACGGGCTGAGTCCCACACCCAACGCCTGCCCTCGTGGGGGTGTTCCCCAGCTAGTGGTGTTCCCAGAACTCCCCCATTGTTTTGTATTTTTAAAAAAATTTTTAAATGTTTTTTTAAAGTTTGTTTATTTTATTTATTTACTTACTTAAGCAATCTCTATGCCCAGCGTGGGGCTTGAACTCACAACCCAGAGATCAGGAGTTGCGTGCTCTATGGACTGAGCCAGCCAGGCACCCCGCCCCCATTGTTTTTAATATCTCTGCCCCCTCTAGGTGTGTTTCTCTTTCCATCCCTAATATTATTTATTTTTCCATTCCCTCTTATTTTTCTTTGTCAACATTAATTTGTTTCTTTTAAATTTTATTTATTTATTTATTTATTTTTAAAGATTTTATTTATTTATCTGACACACAGAGAGAAAGCACAAGTAGGCAGAGAGGCAGGCAGAGAGAGAGGCAGAAGCAGGCTCTCCACTGAGCAGGGAGCCCGATGCGGGACTTGATCCCGGGACTCCAGGATCATGACCTGAGCCGAAGGCAGTCGCTTAACCAACTGAGCCACCCAGGCGCCCCTAATTTGTTTCTTTTATTAGTCTTTATTAAAGACCCAGCTTTGAGTTTTGGTGTCTATCACATCTCTGTTTTCTGTTTCATTAATGTCTGCTCTTTATGGTTTCCTGCCAACTCCTTCCTATGGGGCTGTTCTGCTCTGGTTTTCTAACTCTTGAGTCGGATGCCTGGCTCATCCATTCTCAACTTTCTTTTAGAGTATAAGCATTTAAGTCTGTGCATGTTCCTCAAGGTACCATTTTAGCAGTATCTACAATTTGGATGTGATATTTTCAGTATCATTTGGTTCTAAGAATTTTCTAATATCCATTCTGATTCTTTAGTCCATAAGTTATTTTAAAGTTTTGTTTTTTTTTTTAATTTCCAAATGTATTTGGTGCCCAATACTTTCAGAATCACCATAAAGTGTTAGAACCATTTGAATGTTGACTGCCTTGTCGATGCTGTTGGAATTTTGGGTGTTAATTAGAGTAACCCTCTATGAAGCACAAGGCCATCCCTGACCAGGCTGAAAAATAGGAAATTTCCTATAAAGAAACAGAATATTGAAAACCCCATAGTATGTATGACCAGAAACTGTGTCTTCACAATGACACATGATGGAAAACAAGCTTCCCTTTCTATCATACAGCCGCAGATGACCCCCCAAGCATCTCTCCACCACCCTGGGACCGTGGGACCATGGACAGTACTATGATCATGTCTATGATAGTTGGAATATGAATAGGCTTCTGTCACAAATCACCCCAGACACATGACTTAAATGACATTCCTCTCTCAGGTAAAAGTCTGGGTGGTTGTCCAGGACTGGAACAGCAGCTTAACTCTGTAGGGTCCAAGGCTCCTTCTGTCTTGCTGCTCTACCATTCCTAGGATGTGGCTCACATGGTCCATGTTTCAGCCAGCAGGAAGGAGGAAAGAGAAGAAAGAGAAGGTGGGCTGTAAGAATACAGCTAGATGTCACCTGGGGCACTTGCACTCATCCTGTTGGCCAGAACTTAGTCACAGGGCCACACCTAAGCTGCAGGGGAAGGCTGGGAGATGTAGTCTTTATTCTGGGTAGCCATGAGTCCAGCCAAATAAAGGAGTTCCATAATTAAAAGGAGAAAGGGAGACTGGATATTTCCAGACAATCAGGAGTGGCTGCCGCACCATTCTAGCCTGGCCTATGAATACTCTCAATTCATGTGACTCCTCTTCCTATTTCAGAATCCTAGAAAAAGATGAATATAATATCGATGCCTGCCAAATCCTAGCTGTGCATGAGCTTGCAAGAGAAGGCAACATGACCACAGTAAGTTCTTTCAAGACTCAGGAGTTGGGCCTTGAAACAAGCACAGCCTGGGCAGAAGCACTCTTAGCACCCCCATCCCCAGGTCCTCGGAGGGTGCTCCCTGGATCTCAGCTCCCTCCCTTCTCCCTCACCTTGTACTCCCTATAAGGAGGTCAGGAGGTCTGCTCTGGTTTGCTCTTTGGGCGGGCAGTGAGGTTGATTCGGGTTCTGCCCCGTGTTACCTGTGTGAGGCTGGGCAGGTTCACCTGGAGAAGCCCCAGGCCCCTCATTCGTAAACTGGAGATACCTCCAATCATTTTGTGAGGTTGGTAGGAGGACTACGTGGGATGACATATGGGAGAACTTGGAACAGTGCCTGATTTCGGGAAATGCCATTTTTTAAGGAGTAGCTGAAACCGCTCAGGTATTGGCCAGGTAGAACCTAGCCCCAGACTTGCTCCTAAGCCCTGTAGTTTTCCAGAGAAACCCAAAACAGTCTTCAGACACATCTGGAATTCTTCATGAAAACCTTAGTGCCCGGACAGGTTTTAATTTTCAAGAAGAGTGTGTTTCCAGCCACAACATTGCCTTTTGAATAAAAGCATTGCCTCTGTAAAGAGTGACAAATCAGGAGTCTGTTAGCGTTTCATGATGGGAAGAGGAAGTTTCTGGTTCCTTCTGCACAGCTCTGAGACTATGGGTTTTGTGGGGTGGGGTGAGATGGAGGGTACAGTCCATATTTGGGAGGAACCCTCAACAAGGGCCCCAGCGCCCTCTCTGGATAGGAACAGGAGGAGAATGTGCCTGTCCTCAGCTCCGGGCATCCCCAAAGCCCTGGGCAGTCCTTCCCGGGGCCTGGCCTGAGGGTTAATCCCAGGGGCAGAGTTAGCATTAATGCCCCTCCTTCACCAACCCCCACCTCAACCCCTGGGATTTGCCCCTGTCCCCAGACCTGGCTGCTCAGTGCTAACATTGCTCATATCTACTGAGCAGAGTAGTCCTGCCCCATCCAGGGTTTCCCGTGGCTCTCGAGTCAGCCCACGGCCTGGTGGGCTGCTGTGTAGGCACTGTGACAACTGTCTCTGGCAGGGGCGGGGGTGGAGAGGGCCTGAAAGGGCAACTTCTCTTCACAAATCCATGAACAAAGGGGCAGTGCCAGCTCTTGGCTGAGCAATGCTCCCGAAAGCTCCACCTACAGGCCCACCCCAGTCCAGCTGAATCCAAATCTCTGGGGCTGGCTCCTGGGCGTGGGTATTTTAAGATCTCCCAGGGAATGCTGGGGTTGAAACCTCTGCCCAACTCCCATTTTATATATTACCTTTGACCTTGTCTGTTTTGTCCCCCACAGGCTGCCAGTCATGTTAGAAATCTGATTAAGGCACTGGAGACAAGAGAGCCTCAAAATCCAAGCCTCCATCTTAAAAAAATTCTTGTGATTAGCAGGCTGGTAAGAAGGTCCTTTCCAGGTTTCTGAATCATGCTTCTTGCTGTGTTCCTAAGGGGAGCACTATGGCCCCCTGGAAGCTGCCTGGATACCCTGTCCTCCCCTCTCTGGCTCAAACTTGGCCTCTCGGGCTGGTGGCCCATACCCAGCGGCCCCTACCTGCCTCTGGCTGATAACTGTATCATGTAGGCTCTGTATCTGGGCCCAAACGCTGCTCAGACACACTGTAAAGATCAGCACGATTGAGGCTGGAAGTGCTTTTAGAGTAGGAGGTCCCTCATTTGGGGGAAGAGGGCAGTATTATGGCTGTTACACAGCAGAGCCGTGCCCGGCCATGGCTCGGGGTGCAGGGGCGCCCGACTGCCATATTCTCTCTGTGGAAGTGACCTGGAAAGGCGGGCCTGCCTGTACCTCTCTGAGCAGACCAGGTGCAAACGGACCAGGTTGCCAAACAATCTGTCTCTATCAGACCCTTCAGCCCCAAAGCAACATTTACCAGAAGGAATTGCTGCAAAAACCGGGGTAGCTCCAGGGCCTTGGGAACCAGCCCATGGGGTCAAATGCCATGGGGACACCATCTCTCCCGCAGAGACACAGATCTGTGTCTGATGCTCTCTGCTCATTCTGCACATCTGGCAGGGAACATGGCTGCTCACAGTCTTCGGAGCCACTTCCCGTCAACGGGACACAAAAGAGCCTCTCTGACCCAGCCTCAGTTTTTGAAAAACCTCTTGGTGACTTGGACCAATTATTGTGGCCAGACAGGAGATGGGCCCTTTGGAGGGCCCTGTGCCTGGAGGCAGGTTCCACAGATGTGGCCAGGGTGAGGTTCTTTGGAAGCTGGGCGACTGCACAGACCCATCTGTGGGTCGCAGGCAGCCCTTAGGCTCTCCTGAGCAGCCCCAGCAGGCCTGCCGAAGCGTCCCCCGATTCTGACGTGGCCTTGTTCCGACAGGCTGGACTGACTGGTTTCCCTGTTCCCATGTGTCCGTTCCTTGCAGTGTGGGAGGCACCAGGCGATTCTACGGCTAGTGTGCAGCTTCATCGAGCGCACATTCATGGCCACACCCTCCTATGCCCATGTGGCCACAGAGCTGGGCTATCTCTTCATCCTGCAGGACCAAGTGAGGGAGGCATCTCTGTGGTACTCGGAGGCCATGAAATTGGACGAGAGCAGTGTGGCTGCCTTGACAGGTCTATGCAGGTTGGGCAGGGTGGGGGGGCGGGGTGGGGGCTTGGGAAGGCAGGTAGCAGGGTAGCCTCCGTGGATCCAGAAGAGAGGTGCTGAGAAGCATTCTCCCTAGAGGGTGTGTGAGTTTGGGCATACATTGTATGATGGGGCGCCTTTCCACGACATAGAAACGGAAACCCATACTCCAAAAGAGGCAGAGATGGGGCAGCTAAAGAAATGAGTAGACCGATTTTTCCCCCAGAGAGCTCCAGGAAAAACAGAAATTAAAAAAACAAAAACAAAAACAAAAAAGCAAGCTCAGGGTCACTGGAGGCTGGGAGCAAAACAGGCCGTGGGGCAGTGGGCGAGAATGCAATCAAGGAGGCAATTAAGGGGGGTGGGGCAGGAGAGAGCGGAACAGAGCCCCTGATGCTTCCCACCACCACCAGAGACGTGAAGGACAAAAAGACTTGCTGCTCCCCACACAGGCTACATCCCCTGACATTCCACCACCTGGCTCAGTCCTCCCCCACTTCTTCATTCAGGGGAGACCCCCAGCCAGTCAGCCAGAAAGGCAGTCCACCGGCCTGAATGGCCATCCCACATGCCAGCGCAGGCGAGCCCTGTCAGGTGTGTGCTGGAGTCACCCTCTCATCTGACCTGTCTCGGAAAAATCAGTGACCTTAACAGTTTGGGAAGTGTGCCTCAGCTGCTAATACTCATCAGTCTAGTCCATTTGTAAATCTGCTAACAGTCTGAAAGAGGTAGAGCCCTCTGAGGAGTGAAGTTAAAGCCGGATACAGACAAGACTTCCCCTCCCCTACTAATGCACCTCCGGTGTTTGCAGAGGCTATAACATCAGTCAATAAGTAAAGAACAGGCTACTGTGAGAAAGGTTATAGGGAACAAAAAAGTTACTGAAAATTAAAAATACGATTGCAAAGTACAAAATTCCATTGATGAGCCAAATGGTGGGATGGATAGGAGTGAAAGCCAAGGTGGTGATTAGGAAGACAATCAGGAATAAATACACCAAAATGACCAGGAAATATCTATAAAGGAGGAATAGTAAGAATAGATGGATTTGTCTGCCCAAATCCAAAACACATTAGGAGACAACAGTAGTTAAGTCAGCTTGAGGCCAACGCTGGAATAATGAGGCAGATAAATGGCACAGAAACAGATCTTACGAATAAGGTGACATTTCAAACCAATATGGTGGTAGGTTTCAATAACTCATGGCTGGACGTCTGGCTATCCAATATGAAAAAAGTAAAGGGAAGTTCCCATATCACACCATACTCAAAAATAAACTCCAGTTTATCGGCTCAGTTGGTAGAGCACGTGATTCTGGATCTTGAGGTTGTGAGTTTGAGCCCCACATTGGGGGAAGGAGGGTAAAGATTAGTTAAAAAATAAACTGCAGATGAATTAAATATTTAAACATAAAAATTCAATCGGACTTGGCTTCCCTGGGGGAAACTCAGAGGATGGAAGGGAAAATATCTTACCGATTTGACTATGTAAGAATTTAAAACTAATGGATGGCAAAAGACACTGAAAAATACTTAAGAGGTAAATGGCAAACTAATGGAAAATGTTTGCTACAAAGGATTAATCATCTTAATATATAAAAAGAAAACAACCCTAAAAGAAAAACAGGCGAAAGCTATGTACGGGAGATTCATAGTAGAAAAGAAAAAGGCCATTCAATATATGAAAAAAAAAATGTTCCTTTTCCCTGGCAATAAAAAAAAAAAGTAAATTCAGATGAGTTACTATTCACTTTTTAGACTGGCAAAGAGTAAAGCATGTCTGCAAGGTTGTGGGGAAAGGCCACTTTCAAGTTCTTGGCTGTAATATTAATTGAAATGTCTTTGGAGGACAAGCCAGCCTTATCTGTCAACATTTTAGATATACATGCCCTTTGACCCATCAGCTCAACTTCAGGAATTAGAACACGGAAATACGTTTACTGTGGCCATGCAACATTAAGCATCAAAAGCAAACTAAATGTTAGATGAGGTGTCCTTCAATGGGGCCACAAATACAATGTCGCATCCACAGTGGCATATTATGTTGTCATTAAAGAGAACGAGGTGGGTGTGTATAAACTAAAGCATCTCATGAAGATGCATACACATTGCTAGAAAGATGGTTGACTATACCGCAAATTGTTAAGGGCGGTTACCTCTGGAGAGAGACCTGCTTCAAGCTGGAGCGTGAGCTAGGGACGTTTTTCCATATTGCCTCATGCTTTGAATTCCTTACCCCGAGCATGGATCACCCTTCCTTCCGCTGTCTCATCTGTGCTCCTTGGCCTGCTGGCCTGCTGGCTCCGTGTCAGAGCCGGCTGCTCATGCTCGCTCTATCCCGGGCCCAGGGATCATCTGGTGCCAGATCCTGGACGGCCACCTGGAGGAGGCTGAGCACCAGCTAGAATTCCTGAACGAGGTGCAGCAGTCCCTCGGAAAGTCTGAGGTCAGAGCTCTCTGGGGATATGGGTTGCTCCAGGATTCCGTGCCTCCCCCCCAACCCAGTTTCCAGTATCCAGCAGCCCATGCGGCCTGGACTCCTGCTTCACCCCCACCTACCCACTGCCCGGCTGGCATTGGTGCCAAAGCCCTGGACCTGCCTCCCACAGGTGCTGGTTTTCCTCCAGGCCCTTCTGGCATCCCGGAAGCACACGGGGGAGCAGGAAGCCACTGCACTCCTGAAGGAGGCTGCAGAGCTACACTTCTCCAGCATGCAGGGCCTCCCCCTGGGCTCCGAGTACTTCGAAAAACTGGACCCCCTCTTCCTGGTCTGCATCGCCAAGGAGTACTTGTTCTTCTGCCCC
>NC_138369.1:57869358-57916492 GCF_054177405.1 Leptonychotes weddellii
TGCAGTTAGGGAACCCCTTCTCCTTCAAACTTGCATGTGTAGCATGTGAACCACCTGAAAGTTGTTCCAGGGCAGATTCTGATTTGGGGCGGGGGGTGGGAGCTGGGGGGAGAGAGCCAGCCTCTGGAACAAGCTCCCAGATGATGCTCCCTCGAGCTGCTGGTCCACAGATCACACGTGGAGGAGCAGGGCACTAGCCGTGCCCCTGCCTTTATCCTAGAATAACCAGGTTCCTTTTTTCCAGAAGTCTTCTAAGAAGTCTGTTAGCCTTTACTTGTTTGCCTGTTTCCCTGGCCAGCCAAGATTCCGTGTGGGCAAGGATCCTGTCCCCCAGTGCCATGTAATGAGTCGTCCCACAAATATTTATCAAGTGCACTAACCATGTGCCAGACACCAGGTTAGGTACTGGGGACACAATAGCGAAAACCAAGTCCCCGCTCTCCGGAGCTTATGCTCTAGTCCTCGATGGCAAAGAGTGGATAATAAACATGTGGAATGAAGTAAAATTCCTGCACTGAAACAGGGTTTTCTGAGAGCTTTGGGAGTCTGTCTGGCATGGGGCAAACCGTACAGCCAGGCCCCGTGTTCCTCCAGCCCCGGTCACCAGGCCAGATGGTGTCTCCACTCCTTAAACAAGTCGCCATGATCCTGAATCCTGTAGTCAGAGCAGCGCCAGCTCTGATCGACCCTCTGTATGTGATGGCTCAGGTCAAGTACCTCTCAGGTGAGCCCAAGGGTCCCCCCACATCTGCTCATCTGTTCAGACACTGCCCCGGGTGAGCGCCCACAGGCCCCTGGCCTGGGGTGTTACACACACACACACACACACACACACACACACACACACACCCCACACACACACACACACCCAGGCTTGCCCGAATCTCTGGCCTCCACTCCCCCGAAACCCGCCTGACTTCCGCAGCCAGCAGGGGTCTCTCCCACCCGGCCTGCTGCTTGTTGCTTCCGTGCTCTGCGCCAGGTAATAGTCCCTGAACTTCCATTATTACACCAGGGCCGCGCCAACACTGGCCTCCGTGAGTCCTCAAAATAGACAGAAATTCCCTCAGGAGGTTTGCATTCTAGTAAGGGGAAATAGACAATAAACATAACAACTAAGCGCACCTGGTTGTTAGGACACAGTAATGCCATGGAGAAAAGTAAAGCAGGAGAGAGGAGGGGGTGGCAGGGTTGCAGTTTTTTCAAGGTAGTCCGGAGGGCCTCATGGGGAGGTGAGACCCTGTAGTATTTGGCCAGAGCAATACCCTTCCAGCTCTTTCCATCTCAAGGCCCAGGCCCTGGAGAGAGGGGGTGGGGGAGGGGAGAAGCCTCCACGGGAGCCTTATTGTCCTCTCTGAGTACTCTCCTGCACCCCGCTGTCTTGCACCCCGCGTCTGCCTGGAAGATAGGCTCATCTCTGGTGCGCTGGGGGCTTCCGAAGGATCCCAAATGCCAAGGCATGTGTCTGGCCTCTGGCACTGCCTTGTGGGTCACACTGTGCAGAGGGCTCCGCCGTCTTCATCCTCCAGCCCCCCAGTGTATGTGGGTTCCAGGCTTACTCACAGTTTCAGGGGCTCCTGGGTACGAGGCAAAGGCAGGAGCATGCCCCCAGGGGTGCTGCAGCTGCCAACAAGCAGGTTTCAGGCCAAAGCCAGGTCTCCAGCTGCTTAGGTTGCCATAGTGACATCTTCACAGTTCTGCAGCACACAAGGAAGGAGCAGGGAGTTGGGACCCACAAGCAGGTGCTCCCCACCCGCTAGGTTATGGACCCTGAGCAGGAACTGTTGAGAGACCTGGATGCAGAGGGAGGACGACCTTCCTACCAGCTCAGTGCACCCCACCCTTGGGCGGCCACCGCTGCCCGCTGAGGGCCAGCCTGGCTGCAAGGAAACCCTGTAGCCCCCTAGTGCCTGGGCATTCAGAGCTCAGCCTTAAGAGCCAGTGGCCCTGGATTTCAATGCTGACTTGGTCCCTTGCAAGCTGAGTGACTTAATCGTCACGGGGTTCCAGTCCTACAGCTAAAAGACACAAATAATACTGCCAATCTCGCAGGGCCGGGCAAATATTAAACCACCCTTTCTAAAGGTGCTTTGCATGTGTTGGGCATAGAGCAGGTGCTTCATAAGTTGGGGCTATTATAGTTGCCATTATTGTTAGGATTCATTCTGCTCTGAGGTGTGGGAATCAAGACTTAAGTGTTCCCCGGAGCTTCCAGACAGAGCAGTGACGTGACTTAGCCGTCTCCCTGAGGGTTACAGAGAGAAAGGAGGGGTCACACCCTGGTTCGAGTTTCCTGGCTTTTGTCTGGGTCAAGGCACAAACTGTAGTTCTGGTTTTAAGAAGAGAACTCTGAGTGAAACAGAACAGAACCAGGTCAAATGTCAACTTGGGTATTTCCGGGCAGCGGGACATAGAACCTTCATTCTGTCTTTACGTACTGGGCCCTGGGAGTCCCCGGGGACCCCTGGATGTAGAGGCCTGTTTCTCATTCCTAGGAGAGTTAGAGAATGCCCAGAGCACTCTGCAGCGCTGCCTGGAGCTGGACCCCACCTCCGTGGATGCCCACCTCCTCATGTCCCACATCTACCTGGCACAGGGCAATTTTGCCATGTGTTCTCACTGCTTAGAGCTGGGCGTCAGCCACAACTTCCAGGTGGGGGTCCTCTATGCCCAGCCGCCCACTCAGCACCCAACGGCCCACCCAGCTGCAGCCCCTATTTGCCCCGGGGGGGGGTAGCCCCAGGAGCTCCCTGCAGCCTTCAGACCCTTCTGCTGGCCAAAGGCAGGGGCAGGCTCAGTGGGCTTCTGGCACTTTCTCCAGGCTGGGTGCTGTGAGTAGCCGCAGCAGCATGCCAGAGCCCCGTGCCCCACTGTGCTCCTCTAGGTCCGAGACCACCCCCTCTACCACTACATCAAGGCCAGGGCCCTCAACAAGTCTGGGGACTATCCAGAAGCCATAAGGACACTGAAAATGATCATAAAATTACCAACTCGGAAGATGGAAGAAGGCAAGAAGTTCCGTGGGCCCTCTGTACAGCCCAGCGAGCGGGTGTCCATCCTACTGGAACTGGCAGATGCCCTCCGGATGAATGGGGAGCTGGTAAGAGATGGCATGCTCTCTTCCCTTGGGACTGGGGCATTTGGAGGTCCAGGGTAATCAACCCAGGCTCTTTGATTCTGGCTGATGTTTATTTGTGCTACTGTTTGAACCTTTATTCATTTGGAAGCACATCCTCCCCCTGCCTAAAGGCTTCAGAGGCTCCCACTGCCCTCAAGATAAAGTCCAAACCCTACTGGGTCCTGCATGATCTGTCCCCTGCCTACCTCACTGTCCCCACGAGGATCCCACGCAGGCAGAGCACAGAGGCCCATGAGGGCAGCCGCAGGTGATCAGGCAGACTGGGCGATGTAGAGCTCCAGTGGATGTCATCATCCCACCACAATCTTTATGAACTGTGTCCCCTTGGAGTTTCGTGGTATACAATTTGCTCAACTGTACGAGGCAGCACTGGGGCCTTGGAGGGGCTGGGTAGGCAAAGGCAGCGAGCACCTGAGCATCCCATGCTGGTGTAAAGGAGCAGCGGAGAGCACAGAGGCGGGGAGGGGGAGAGCTGGCTCCCCATGCTCCCTTGGCCCCACTGTCCTCACTCACCCACCCGCTCACCCGGAAGCAGTTTGTCAGCAGAGCTTCAAGACCATTTCTGTGATCCACCAGTACGGGGGCATCTGGCCTCCTGGGAAAATCCTGCCATCAAGAAGGAACAGCCCGTGAGGGCCTCTCTCCTTAAAAGTTAAAAATTGCCTTCTGGGCAGAGATGGCGATGCAGAAGCCTGTTGGTTGTACTTTCCTCCTTTAAATCTGCCAAAAGGAACACAAGACTTAAAAGTGGGGAAGGAATCTCCATCTATAACAAAATCAGGGATGGGCCGCATCCCAGAAGAGTTGATTAAACCGGTCATTTCTTCGGCTAGTGATTGAGGGCCACCTATATGCCAGGCGCCATGTGAGGGCTGGGGATAGAGGAGAGCAGCCCGCAAGGTCCCTGTCCTTTCAGAACTTACCGTCCGTGGGGGAGAGAGAAAGCAGGGTGCCGTCAGTGGGACCTGAGGTTCCAGCATTTGCTTGAAACTTTCTGGAGATGTGGTCAAACCAGGAAAAGCAGGGGCATTCCGCTTTTGGAAGGGGAGGACCACTGGACAAGAACTCTCTGCTAAAATGCGTCCTTGCTTCTCTCTGTCCGGACTCCTTTCTAGGAGACGTGGGCCAGAGGAAAGGAAGGAGGGAAATGACCGGAAAATCAGTTCCCCAGCTGGCTTTGCTAGGATGACAGATCTGCAAACTGAGGCCTTCCCTGTGAGCCAGGGGTTCCATCCTGACCCCCCAGCTTCTCACAAAGTCTACCCCAAAAGGGAGGACCCACAGAAAGCTCAGAGGAAATGTGCTTTCTAGGGTGGCTGTGCTAGGCCTTCTCCCTCCCCAGCCCCGTTCCAGAGAAAAGGGAATGAAAATCTCATTTGAGAATGAGCAGTGATCAGATGGGACCCAAAATAGTGGTTATAGGGAAGGAAGGAGGCGAGGGAGAGAGGAAAGAAGGAAGGGAGGAGGGAAGAAGGGAGGAAAGGTAGGAAGGAGGGAAGGAAGGATGGGAGGGAATGAAGGAAGGCAGGAAAGAGAGAAAAGGACAGAGGGAGGAAAGAGGAGAGAGGAAACAAAATCACAAGCCAAAGACAAGTGAGGGTTACACTTTGGGAGAAAGAGTATTATACAAAATAAAAGAAATATTTATTTATTTATTTAGTTGTCTCTTTTTTTAAGATTTTATTTATTTATTTGACAGAGAGAGATAGCGAGAGCAGGAACACAAGCAGGGGGAGTGGGAGAGGGAGAAGCAGGCTTCCCACGGAGCAGGGAGCCCGATGTGGGGCTCGGTCCCAGGACCCTGGGATCATGACCTGAGCCGAAGGCAGACGCTAAACGGCTGAGCCACCCAGGCGCCCCTAGAAGAAGTATTTTAAAAAAACAAAAACTTTTCTGCACTCAGTGAAAATAAAAAGAACATGAACTCTTGTAAAAACCAGCTCAAAGCAGAGCACCAGAGGTCCACAGAGGGGTTCAGCTAGCAGAATTAGACAGTAAGCACAGGAAGCAGTGATCCGTTAGTCCCACGAGAAAAAACAGAAAGTGGCTGAACCCTTGCTGAGGCTCTCTGATGGAGGAAAGGGTTGAGAAAAATCACTGAAGTGATTTGAGAGGATGATGGATAAGAGAGAGACAGCAGATAGCCAGCAAACGCAAAATCAACGTTCCTGCAGAAGCGAGAAGAAACGGAACCCGGGACACGTCAGAGATGGACCAGAATGATTCCTTTAGGGGAGACACAATACAGTGACCCGGAAAGGCACTCTGTGCTGGAGAAATAGCAGTACAATATTAAGACCAAGAAATATCCTAATAGTAATGTCCTAATGAATTTACAAGAATCAAGGATTCACAATGTCATTGAAGGTTCTGACAAGCATCTGGGTAGGGAGCATATTACCCGCTGTGAGAAAAAAAAAAAAATCAACTTGGCCTCAGACTTTTACTCAACAATACTAAATTCAGGAAGACAACAGAACAATATTTATAAAATGTTGAGGGGGGAGGGAGTCCCCCCAGGATAGCTTTCATGTATGAAAGCAATAAAGGATACTCTAAAAATTCAAATAACTCCAGAATTATGGTGTTAATTAAACCTTTTTGAAAAATATACTTGTCTATGTAATCCAGACAACTAAAAACACAAAAGAAAATGAAGGTTTTTTTTTTAAATACTTAATTTTTTTAAGATTTTATTTATTTATTTGACAGAGAGAGACAGTGAGAGAGGGAACACAAGCGGGGGAGTGGAAGAGGGAGAAGCAGGCTCCCCACTGAGCAGGGAGCCCAATACGGGGCTAGATCCCAGGACCCTGAGATCATGACCTCAGCCGAAGGCAGACACTTAACAACTGAGCCACCCAGGCACCCTGAAAATGAAGTTTTTTATAAGTGGGAAAAAAATTTGAGCTGTAAAAGGACACACAGAACTAATCTAAATAAATCTAAATATAATTACATTGAAATACAGTCATTTCAACTCAAAGCCAGCGTAATTGCTAAGTTCTTGAAATAAAAGTTATTAAAGTCAAAATAACAATAGTATCCCATAAAAAATTCAGGGAGGAGGATGGGAAGGGGAGGTGGGGTTACTGTAAGCATGCTAGTTTTTTCCATCTTTATAGAGTGTGAAACAAAAAGTTTACAGAAAATGTGTCTTGATAGAAAGATGACTTTTTTTTAAAAAGATTTTATTTATCTATTTGACAGAGAGAGACACAGCAAGAGAGGGAACACAAGCAGGGGGAGTGGGAGAGGGAGAAGCAGGCTTCGCACTGAGCAGGGAGCCCGATACAGGGCTCGATCCCAGGACCCTGGGATCATGACCTGAGCCGAAGGCAGATGCTTAACGACTGAGCCACCCCAGGCGCCCCAGAAAGATGACTCTTGGTAGAATTTAAAAGAGACGATTTCCACCACTTTATCAAGAGTTAGGAAGAAAAGAAAGCAGACCACACGTAAAGGCAGGAATGAAGTCAAACACAGCAGCATATAAAAATGAAAACAAAGCAAGTTGACAGAAAACCTGAGAATGTATCTGTGATAATAAAATTGTAAATGAAATAAATGTAGCTATTAAATAAAAGAGGCATTAGAGTGGTTTAAACAAACAGAGGGAACCCTTACTGTCTGTACTTCAAAAACCAAAGGACCCACCCAGAATGGTAGTAAAAACATGGTACAAACATACGAAGCAAACAAAAAGAAAGCAGAGGTTGAGGAAGAAATGTCTGGTAAGGCTGAATCCAAGTCAAAATGGACCAAAATGGGGAAAGAGAGTCACTTTGTTAAAATAATCAAGGGGACAAATATAATGAAGAAATAATTCAAATAGACTTTTTGTACCAAATACCATAACATTAAAATACTTTTGGGGCACCTTGGTGGCTCAGTGAGTTAAGCGTCTGCCTTCAGCTCAGGTCATGATCTCAGGGTCCTGGGATCGAGCCCCAGGGGTGAGGGGGGTCTCCCTGCTCAGCGAGGAGTCTGCTTCTCCCTCTGTCCCTCTCCCTGTTCCTGCATGAGCATGTGCGTGTGTGCGCGCACTCTCTCTCTCAATAAATAAGTAAAATCTTTAAATAAACAAATTAATAAGAATAAAAATAAAACATACCTTTGACCAAAAGCAGGGAAGTACAAGGAGATGTGTCCATAGGTCTCTAACAGGAAGGAATCGCCAGCAGACGTCGAGGTGCTAAGGAACAGGCTAGTTCTTACAGTTGAAGGTTTCTGTGCCCCCAGCTAGCCGGGCACCTTCCCCCTGCCATCCCCCAGGAACAGTGGTTGTGGACATTGAAGGGCTGTCTCTCTCTTCTGCCACTGGAGCCTCTCTGCAGGTGGATGGGAGCCATCCTATCCTTGGCTTCCGTGTAGCAGAACTGCTCCCAGCTGTCTCTCTGTTTCCTTTCTCTTCCGGGGTTAGGAGTGGGAAGAGGGATCACTTTAAGTCTCCTCCAAGAGGTTTCAAGTGTTGTCAGGCCACCTGTGGTGGGCAACAGCTCAAGGAGGGTCTGTTGGCTTCCCATGTCCCAGCATGAGGCCACCAAGGTCATGCAGGATGCCATCAACGAGTTCAGTGGCACACCAGAGGAGATCCGCATCACCATCGCCAGTGCGGACTTGGCCCTGAGCAAGGGGAACGTGGACATGGCGCTGAGCCTGCTGAGGAACATCACGCCCAAGCAGCCCTGCTACACGGAAGCCAAGGAAAAGATGGGCAACATCTACCTGCAGACCCGCAAAGACACCCGCCTCTACATCGGCTGCTACCGGTAAGCCCCAGGCGGCGGCACCCTGCCGGCCTGGGCTCCAGCGGTGTTTTAGGGAGTGTTTCCTCCAGATTATGTTTCTTCCACCTGGGTCTCCAGTCCGCGTCCTCCAAGTGTGTTAGATGCAAGTACAGAATTTCCTGTGGGTCAGAATTTGAGTGTGCTCAGTCAGGACGGCTCATTGCTGAGTCCTGAAGATCCGGAACTGAATCTGTCCTGCTTGGCTGCCCTGTGTGGCCCCACATTCTGGTGGGAACCATGGGAATGTGCTTCTGCCCTGGCCCCTGACTCTGCCTGTCCCTGAAGAAATGTCCAGTGACTTGATGTGGCCGATGAGAGGGGCAAGAACGGGGAGAGCTGGGGTTAGAAGCCCTGTCTATATACTTTGACACTGGGGCCTCCAAAGTACCTTCCCAGCCCCTCCCTCAAACAAAACTCTGCCTCCTCAATCCAGGTGGGAGGCGGTGCTGGGGGTGGGGTGGGGTGGGGTGGGGGAGGTGAAGCCAAGAGCAGTGGGAAACCAATAAACAGTGGAGTGGTCACATGGAGTTTTAGAAAGTGCAGGATGCCTGCTTATGCAGAGGGATCTGGGGGGGGGTTGTTTAAGAGTGGAGGCCAGAGGGGTGGATGGAAGCTCTGGCATGATCCAGAAAACAGACAAGGAGAGCCTAGACTAAGGTGGCTAACACAGGCCCTCATGCACAGTGGGCTTTCAAGGAGTACTGAGTGATGAATGCATAAATGGATGAATGAATTAGTGGGAAAGAAGAGGAGGAGGTGGATTCAGAAACATGAAAGATGTACAGGTCTGAGCTAAGTTTTTGGTTGCTTTTGCAGGGAGCTCTGCGAACACCTGCCTGGTCCCCACACCAGCCTGCTACTGGGTGATGCTTTCATGAACATTCAGGAGGTGAGTGAAAGCCTCATGGCCTTGCCAAGTGGTCCCCCGATCTCACGTCTCCAGTGGGAGAGAAGAGAGACCGAGAGAGAGAGAGACCTCTGGACACTTTTCCCACCAGCCCGAAAAGGCCCTGGAGGTTTATGAGGAGGCCTATAGAAAGAACCCACACGATGCATCCCTGGTCAGGAGGATCGGGCAAGCCTATGTGAAGACCCACCAGTACACCAAGGTCAGGCTAGGTTGGGGTGGGGAGGTGGGGGCAGCCCAGCAGAGAAGAGGGAGGAGGATGCATGAGTAGGAGGGTCTGGATGGGAGGGGAGTGGCTGCATTTCCACCCTAGCTCCCTGCTGGATGGGGTACCAAGGGGAGAATTCAGAAGCCAGCCACCCACCCCCAGCACACACTCCTGCTCAGCTTGAGCCCTCTGCAGCTGGGCGGGCCTTTCCATCTCAGGCTTCTGTGTTCTGGAGGGACACACAGGTGTGGTGGCCACTGAGGGAACGCGGTGTGAGGCATTCAAGGTAGAACCAAACCCAATGCCAGTATTTCCTGTTTGCCCTAAGGCAATTAATTATTATGAGGCCGCGCAGAAGATCAGTGGACAGGACTTTCTGTGCTGTGATCTGGCTGAGCTGCTCCTGAAGTTAAAGAAATTCAGCAAGGCAGAGAAAGTTCTGAAACAAGCACTGGAACATGACTTTGGTGAGGCCATGTCCTAAAGTCTCTCCCCCAGCATACTGCGGCCCCCTCTGCCCCCTCTGCCGCCTCTTCTCCTGCAGAGTGATGCAGGGGTCCTGAGCCCAGCCCCCTCCCTCCCCCATCCCCGGCTTCCCAGGGGCCAGAGAACACTGATTTGGGTTTCCATTTTGCAGTCAAAGACATCCCGACCATGATGAACGATGTCAAGTGCTTGCTTTTGCTGGCAAAGGTTTATAAGAGTCATAAAAAGGAAGATGTGGTGGGAACTTTGAATGAGGTAACTGACAACAGACAACAGACTCAAGCTCTTTATCTGCCGTTTCCTGATGGGAGCTATAAAAGGAAGGATAGGACTGCAGGTCTGGAAGGCTCCAGGCCTGGCCCTCAGAAGAGGACCTAGGTTACACCTCAGACCTCTGCCTTCCATTTATTCCCACACCTGTGCTCTTCGTTGATGGTGCCCCAAAGTGCCCAAAGGCCGGCTGGGCCGGGCTGGGGAAGGCAGGGAGGAAGAAGGTGCCCTTGTCCTCAAGGATGCTGGTGGTGATAATACTGGACAATGCCAGTTGTACAGCACTAGGCTTTTTGCTTTCTTATTAATTCTCACAGCAGCCCGTTGAGATAAGCACTGTGACATTCCTGTTCCACAGATGAGGCTCCAAGAGATTAAGAAATGTACCCAAAGTCACACTGCTAGTAAATGGTGGAGCTGAGACTGGAACCAGGTCTGACCTGATCCAACCGAAGCTCTTTCCCCACCGGGCTGCCCCAGTGGGACACTTCCCAGCCATTCCCGCCATACCTTCCTCGCTCTTTCTAGCAAGGGCGTCGCCAGCCACTTGTTCCTGGGGGGCGTTCTGCGGGTGTGGAAGCAGAGCCCACTCTCTCACTGCTGGAGGTGATTTAGTCCCTTGCTTCCCATTGGATTCCCACTCCTGTTTGGCCCTTAGAAAGCCCAAAGCTTAACCCTGGCGTCTTCGTTCCTCTCGTTCCGATGCTCCCCGGTTACTCGCTTGATCCTTTTATGTCGTGGATATTTGCAGAGGCTGCCTCAAATTCCCGGCAGGGCAATATTCAGCGCATATGGGTCTATCAAACCCCAGCCTGCTCTGAGCACCTACTGTGTGCTTGTTCTAGCGCCAGTTAGACACGGGAAGTAGCAGGGTGTCATGGAAACAGGTAAACAAGTACAGTCCAGTAGAGTGTTTTGTTTGGGTGCTTTTGCTTCTACTCCTGCCCCAGAGGCAGAGTCAGCTGAGTAGTCAGCCAGTGGCCTTGCCTGTCCAGAGTGACCCAGATTTGCTCAAGGGCACTTGAGATGCCCTTTCTGAGAATCTGCTGACACAGAAACAAGAGCATGGGGACTTGTTGTGAATTGGCCTGAGATCTAGCACATCAGGCTCTAAGTCTCTGATCCTGAGTTTACTGGTCTCCCCAGGCCATGGACCTCCAGTCTCGGATACTGAAGCGCGTTCCACTGGAGCAACCAGAAATGACCGCCCCCCAGAAGCAACTGGCAGCCTCCATCTGTGTCCAGTTTGGGGAGCACTACTTGGCAGAGAAGGAGTTTGCCAAGGCCGTGCGGTCTTATAAGGATGCCCTCTTCTACTCACCCGTCGACAATAAGGTGGGGTCCTCAAAGCCAGAACCAGCCCCTTCTCTTGGGCCATGATGTCTTGCCCAGACCCCTGCTGAGGGGTAGAGGCCAGGTCCTTTCCTGGGCCGCCCTGAGGAGCTG
The DNA here is from genome assembly GCF_054177405.1 of Leptonychotes weddellii. NCBI lineage: Eukaryota > Metazoa > Chordata > Mammalia > Carnivora > Phocidae > Leptonychotes > Leptonychotes weddellii. The sequence goes on from NC_138369.1 coordinate 57,880,605, forward strand.
CAGGTGTAAGGGCCCGGGGCCGCTGGTGTGGGGAGCCTGCTTTAGCTGACCCCGGGGCCCTCAGCCATCACAGCCGTTGGACCGAGGCTGGGAAGCCTCCCTTTGGACAGCCATTGTGGGAGGTAGAGCGGGAAAGGTGCTGCCGGAAGTCATGTTAGTCTGGCATTTCCAGGTCCCCCTTGGAGGTGGGGACACAGTGAGAGCTGTAGCTGCCAGGGGCCTTCAGGCACAAAGCCAGACTAAGCTTCCAAGGAGGTTTAGGGTCATGCGGGAGGTATGGCCCACATGAAGCAATGGTGGCTGGAGTCCACACTAGGAGAACGGAGGAAGAGCTTAGTGCCACTCTGCCGGGCCATTCATTCATTCATTCATTCATTCATTGAACACGCGCTCATTTGGGGCACCTGGGTGGCTCAGTCGATTAAGCGTCTGCCTTCGGCTCAGGTCGTGATCCCAGAATCCTGGGATCGAGCCCCACAGGCTCTCTGCTCAGTGGGAAGCCTGCCTCTCCCTCGCCCTCTGCCTGCCTCTCTGCCTCCTTGTGCTCTCTCTCTCCTTCTGTCAAATAAATAAATAATTAAAATCTTTAAAAACAAACAAAAAAACAAAGCATGCACTCATTTAACAGAGATCTCATATGCACCAGGCTCAGTGCTAGGCCCGGGAGACAATGGGCCAAGACCTGTCCCTGCCCATAGACTGCCTCGGGCAGGGGGACAGATGAGCACGCTTGCAGTTCCAATGCCACATGAAACGTGCCTGCATGTGGGTCCACACACTGTGGTAACTCAGAAGACGGGCACCTGGCCCGGAGTCTGGGGCACAGAAGGCGGCCCAGAGGCGGTTTGGTCAGAGCCGGAGCTGAGGGATAAGTACGAGTTACCCAGGCCCCAAGTGTCAGAGGTTAGTTAGTAAAACACATGGTATGAGTGGAGTACTGGTGAGGGAAAAGGGGAGGGCCAGAGACCTATTGTGAAGGCAGAACTAAGAGAAATGGGTGATGAGAGCTGGAGACCTCAGTCTCCGCGTTTTCCCATGATGCTCACTGGTCGATTCTGTCTGGCCTTGTCGCAGGTGGTGCTGGAGCTGGCGCGGCTCTACCTCCTGCAGGGGCAGTTGGACTTGTGTGAGCAGCACTGTGCCATCCTCCTGCAGTCGGAGCAGAACCATGAGACCGCCTCAGTGGTATGCGGCCGCCGGACCTTCTGCCTGCCCTCCCCAGGCTCCCTGTGACCGCCCGAGGGCTGCTGCCCAGCCCCAGAACTCAGACACCTGGCCACCCTGGCCCCAGGGGTGGCCAGGCAGAGGGGACGGAGCACGGGGGCCGGCTGCCCTTCACGCGGTAGGGGGTGGGCTGGCAGCCGGGGGCAACGTCACGGGGGAGGCAGGGAGGCTGATTCCCTCCCGGGGCTGGGGGTGGGGGGTGGTGAACCACACCCATAGTTGGTGAAGGCAAGGGTGGGACAGGTTCCTGGGTTTACAAAAGTGTGTGGGAAAAGGCCTCTCCTGTCTTGACTTCTCTCCTCCCTAACACCCAGCCAGCCACCAGGGCTACCCCACAGAAGAGGGGAGCCCTCATTCCACCTCCACTGCCTATGGCCGGCAGTTCTCAGACACGAGCCGAGGGGCTGGTTCTGCTGCCTGTCAAAGGGTCCCACTGGTGTCCACCCCTGGGCTTATCTTCCCGCTTCCGTCCTCGCCCCAGCTCTCCCCCCGCCCCAGGCAGGCCCTTCCTTCTGGGCTCCTCCTGTGGCCGCTTCTCCCTGTGCCCCGAGAGGTTCCCCTGGAAGTCCTTTCCCACCTGCCCTGCTTATCCCCACCCCAGGCCAGCCTCCCCACCCCCACCCCCAGGCCCCTGCGAACTGCTGCCAGGAATTCCGGAGCACCATGTGTTTTCTGATAGATGATGGCTGACCTGATGTTTAGAAAACAGAAATACGAAGCCGCTGTCGATCTCTACCGCCAAGTCCTGGAGAAAGCGCCAGGTAACTGCCTGCATCAGTTCCCACCCCGCAAGGGCTGCTCTCCCGGAGAAGGGTGGGCCCCCTCCCCTCCTTCCTGACTGGGCAGAGGAAGCCCCTTCCTCTCTGATTGTTCCCAGAGAGGCAGGAAACTGATAAAGCCCCGATGGAACATGCTGGCCCTTCCTGAGTCCAAGGGGCCAGTTCCTGGTCTCAGGCAGGGCAGTGCTTGGCACTGGACCCAGGAGAGCCTGTCTGTCCCCGCATCACAGCCATTGGACTGGATGTGGCCCCCTTCTGAGGTCACAGCACCTGGAGGTGGCTAGAAATTCTCCCTGATTAGGTAGCTACATTTCCCCTCACTGCAATATCAAAGCACCCCTCTTGCTGGGGCAGGGACCATACCTGAAGCTCAGACTTGAGCCCCCACAGGCCCACAACCAGCTCTGCCTAGAGGCCCAGCAGAGTGCTGCTGTTAGGAGTGCGAATCCTGGAGCCAGACGGCCTATGTCTAACTCAAGCTCTTCCACTCACCAGCTGTGTAACCGTTGGCAGAGAACTTCTTTGTGTCTCAGTTTCCATCATCTGTGAAATGGGAAAAATAGGTACCTCGTTGTGTGGTTAATATATAGGTAAAGCACTTCCTGCCAGGTACTGTACAAGTGTTAGCTATTATTACTGCTTTTCAGTATGACTATTATTATTCTCTCAACTTTGGAGACCAGTGGAGACATTGAAGCTGCTGGGATGTCCCTGCTCAGCCCAAATGGGCAGTGTTTGCTGGTCCCCTCACTTCTCCATGCCTGCCCACGGCACCCAACAGGACTTAGCTAGTGGTTATCACAGCCTGAATATTTCTGCTCTCTTATTTTAGACAATTTTGTGGTATTGAATAAACTAATTGATCTGCTATGGAGAAGTGGCAGACTTGAAGATGCCCCTGCCTTCTTTGAATTGACCAAGAGGATGTCCAGCCGCGTTCCTTTGGAGCCAGGGTTCAACTACTGCAGAGGCATCTACAGCTGGTGAGTTGGGCGGGGGTGTAGGAAGTGGGGGGCGGTAGGGAAGGGGGCTGTCAGGGCAGTTATAGGCAGGGGCTTCTTCCTAGCAGACACGCTGGGCTTCTGCAGAAATCCAGCCTGCAGATCAGGGCGCGGGGAGAGCAGCGATCCAGCCCCGCTGTGTGCAGACTCAGGGAGTGGCTCCTGCGTGTCCCTGCCCTCCCTGGCCCTCAGTTTCCCTCTCTGGTTCTTGGATTTCTCTTCTCCGCTACAGGCACATAGGGCAACCCAACGAAGCACTTAAGTTCCTAAACAAAGCGCGCAAGGACAGCACTTGGGGCCAGAGTGCCACCTACTACATGGTGCAGATCTGTCTGAACCCAGACAACAAGATCGTGGGCGGAGAGGTTTTTGAGAACCTGGTGGCTGAGAGCAAGTAGGGGCCCGGCTGACCTGGGGGCGGGGGCGCAGGGGCAGGACCCTGGGAAAGGCGGGGAGAGCCACGCGCGGCGGGGTCCAGGCCGAGTGAGGGCCCCGCGGTGCCCGGGTTCCCGTGTCCAACGGCCGCAGCTCCACCGACAGGAAGGACTCGGAGCAGCACGGCGTGCGCACCGCGGAGAAGCTGCTGCGTGAGTTCTACCCGCACTCGGCCTGGGGCCAGACCCAGCTGCGGCTCCTGCAGAGCCTCTGCCTGCTGGCCACCCGGGAGAAGGCCAACGTGGAGGCGGCGCTGGGCACCTTCATCGAGATGGCGCAGGTTGAGGTGGGCCGGCGCGCGGGGCGGGCGGCGGGGGGGCGAGGCTGGGGGCCCAGCGCGCCGACGCCCGCTCCCACCCCCCCACCCCCGCCCCGTGTGCAGAAGGACAGCGTACCCGCCCTGCTGGCCACGGCACAGGCCTACGCGCTGCTGAAGCAGGTCCCCAAGGCGCGCACGCAGCTGAAGCGTCTGGCCAAGGCCCCGTGGGCGCTGGGCGAGGCGCAGGACCTGGAGAAGAGCTGGCTCCTACTGGCTGACCTTTACTGCCAGGGCGGCAAGTTCGACCTGGCCACCGAACTGCTGCGGCGCTGCATGCAATACAACAAGGCAGGGGGCGCGCTGCCGTCGGGGAAGCGGGGACGCCAGGTGGAGGCGGGGCGCAAGGGGCGCGTGGGCGTCGGGGGCAGAGGAGGTGCGGGTTGGAACCCGCTGAGAAGAGGCCGGACAAAAGGGGGGCATATGCACGCTAGAGCAAGATGGGAACGGGGGCCCGGGGGCAGGTGGGGGTAGGGGGACGGGGCAAGGCAAGAGGAGGCTCACCGGGTCGGGCAGCCAAGAGAGATGGGAAGGGTTCAGGGGGTCGAGGGGCGTGGGGGTCAGAGCAGGAGGGCTGTGGGGAAAGGGGTCGTGCACGCGTCGGGGTAGCCTAGAGGGGGAGAAAAGTTGACCCCTTGCAAAGGTGGGAGATGCTGCTGGAGTCCCTGAGAGGTTCAAGTTAATGCGGCTCACCACCCTCCTTTGACCCCCCCTTCCCCCGCGGGTTGTACCCTGTGCTGGGACCGGGTGTGGCTTTCCCTGCAGTCCTGCTGCAAGGCCTATGAGTACATGGGCTTCATCATGGAGAAGGAGCAGTCCTACAAAGACGCAGCCACCAACTACGAGCTGGCCTGGAAGTACAGTCATCGTGCCAGCCCTGCCATTGGTAAGGCCAGCTGCCGCGGTGCATGTGGGCGAGGAGGGACATGGGCAGGCGGCCCATTACCCTGGCTCTTGGGTAGTTAGGGTGCCACTGTCTGTGTTCCCTGGGCCCCTGGACAGGCTTCAAACTCGCTTTCAACTACTTGAAGGACAAGAGATTTGTGGAGGCCATTGAAGTCTGCCACCATGTAAGCCCCTGGGAGACATTGAGGGTGGGGGTAGGGGGCTGGGTGAAGTGACTTGGTCCTGGGGCAGGGACAGACACCCCTGGCCTGACGCTGCACCCCCTTTCTCCCTCTGTCCCAGGTCCTCAGAGAGCATCCTAACTACCCCCAAATCAGAGAAGAAATTTTGGAAAAGGCCCAAGGGTCTCTGAGGCCCTAGGTGTGGTCAGTGGGAGCCAAGGCGGGTGGAAGCCATCAAGCTACAGATGTTTCACAGAGGGGTTGGGAAGTGGGTCAGGGGAGAAGAGATTCAGAAAATGACCTATTCTTACCCATTTCTATATTGTGTGTGGTTTATTTGAATCATGCCTCATCGGGTCTAAGGGGCATCCCAAAGCTTTGTGTTTTTAAGGCACAAGAGGCAATTTTGCTCTGAGGAAGAGAGGGATCCGCCAGCCTAGCTTATGCTGGGCTCCTTGGGCACCTTCTTCCATTTTTATTCCAGACTCTGTGAGGGAGCAGAGGGGAACAAAGAGGTGGTTTAAAAAACAAGTTCCCTACCGCTATTGTCATATTATTATGTCAATTTATAAATGCCTCCCCTCTCGTCTCTGGTCTCCAGACCCCCAGAGCTCAAGAAGCAACTGCTCCTCCCTGCCCTGCCGGCCACACCATCCTGCCCGGCTGGGGCACAGACAGGAGGACCAGCTCAGAGGGTCCCAGAGCTGAGGCTCTGTGTGAGGGAGGCCATCATCCTGCAGCTTGTGAGGGCCCTTGGCTCACTCTGTCCATACATTCTGTCTCCCCAAGTCCTCTGCTGGTCTCTGCTGCTCCTCACTGGTTTGGGACAAACCTGATTACCCATGCCTGGTACAGGGAAATACAGCCCAAGAAAAAGTAGTTCCCACTTCACATTTCCTAAAAGACACTGACAAACAAATTTATCCTCCAGAAACCCTTTTCACCCCTCGGGGGACACAAGCAGTGACCCCTATTTAGATGAATTATGTTACTTGTAACGGGCAAGAGGGTGACAGAGGTCACTTTTGCTCCAGCTCCCAACACCTCTCGTTTTTCATGATGGCAGTAATGGGCCAGTCTGGCTTAGAGGAACAAACTCTGAACTGGGAGTCAGGAGTGTGACCTTCCCAAGACCATCCGCTCTTTGGACCTCAGTGTCTCCCTCTGTGGCAGGACATTAGACTAGATGTGCGTGTTCCCAAACCATGACACAAATCCCTGCCAGTGATATACAGCAAACATTTTACAGTTTAATAACTATGTGTTTAAATATCATTGTTACATAACAGAGAAAAATAACTAGCATGATGAACTCATGAATTCCCGAGTGCTGTTAACTCAGAATGGTTCTACCTTCTAAGCGTATCGATGTAATTGATGTGAAGCAAAATACTTAGTATGAGTAGAATGCAGCTATGGCAAAATTTTCAAGAGAAGTCGTCCAGTGATGAAAGTTTGGGAACTGAACAGGGAGGGGTTGCTTTTAGAACACACAGAATTGTCCTTGGTGGTGGCTGAGCCTTGTTTTTATAACATCCTGCTGATCACATGCGTGGCCTCTTGATCTGAGTCAATGACCTGGAATGCTTTCCCCAGGTTACTACCATCCTTCCTATGGGAAACCAGTCCCCTTTCCTAGCATCTGCTTTACAATCTGGTTTCTTGGGGCGGGTCGTTGAGAGACAGGTTTGTCTGTATGTAGAATGATGCTGTAAAGGATTGTACATTAATCACACTTTTATTGCTGTAAAACCTAAATTGTCTTCATTTATCTTAAAAAAAAAAAAAAAAGCCTAGGAAGTGATTCTGTTGCCCTAGACAGGGAGTGGGCAGGTTCAGTCCAGCCATGGGCTGTGTCCATGGTTTAGGAGCCTGTGGGGGCTTCCAGCCAGGGAACTGGAGCGGCCAGGAGCTGCCATCCAGACCCCCAGGCTAATCAGAGCAGGGCCTCAGAGCCCTTGGAGAGATCCAGATTTTGAATCACGCATGCTGAAGCAATCTCTACAAGAGGGTTCCCGGGGACCCTCGGGGGGAGGACAGAACAACGGAATGTACCAGGATACTCCACCCTGACAAGCCTAAGGCCTGGCTGTCCCTGGCTAAGTTGGTTACAGGGACAGGCTGCCCACCGTAGGCCAAGCTCCAAGCTATGGATCCTCTCCCAGCCATTGACCATATGGCCACGTGGCCATGTCCAGAGATAAGAGACAGATACCCAAAGAGTGACAGAACTTGCAAACAAGAGGATAGAACATAGAAATAGAGGCAGAAATATAAAAACAAAATGGAAGTCACAAACAAGGCTTGCATGTCCCCGGCACTCTCCTAAGTGCTGTATATATGTGAACTGAGCAAGCTTATGAGGTGAGCGGTGTTATTATTTGCACAGTATTGAGGACACCAAGACCCAGTGGTAGTAGAGGGGACAGGATCTGCATAAGTCACCTTGCTAGGTAGTAGAAGAGCTGGGATTTGAACCTGGCACTCTGGGTCTGTGCTCGCACCCAATAAGCCACAGAGATGAAATAAGGAGAGCCCAGCACAGACCAAAAGGCAGAGAATTAGAGCCAGGTCTGGTCTCCTTGTTTGGTCCTCCCTTCCAGCCCTTTGTTTAAATCATTATTCCTAAGGGGGAGGTTGACCTTGCTCCTCAGGCCCTAGTCTGAGAGTCCCCAGGGCAGGGTGTGGCCTGCTCCTCTGGCCTGCAGCCGGGCTGCTGGGGACAGGTCAGACGGGTCTGGCTGGCGCGGATGGTTGAGGTCCTGCAGCTTCCCGGTGCTCAAGTCCCCAGGGGCCTCAGCAGGGGCCTCAGCAGCTCAGCCCCACACGAGGCCTCTACCGGCCACATCCCACTGCCTGCCCCTAACTGGGGGGGGAGGGGGAGGCAGGCAGTGCGACAAGTGGGAAACAGCCCGGGCGGATAGCCAGGTCTCAGAAGACTGCCCTGCCGCTGCGCACCACCACCCCAGGAGCCCACTGGAGAGAGATGGGTTCCTGGAAAGGGAAAACTGCTCTACCTGCCCGGCAACCTCCCAGCTGGCTTCCTGGCTCCAAGGTGACAGGCCTGCATGGAAGGAGGCCCACTGCGTTGTGGCCCCCACTCCTACCCCAACATAGCCTCAGTGTCCACACTGCCCTGCGGGACCCATCTCCCCCTCCCTCCTACCTCCTGAGGGTATACCCCCCCATCTCCCAGTCCCACAAACGCAGACCACACTGTTAAAAATAGAGCCTCTTTATTGGTACCTGTAAGCTCAGGTACAAGGTGTTCCCACAAGCACGCAGGCTGGCAAGGCCTCCTGGGCAAGAAGCTAGGCCCAGAGCCTGGGCTTCTTGGCACAGACATAGAGAAAAATGAATAAATTATAGTTCTAACACTCAAGGACGATACAGAAATTAGGATGCACAACTCAGCATCAGCAAACGTAGGGCAGAAAAACCACAGGGGCCACCCCTCACTGCAGCCAACTGGCCTCAGGGCATGGGCAGGTGGCCCCGGCTGGGGCATGCAGTGCCCAGAAAGCCCTGAGACAGTAGTCAGGGGAGTGCTGGGGGCCCCAAGGCTAGCCCCTTGCCCTCTCTGGGCCCTCTCTCCTGCTTCCCTTCTACATTAGTGGGCCCAGAATAAAGGCTGTGGCCTTTGGGGAGGAAGATGATGAGGCAGAGGACAGGAAGCAGAGGGGGCTGTGTGGGGCAGAAGCAGGTTTTGGTCACAGTTGGTCAGCCCAGCCCCCCTACCTAGACGCTGTCCTCGGCCACCCGCCCTGAGCCAGGCAGCTGCCACAGTAGGACCGTAGGGCCCCAATCCACACCTGGTTTGTACCAAAGCCCAGGTAGGGCAGGATTGAAGGACTACAAGGCAGAAGGGACTCACAGGGGTCTGTGCCCCACCCCAACCCCAGCACTGCCCACCAGCCAGAGGGGAGAAGCCTATGCCTCCTAGTCTCCGAATAAATTATGGAAATAAATTATAGTCTTCACAGTCCAGAAAACACAGCCACCCATGGGTCGGGGCTCAGGGTGGCAGGAGAAGCCATTAGAAGTGGCTGATTTCAGCCCCGTCTTGTTTGGGCTGAGGAACATCATACGAGACCGAAAAGGGGTCTGCAAAGCTCCAGGGGAGCCCTGTTTCCTCCCGTTCCGGGCACACACCATGGAACTGGAAGGAGAGACTGTGTGAGCTTTGGGGGATGGAGTGGGGGTCCGGGTGGCCAAAAGGGAAAGCCCCCTCCCCGCCCTCTCTTCAGCACAGAAAGTTACAAAAATAAATAAATCAATCCAGAGTGTTGCACAAAAATCAGGAGTGGCCGCATGGATGAGCCAGCCAACGGGAAACCCTTAACATACAGACCTCAGGGAGCCCCCAAATTACAACAAAGCAGCAACAGGGCTCTTGGGGCCGCGAAAAGGTACCCTGGTCGTCACACCGGCCCTGGCTCCACCAGGGGCGCCGGGGCAGTGTCCTCAAACAACTGGCTGTCTATGAAGGGAGCCAGGGCCTCAGCAGCGGGGTCCGGCAGGCCCACGACGGGCTCCAGGAAGCAAGCGCCAGCGTCCCCGGGGGGAGAAAAGGCAGGCCAGGGGAAGGAGGGGGCCTCGAGGTTGTCCAGGCCGTCAGACACCGTCCGGGAGGTGTAGTGAGGCCCGAGGCTGTAGTCTGGCAGGGCCTGGAGCAGCTCGAAGGAGTCGCAGGAAGACAAGCTGAGGTCCACGGAGTTGCTCTGGCCAGCGTCCGAGCTGGGCGGCACCGAGGTGCCAGGGAGGCTGCCTTCTCCCAGCCCTTCAAGGCCACTGTTGAGGAAGAAGCTGGCATCCAGGTTGGCGTTTTCGTCCAGGATGCCTGACGTGAGGCTAGAGCTGGAATGGCCGTGGGTCCAGCTGGCCAGGCCACCAGGGTCACCAGTCCCAAAGATGTCAGCTGGGTGGAAGCAGCTGAGGTTGTCGAGGTTCCCCACCCCCCGGTCCTCCTCCTCCTCCTCCTCACCGCCCAGGTCCGAGTCACTGAGACTCAGGACCCGGGCCAGGCTGTCATTATCCATGTCAGGCTGGAAGCCAGGGCCAGGCAGGGCTGGGTGGGCGGTGCTGCCCGGGGCCTCGCTCGTGCCCGATGCTGTGGAGGAGTCGGTCATGTCGCTGCTACAGCTGTTGTCTCCCAGCTCACTGCTCCCGGGGGGCTTGGCCAGCGGGAAAGTGGGGGCCAGGACCTGCTCACCAGGGCTGGCTGGGCCGCCCTGGCCTGGGGCCTCCAGCTCCCCCAGGCTCTCAGCCCCCTGCTCCAGCTGCAGGCGGGTGAGCGTGTGGAGGAAATGGGTCTGCACGCGGGCCTGATTAAATTCCACGCGGCCCTTGGGGTTCTCGCAGCCCTCCCTGCAGCAGCCGCAGGGGAACGCGGTGTGGTCCATCTGCAGAGAGAGCAGAGCATGAGCGAGGATCCCGTGGGGCCCAGAAAAGCGCCCGAGCTCAGGCTCCCCTTCCCAGCCCATACCTGGCACTTGATGCCCGCCAGACTGCAGCTGCAGGTCTCGGGGTCACAGACCCGATCACAGTGACAGCCACAGTCCTCCCGGGACTGGCGCAGAGCCTGCAGATCCCGCTTCTCCTCACGATCGATCCTCCGCACGCCGGCAGCCCGCAGCAGAGCCCGCCGTCGCCGGGCCGGGTAGGGCTGTAGGAAGGTCATCTCCTCCAACTGGCCACCGGCCACGGCCACAGCCAAGTCCTCTTCCACGGAGGCGTCATCAATGGTGTCCACTGTGAGTGGTACCCCGGTCTCTGCAAGCTGTACCCACAGGAGGGAGGAGGGATGGGAGAGACAGTCAGGGGTCTTGGCCCCCGCAGCCATCAGTCCCTGGACAAATGTTCCCCACAGGCTTCCTCTGGGCTGGGCACCATGGATACCACACTGAACCGGAACGCCAAGAACACTGCCCTCGGGGCATTTGCAAAGAGATTTCCTGTTCCTGTCATTTCCCAGTTCGTGGACAAGCCCCCCGCCTCCCTCCGCAGCCAGCCTGACACCCCGACCCCCAATGTCACATCAACTCCCCATCCCCCGCCCCCCCCCCCCCGCCCCCGCGGCGAGGTCAGATAGCTTCAGGCACCATGCCCCCAGCCCCTACAGCAAACACAGGCCCTTCCACACCCCACTCTGTCTGCAGATAATCCGGGCAACAGGCCCTGATGGAGCAATACTGGCCCCAGGGGCCTCTTTCCCCAAATACAGAATGAGCAAACTCGCCCCCACCCTGGAGGCCCCTCCCCTCAAGGCCTGGACTTCCGAAGCCCGCCAAGGGCCCGGGTGATGGAAAGAGGTCTCCCTACCTTCCACCGTAGCGCCTCCAGCTTCTCCTCCTTCAAGCGTAGGCGCAGCTTCTCACGCCGTGCCCGGGCTTGCTCCTGCGTGAACTCAGCCAGGGAGAAGCGGCGGCAGGCGCTGTGGCGAGGGGCCATACCCAGAGTGCAGCCACCACGGCTGGGCACGCTGGTGAAGCCCTGGCACCGCGGAAAATAGAAGACGGTGATGCCATCGAAGGCGACGCGGCCCGACCGCTTCCGGGGAGCCCGCTTCAGGATGGACAGGGCTGGAAGGCACGGAGGGAAGGGGCAGGGCATTAGTTCTCTGTGAGGGACAGGATGGCAGACCTCCAGGAAGATGATGCTGAATGGCTTCTCCTCTCCTCTCATCCCGCTCTGACCTCCCACCCAAGAGAAAAAGAAACAGATCTGAGTTTGGGAGCCAGCCTGGCTGGGATTAGAGATGGTAAAACTGAATGCCACTCCTAGGTCAACATGGGCACTTACCAGACCAAATGAGAGCATTTGTGAGCTTAAACATCTTTCCCCTCTTTATTAGCCATTTATAGGGTCCTTATGCAATTTTCTATAGTTTTTTATTGATTTGTAGGAGCTCTTTATATATGATATTAAAGACACTGATCATCTGTCTAACATATCTGTGCAAATATTTTAGTCTTATTTTTGTTCAAGGCATTTTACAAAATAACTTCTAAGGCCATGTAATTAAAAATATGTTGATCTTTTCCTTTATAGCTTTTCTTGCATTTTGCAACAGGCTTAGAAAGGCTGTTATTTGCCTTCCTAAGTTATAGACTGTATATTCATTAGTAAGCTATGTATTTGGTATATTCTATACAAATATTGGTATACTATTGCTTTTAACTGAACCATAAGTAGTTACCTTAAAACAGTTGAATATTGGCAACTGCATGTATTGCAACTTAATATATTATTTTGCCTGTCCCAATCCAATACACAGAATTCTTGTTCTCTCTGCAACCTGAACTGGGTAGCACTTATTGAACAATGTTAACTACTAGTGGTGACAGACAGCATCCTCATCTTGTTCCTTAGTGGGACGGCTTCCAATATTTCCTCATTAATTGGAATGCCAGCTTTTCGGTCGAGACACATATTTTTAATCACTTAAGGCAGAATTCACTTATTGCTATTTTACCAAGGGTCTTATCTAGAAGGAACATGACATTTTATCAAATGTTTTTCAGCATCCACAGTGGCTCTCATATTTTCCCTCCTTTGATATCGCCATTGGGTAAACTCTAAGACTGCATTTTATAAATATCAAACCATTCTTCTATTGCCAGAATAAACCCACAGTTTAGTCAACATACTGTTAGGTTCTGTGTGCTAAAAATCATTCTCTTTTTCTATGTATAATACACAGATATACATATTGGTACATAAACAGAGACACCATATCTGGGTTATTAAGATGTCACAGCAGGGATAATTAGGAAAAATATGTCTAAAAAGGCTCCTTGGGGTTGGGGGCAGCAATAATGGAAAACACAGCCGAGGAATACTGCTTTAGGGCTGTCTTTGTCATTTTGAAATTAGAATGACGCCAGCTTGAAAAATAACTGGGGACGAAACCTTTCCACTATGTTCAGGCAAAGCCAAACGGCATTTTGACAGGAGAGGGACCGGCCTGACAGGCCCCGCGGTGCAGAGTGTGGGGCGTGGGACTCCAGTGGTTCAGTTGGTAGGACAGGGTGTGCAAGCTGGAGAAACGAAACTGGAACATAAGGGAGGAGTTGGAGCCAGAGGGCCCCAGGGCCACTCTGAGGAGCTCCGTCCTGACCTGCAGGACTTCTAAGCAGGAAGTCCTGAGGTCGAAGGTGAATCTAGCTGGGCCCAAGTGCCTCGGGACAGTGGACATTCCCGAGTGACCACTGTATTACAGGAAGTGGCCAAGGTGGGGAGCCAAAGCTGTGGGGACATGACCTCCAGAGGCTAGAATAGCTTTGTCAGGGGCCTCCCAATTTCATCTTCAGGAAGGAAGAAGGGGTGTGGTGGTTCCCAGGGGAGGGGGACTCACGGGTGAAACTCCGGGGGCCACAGAAGTCCCGATCAGGCAAGGGCAACTGATCCCAGGGGCCCTCCTCATCGGAGTCCCAGGCCAGGGAGACTGAAGAGCTTGGAGAGCAGGAGCGAGAAGGACGGCCCGAGGAGGACAAAGAGGAGGAGGATGAGCAGAGCGAGGAGGAGTCCTCATCCAGCTGGTCAAACTTCCTCTTCAGTGGCCCAGTCATGGTGGGGCAGGCGGTACTCTGGGGTCTGCGCACAGACAGCCTGGAATGGAAAGGAGAAAGGTCTCAGTGGCAGGCCTGAGGGCAGGTGCGGCTGCTCAGCCACGACCAACTCTCCCCTTACCCTCCAAGATGTCCCAGGCCCCCCACCTTGGCTCTGCATGCGGGGGGGGGGGGCAGGCGGGGGGGAAGCACGGCTCCAGGAGGCTTCTTTCCACAAGCAGAGCACTGAGGTCCAAACCCTGATCCTGGCACTTGCAGACTCCCACCACCTCTGCCCAAAAGCCTTCCCAGGACGCCACCAGGAACCTTCCTCACTACCTCCTACAACCCACCTACACACATGCATACACCAGACCAACAGATGGACCAGCAGACCTCAGCCGGGCCTTGCTCATTCCCCCGACAGGAATCCCGGGGGCTGACTCACTGGCTGGGTGATTCACCCGGCTCGCATCTGTGTGCCTTTGTGTGTGTGAGGCCGTCTGCCACAGGCTGCACAGCCCTGTACGGTGGCTCTGCTTCCTGGTCCTCCTCCTCCTCCACCACCAACCCCAGCACACCCACAGACACACCACCCTGCGCGCGCATACACACACACTCTCTCTCTCTCCCCTTCTCTCCCTCTGTCTCTGGGGCCAGGTTGGCCAGGGCACTCTGGGAAACAGGCTGGCTTCTACACTGGCCCCAATTCCCAGACACAGGACTTTCCGGAGCCCCTCCCTCCTCTCCTGTGACAGAGCCACTCAGACTTTCCCGCAGAAACCCCCGCCCCACAGAAGTCCCCTGCCTCCAGGCCCAGCTGTGCTTCACGTGTCTCTAACAACTCCTGTTTGATCTTAAAAATGCATCTACATCTTGCCTCTACTCCAATATCTAACCCTGTTTGTCTGAATTAACTTCCTATGGAAATTATTTTTTTCCTCTTAAACACACACACACACACACACACACAACTCTTGGTGAAACTGACCGGTCGAGAAGATGTCCCACTCTCTCCTGTTTGTAGCTTGGTGACTTGGGGGCGCCTCAGGACACACAGCTTACCGTGTTCTCCCCTTTGAGGGTCTCAGCCCTCGGACGGGGTGCAACTGGAGCCTTCCGCGGCCTGGCTGGCCTCGGCTAAGGGGGGTGGAGTTGGGGGTCCCACCCCTAAATGCCTCCGCTATCCCTGGGAATCCCCAAAGGACTCAGTCCTAAGGGCTGAGCTACCTTGTCTCTCTGTGTCCTACAGGGCTCAGGCCTGGGCCCCAGAAGGTCACCAGGAAGAAGGGGAAACGGTGCAGAGGCCCTAGTGCTGGGGAGCCCCTCCCCCACTGTCATCACAGGAAATGAGAACAGGAAAAACCAACCAGAAGGCTGGCGATCTCCTCTACTCAGGTATCCTTTCTAAACACTCCTGACCCCCTTTGCCAAGCCTAGCCCAAAGTCTCTGGATCCTAGAGGGTGCGGCGGTCAGTGGACTTACTGGATAAAATTTGGCCTGAGCACAACCTCTCCCCACAGGCAAGAGAGAAGCAAGAGAAACTCCCCTCCTTGCTAGCCCTTCACACTGGGCCAGGGGAAGAGAACGCACAGGTGCTTCCGGGGACTTCTCAGTGGGTAGTTTCTCAGGCTTGGCACCCGCAGCCCCCCTTCCCCCCGCAAACCACAAACAAAAACAACCCAGCTCCCAGCTGACCTGCACGCTCTCCTAGGAGATGGGGGGACTCATGACCCAGAGCCAGGCACACACACGTACGCGCACGTGCAGACCACAGAGACTCACACAAACACACTCCGGCAAAGCACACCCCTATACCCTGCCCCTACCAGCCCCCCCAGGAGACCCCATCCTATCCCAAACTGCAGATGCTGTCCACAGGGTGCTCAATGCAATCACACACCCAAGCCCAAGGCCCACCCCCGCCAAAACCAAATGCCCACTTTGTCTCTCTGCCTGGCCGTCCCTTAGAAACATAAAATTCCACAGGCCCCAAATCGAACCCCCTGTCTCTGTTCCCCACCCCCCGTGCCATCTGTTCCTCTTCCTGTGTCCCCTATCTTAGTAACGGCACTGCCACCCACCCAGTTACTCAAGCCAGAAACCTGCAGCCATCCTCAACTCCTTCCTCCCTCTCCCTCCAGCCACATCCAGGCACCCAGTCCTGCAAGTACACGCTAGCCCACTTAATGCACACAAGGCTGGGCAGAGGTACAGTGGGGCTGGGGAGGCCATCAGCACAGTGGTAAGAACCTTGGCCCCAAAACCAGACTGCCCGCATTGGAACCCTGGCTTGGCTATTACGCGGCTGCGTGACCCTGGTCAAGGTCCTCAAGCCCTCGGGGTCTCCAGTTCTTTGTCTTAAAACCTCACAGGGTTGGGACGTTTACAGGCATCAATACATGTCAAGTTCTTAGGACAGTGATACGTGCTGAGTGAACATGTCATTCTACACTGTGAGAAAAAGGAGCTCCTGGATACAACAACATGTGAATCTCAGGGATGTCATGTGGAATGAAAGCAGCCAGACACAAGAATACATGTGAATGAAGTTCAAGGAAAAGCAACCCCAATCAGTGATGATACAAGTCAGAATGGGAGGGAAGGGTGTTTGATATGCACTGGGGACAATCATGGGGGAAGCTTCTGGGCAGGTGGGTTTCTTAAAATGTCCTGTGTTGATCTGGCTGGTGGTGGTTCCATGAATGTCTAAAACTAAAAATTCTCCTAGCTGTACACACACGATTCATATGTTTTATGCATTTCAGGTATGGCTCCTTCAACTTTATTACTTTATGTCTCTGTTCCCCCTGCTACTGTCCATGTTCCCTGCCTCTGCTCCTGCCCTCCCCCTGCAGCCACAGTGATCTTCCTGAAGATCTCTGCCTGCCACCCCCATGCTTAGGAAAGCTGGCCCTTAGGATCAAGCCTAGAATTCCACGAGAGGCTGAAGCCGGCCTGGCTGCTGCCTCCCCCCACCCCCTCCTTCACTATATTCCAGCTGAACTTGCAGTTCCCCTAATTGCCATGACCTGCCCGCCTCCTGGCCTTTGCACAAGCTGGAAGCCAGCCTACTCTCCTTTAGTAGTCATTTCCAAGAGGGCCTCCCTGAAACCCCCACTCCTCACTCCTGACTACATGCCTCTCTGGGCTCCCAAGGGCCCTGGGATTCCCCTATCCCTGCCCTTCTCTCGAAGTCTGGCCTCGGCCTCACTGCCGCTCCCCCCAACACCAGGCTGAGGGCCTCTCTGCCTGGCCATCCCTGTACCCATGCCTAGAACAGTCTGGCACACAGAAGGCACCTAAAGACCAGCAGAGGTGGGCCTCTGGGGGGTGACTGCTCAGGGCGACCTCCTGATCCTGTCACAGTTAGTTGGGGGGGGCATTTCCACCCCCAGCCTGCCTGCCTTCGAGCCACAGGAGGGGGTGGCTCTGAGGGTAGGAAGCTCAGGCCGCAGTCAGGTGCCAACATAGCCATCTCAGGAGGCTCCCTGTTCCCCAGAAGTAAACAAACAGATATCAAGCAAGCAGATTTCAGCCAGACACCCTGGCTCTGCCTCGGGCATGTCTACAGAATGGGAATTTAAAGTGTAGGCATTATAAGCTTCAAGGCTGCAGACAGGAAAACGGGGACACACAGAAGCTGCAGGTTCTAGTGATGAACCCCCAGCAGGATCTGCGGACCTAGAGTGTGGTGAGAATCGATCTCTTCCCTGACACTCCTCTGGGGTGGAGGGGGAAGGAGCAGTCCTTGGATCTTGTGCTTTCCTGTCCCACCTGGGAATCCAGAGGCTGAGAGAGGCAGAGGCAGGAGATGAGAAAAAGACTCAGCCAGAGACAAGGACAGGCCAAGTCAGAAAAAGGAACGAAAGATAGTGAAAGAGTCCAAGAAAAGTGTCAGACAGTGAGTCAGAGGAGGGGGGAGGGGCCCTCAGCAGCTACCCAGGAATCAAGATCCCAACCATGGCTCTGTTCCCAGGGTGAACACGGCCCCCTCCTAGGGTCCTGGAGGAAGGAAAAGCAATTCCCAGGAGCTGGCTCAGACAGAAATGCCACACCCCCGAGGAGCCCCAGACACAGGCCCTGAATCAAAGACAGCCAGGCTTCTTCTGGGATCTGCCTGGGCCCTGAGAATCAGGCCACCCCCCTGTCACCACACACAGGAGTTGGACAGCTCAGGATGAAGGGGTGAGACTCCCCACTCTACTACTCACAACTGTCTACACACTCAGGCCACAGTGTGAATCCCAGGAAGGCCACCTCACCCCCGGCACCAGGCAAACAAAGGCTCTTTGGGGGCCAGGGAGATATCTCAGGGCCTCTGGGAAGTCACATCAACTCCTCTGTTCAGCTCAGCAATCCCAATACCCCAGCTCCCCACCAGAGCTGATACTGGGGAGAGGGCACCTTCAGCTGTCTCCATCCTCCTCTGGGAATCTGAAGAATGTGTCCTTTAACCTCAGATCCTCAGGCCTTGGTCAGGCCAGCTCCCCCCAACACATGACCCCAGACTCTCAGGAACTACTTCCTGGGACAAGGAAAAGACACCTCTGAGTACCTCTGGCCCCCACTGGGATTGGCTAGAAAAACAACCTGGGCAGCACAGAGAGGGGAGACAGGAAGCCTTAGCACACCCATCCCCCCATCCCTCTGAAAGTGCTCCCCCAGGAGGGCACAGTTCCTCAGCCTTGGCCTCCAGGGCCTGGCACTGGGTAGGTGCCAAATGTTGGCTGGCTACAGGTCAACTGCTCCTGCCTAAAGGGAAATTGCACCTGACAGCAACTGCTTCCTCCACCTAAGCAAGGCCTCCTTCATTCTCATTCATTCATTCATTCAACAAATATTGAGCTCCTATGGCATGCCAAGTACTGTGTTAGGCACTTGGGCAGACAGGGAGCAAGACCCACACTAGGGCTGCACTCTTGCAGCTTCTGAATTTAGGGGCAAGGAGTATGTAGTTACAAAACCATCGTGAGTGCTGGGATGGCAGGCCGGAGGGGTGGGACAGGAGGGGGAAAGCTGAGGGTAAAAACAATCTCCAGGAGGAAGGGAGGTAGAAAGTTCCAGAGGGGGCACAGCATGAGAGAGAGCCAGAATGATGAGGGGGAGGGGCGTCCTGGGACAGGTTTCGAGAGCCAGGGCTGACAGGCAGGCTTTAGCCTGAGGGCACTGGAAGCCACAGTAGGGTTTAAGTAGGGAGTGACAATACCAGATTTGCATTTTAAAAAGATGGCTCAGGCCCCAACCAGAGGGGGGGGGGGGTGTGACTAGTTGGCCCCGTGCCAGGGATAGATGAGCGATGACAGGACAGGGAGGGCAAAGGAGAAAGGGGAATAGACTCGGGGACCTCTGGATGTGGAGCTGGAAGAGGGCAGTGATGTCAAGGATTTGGAGGCTGGCGGTGGAGGCCTGCTCCGGAGGACTGTGAGACATCTGAGTGGAGGTGTGGGGTGGGCAGTGGAGCCGGGGAGGCCTCCTCCAGTGTCAGGAGTGTAGGCTATGCGTGTGACTGTGCCGGAGAGCCGGAGTGACTAAGTGTGTGACGGCTGCTGTGGTGGGGACATCCAAGGGTGCGTGCCTGTGGAAGGGCCCCCGGGGAGGGGAAACTGAGGACCGGGAGGAAGTACATGCTGGAGAGGGGAGAAGTGCGTGGGAGAGAGGCTACGTGTGCCCGCGGGTGTCCGGTGGGGCTGCGCTCGTGACTCACAGCGGTGGCCTCTGCGTGTGACGGTGACTGACAAACAGGTGAGCGTACGACACAATCCCTCCTCCCCCCCCCCCTCCTGCCGGGGTCCGTGACTCACGGAGCCTCACTCCTCCTCGCTCTTCTCTCCACTCCCTCCCTGACCCCCGCCGGCCGGGGGCGCCAGGCACGCGCCGCAGCCCCGGCGCCCGCCCCCGGGGGAGGGGGAGAGCCCGAGGAGGAAGGCGACAAATGTCACCTGCTCCGGCCACGCGAGGAACTTCTGAAAAGTTCTCAGGCAACTGGGTCAAAAGGAAACTCTCCCGTGGACGCGCGCACCCCGTCACTCGCGCCAACCTCCGCTCGGCCGCCACCCGCAGCGGGCTCGGGGCGCCGCGACTTCTCGGGGTACAAGCGGCGGCGCGGGGGAGGGGAGCGGAAAACCTGCCACTCTCGCCTCTCCGCCTCCCCTCCCCGGAGGCCGGCCGGGCGCGCAGTCTGGGGCCGAGCAGGGCCGTCCGCGCCCCGGCTCCCGCTCAGGGGGGCTGGGGGCAAGTGGCAGGGACCGGAGGGGCGCAGCCCCCCGCGCGGGACGCCCCTCCCCAAGGTCCCGGCCCGCAGCCCCTCGGCGCTCACCTGCGATCCGGGAGCTCGCCCAGGACACCGACGCGACTCGCGTCCCGGCCGGGGACGCCCCCCGCGCCGCGACCCCGTGTGCGCTCAGCCGGGCAGCCGTCCGCCCAGCCGCCCCTCTAGCTCTGCGCGTCCGGCAGCGGCGGCGGCGGCGGGAGACTGGCTGCGCCCGGCCCCGCCCGCCGCTCCGCCCTCCTCGTCAGTGGAAAACTCCGGGGCTCGCAGCGCTGACGCACGCCCGGCCTCCCGCCAGGCCGCCCGGCAGCCCCGCCCCGGAGGCGCCGCCTCCCCCCGCCCCGAGCCCGGCGTAGCGGCCGCGGGGCCTCCCTGCGGACTCTGACCCCGCGCGGGCGCCGCGACCGCCCTGCGCCCCGGGTCGCCCTCGCCCGTCCCCCTCCCGCAGTTTCTTGAAGTCGCCGACGCTCCAGCCGGCAGAGCAGGGTCCCAAAGAACCCCACCTCGCCACACGGCCCCCGTTCGCGGATGGGTAGACTGAGGCCCGGAGCAGCGCGAAGTGTCCGGAAGGCCACCCGGCGACGGTGGCAGAGACGAGGCCTCCTCCAGGCTTTCACCCCCACCCTGCCCGAGGCAGTTGCCATCATCCAATCTAAACGTCCTTCCTCTGCGCCCTCCTTACCACCCACCCCCAGATCTGCCTGAAAAGTAAACTGTGACTGGAGAGGAACCTGGGCAGGGAGGACGGCGGGGGGGCGGGAGAGAAGCGGGGGAGGGGGGAGGAGGGAGGTCATCTGTGGGTCTGACCTTCACCTCTGCCCACGGGCCAGAGAACCTGCAGAAGTCCTGAGCTGGGCGTTCCTGGAAACAGCTTCCCCCCCCACACACCCCCTCCCCATCCCTCCTTTAAAAAAAAAAAAAAAAAAGATTTCTTCCGAGCCAGACCCTGGCCACTTAAAATGGCCCACTGCCTTCTCTGCTTCCGCCAAGGCCTTTCCTGACTAGGGGCCAACTCTCCCTGTATTACTGCATAGGGGAAAGTGTGTGCATGCCACGGCAGGGAACCCTGGCCAGGAGACCATCCTCTGCCCTTCTTCCCAACCTCAGATCACACCTTACCCAGCACGCATGTCCCTTGAGCGTTTCTACCTTCACACCTTTGCTACACAGCGTTCCTCTCGCCTGGAATGCCTGTCTGCCTTCTCGCTGCTTACCAGAATCTCATCGCCTTTAAGGTCTCAGCTTGCACTGCCTCCTCCAGGGAGCCTTCGTGGGAGCTTGACCCTCCCCCTCCCAGTCCTGCTCCCGCAGCATTCTGGGTTTTTCTCTGACTGTCCTAGATGAATGCTGTCACTGACTAGCCCAACCCTCAGGATTCCTTTCTACCTTCCTCCAGGTGGGGGTTGGGGGTGACCTCTCCAGCATAGATGGCTCTGGGGTAGAGATGATGGTGAGGGCCCTCTTGAGCCACAGGTGCTTATGTAGAGCAGGCCAGAAGGGGTCTGCCTGCCCTTTACCTTTCCAGGGAAGAAAAAATAGGAGGAAAGCAGGTTGGAGGAAGCTAGAGCTCTTGTCCTTCCTGTATGTATTGAGTGTGTGTGCCTGGGGGACCTGTAGGGGCAGGTGTCTGGCAGCTGGAGCCAAGCTTCCAGTGACTTCCCAGGGTGCTCAAGATGAAGTCTCAACTCTGTGGGGCCTCAAAGCCCAAATAATCTGGCCCTTGCCCACCTTTGCAGCCTTACCTCTCTCCGTGCTCCCATCCCCCACTCCCCTGCTCCTCCATTTCAGTGTCTGGAATAGGCACACATGCCTTTTTATTTATATACTATACATGTAATATTGGTACAGCCGCATGTAGTTTTAATTTACATGTGAGGTATTCTGTTCTACAACTCACGAAGTTTCTTCCCGCCTTCTCTCTGCACTCCCACCCACACCTCTTGATAACGACTCTGGTCCTGTTTGCCAATGATCGGTTTTTGGTCTGTGTCCTCATCCTGATTCAGACTTCCCAAAATGTTCATCTCCAGCCTGCACCTACCTTGCACTCAGTTGTGTGGTTTACTTGTGCATTTCCTTGTGTTGTCTGGGAGTAGTGGGAGGGCAGGGGCTGTGTCTGACTCTCCTCTGTGCTCAATAAGAACCTGTTGGATACATTAAGTATACCTAGTAAATGTGCACAGGGAGCTGAGGCTCTAGAAGTGTGCGGGGCTGGAAGTGGAGACGGAGGGGTCATCAGCATACAGTGGTACATGGAAGCCATGGGTGTGGCTAACACAGCCTAAGAGGGAGTTTAAAGTCTCTGGAGCTGGGTGTCAGTTGTTAGAGGTGACTCAGCCCTTAGGGCTATGATGGCAGGTGGCCACCCACCCACCACCACCTCCTCGGACATTCAGCCCTGTCCTCCCTGTAGCTGCTGGTTGCAGACCTTTTTGGTTCTAAGGAATCCTTTCTTCCACTGCTGCCTCCTTCCTGCCTCAGATCCTCTGGTCAGGTCCACAGGAGAAGGGAGTTTCTGTGATGTCCAGTGGAATGGAGTTCTAGTTGTCTCCTTCTCTCTCTCTCTCTCGACTTCAGTCTTCCAACTTGTAAAATGGAGGCATTGGACTGGAGAACCCCACCAGCTTCAACATTCCTTGAGTTACTTTCTAGAAGATGCTGCCTGGGCAGAGTTGAGCGTTGGAGTTAATGGTGTCTCAGGCTGCCTAGGTTTGCATTCTGCTGGGGAGTGTACTGGAGAATCTAGATGGGACAGAAACCAGGGCAGGGAGTTGGCAAGGGCTGGAGTGGGGGCTTAGAGCAGGGAGCCCAATGGGTGATGGGGTTTGGGGGCAGGAAGGGAAGGAGAGCATAAGAGAAAATATAGGAGAATAAAAATAATCAAATAAGTGATGTGTTTTCTCCAGCAAAGTGTCTCCCTGTCCTGGGATGGGCTCACCAGATGTTCCCCAGATGTTGTTGGTGATGGGAAACATCTCCCTCTGGGATCCCAACTAAGCTCTTCCTGTTCATGGGGAAATGAAGGGTCTGTTCCAAGGCAAGGAGGGTGGGGTCTGGAGCAGCATCCATCTGTGACTATGGCACATACATAGGCAGAAACACACCCACACATCCTCAGGGAATTTCTGAATACTTACAAGAGTCCAGAAAATTTCTCAAACATTCAGCATCCCTGGACCACCCATTTTAGGTAAATAAAACAATTATTACTAGTTTTAAATAAATATTTTTCAAACTTAAAAAGGAATGATCCCATCTGAAAAACTAAAATTAAAAAGAGTAATGCCAAATGTGGGAAGATTGAGAATTAACCAGATCTATCATGCAGTTTTGGTGGGTGAATTCATGCAATCACTTTGGAAAATAATGTGGCAGTACCTAGCAAGCTGAACATAGGTAAGCTCTGTGATCATCTAATTCTATTTCTCAGTGAATTCCCAAGAGGGAAACAAAGTGCTTATGCCCACCAAAAGACACTCAGAAAAATTGTATAGCAGCTTTATTCATGACAACCTAGAATTGGAAACAACCCAGATGTCCAATGGAAACAAACTGTGATTTATCTTGCAAGAGAATGTTACACAGCAATGAAAAAGAACAAATGCTCAACCCATGCCAGGACAGGGTGAATCTTTATTATTATTTTTTTAATTAAAGGATTTTTATTTATTTGACAGAGAGAGAGCACAAGCAGGGTGAGCAGGAGAGGGAGAAGCAGGCTTCCTGCTGAGCAGGGAGCCCAATGTGGGGCTCGATCCCAGGATTCTGGGATCATGACCTGAGCCAAAGGCAGATGCTTAACCAACTGAGCCACCCAGGCGCCCCCAGGGTGAATCTTTAAACCATTATATTGACTAGGGGCCCTGGGTGGCTCAGTCGGTTAAGCGTCTGCCTTCCACTCAGGTCCTGATCTCAGGGTCCTGGGGTCGAAAGCCCCAGGGATGGAGCCCCGCTTTGGGCTCCCTGCTTGGCGGAGAGTCTGCCTCTCCTTCTGCCCCTCTCTCTGACCCTCCCCCCACTCGTGGGTACAGGCGCACGCACTCTCTCGCACAGTCTCTCCCTCTCAAATAAATAAATAAATAAATAAATAAATAAACAAAGTCTTTAAAAAAACATTAAATTGACTAAAAGAAGGCAAGCACAAAAGAGCAATAACTGTAATTCCACTTATTTATATGAAGTTTAAACAGTGGAACTAGATAGATAACATTACTTTTGGGGGCATTAATGGGGAAGAGCAATAACAGAGCCTTCTGGGATGCCGTAGATGTTATGTGTCTTGATCTGGGCAGTGGTTGGACAGGTACATACTTAGGTAAAAATTCAAGTTCTCCGCTTCAGATTTGTTCACCTTCCTGTTTGTAAGTTTCACCTTGCTAAAAGGAGCAGGGAGGGAGGGCGTGGCAATCAGAGTGCAGTGATTGGGGCCGGGATGCGGTGTCTCAGCCTTCCACCAGGAAGTCAATCTACCTCCTACCTGGGTCTCACAGGTCAGGTTCAATTGTTTAGATTTCTGAGATGGTAAGAATTTTATTCCACCGTGATTCTTAGGTGCAAGGGGCTTCATGTTATTTTGCACCTACGAGTTTTACAGTTTTCGCTCTTGTGCTCAGGTCTTCCATCTGTTTAGAGATTGTTTTTATATATGGTGTAAGGTCAGAGTCTAACTTCACCCTTTTGCATGGGAATATCCAGTTTTCCCAGCACCATATTTTGAAAAGGTGTTATTTTTCAACATCAAATCAAAGCAGCTGAGTCCACTGGAGAACTTCTACCTCCCCCAGCTGGGATACTCTCCAGAATGCCACCCCAAACCCACCACCTCCGAGGCTTATCTGAGGAACGGGGAGTGCCTTTCCCTATCCCAGGTAGCCTGGCTCTCTGATTTTCAGTCCGTGTTGTCTGCTCACGGCTAATATGCTCCTTACCCAAGCCTATGGATTCACGGAGAATAGCTGCTGTCTCAGGAACAGCAGAGTTGAGGTGGGGGAGGAGTCTTTAGTAAGGCTGGGAACGGGGACTAAAGTCCTGTCTCCTTAGGCGGATCAAAGGTCTCTCTCTGGGCAGCCCCCTCCATCACCTCCTCCTCTCCCCAGTCCTGTGTTGAAGAGTCCTTCTCATCTCCATCTTGCCTCATCCTCCTCCCCTCAAAGGAACTCACCCCTCCAGGCCCCCCTCCCTCCTACCCACCCTAGTCCCCACAATAAACTAAAGGGGTGGCTCCCAGACCAGCAGCCTCAGCATCACTGGAGAACTTGTTAGAAATGCAGATTCTTGGGTTCTCCCCAGACCCACTAAGTCAAGAACTCCGGCCGTGGGGCCCCGGCAACGTGTCTTCCACCAGCCCTCCAGTGGATTCGGATTTGCGAAGGGGCTTGGGCCCCACTGAGCTAAGGCCTTGGGAAGCAAAACCCAAGAAAGGGGATTGTCTTCAAGTACAGGTCTTGAACACTCTCGTTTGTCTAACCTGGAAGACTTTTGAATGGAGATCTGTGGATTAAAAATCTGAGCAGTGAGCTCTGGGTCAAAGGATTTTGACAGATACTGCCAAATCGCCCTCCCTAAAAGTTGCCCCAATTTCACTCTCCAGGGTATCTAAGCAAGCCTGTTTCCCAACTCTCTCCCTGGCACTGGGTGTGATCAAACGTACTGATCTCTGCAGGTCTGACAGGAGAAACAAAGAAGATGCCTTAGTGTTTTCGTTGGCATTTCTCTAGTTATGAGTGAAGTTGAGACTTTTTTAAGCCACTTGATTTCTCTCCAAACTGCTGGTTTATGTTCTTTACATATTTCATATAGGGCTAAATCTTTGAAGATTAAGGAGATGAGCCCTTCTGTCTGTCACGCATGATGCACTCATTCCCGCTTTGTTTTCTACCTTGGTTTATAGTATATTTTACACAGTTTTAAATTTTTATATAGTCAAATTTCTTAAGTATTTAGGGATCCTGAGTTTAGTGTGTTCCATTATTATCTTATTATTATAAATTCACCTATTCTTTTCTCTAGAGATTTATGGTCTATTTTTAATATGTAAATCCTTTATCCATTTGGAATTTATTTTGACTTAAGGAATGGAATAGTGTGCCCACTTTATTTTTTCCCCAAATAATTAGCTAATTTTTCAGCCACCTTTTTCTCCTAATTTAAATGTTACCTTAAACAGATAAAATATCTGGTTTTCTATTCTGGTCCACTGGGTTGTCTGTTTCATCTCTGGGTACCAAATTGCTTTACAAATTATAAAATTTCATAATGTGTTTTGTCATCTGATAGGTCTAGCCCCACCGTATTACTTTTCTTTTCCAGGACATTCCTGGCTCATTTGCCTTTTTGAGCTTCATGTCATTTTTTGGACAAGTTCCCCACCTGACAAACAGACAAAAATATAGTGAATCACATTGACCAAAAAAAAAAACCAAACAAACCAAAAAACACATTGAATTCATAGATTAATGGAGCACTGACATTTTTATAATATTGAGTTCTTTCTATTCAAAAGCACAGGATAGAAATTTCCCTCTCTAATTTTAATATTATCTTTATAAAGGCCCTTAGATGTCTTTAAAATATTTTTCTAAATATTTTATCTCTTTTATTGTAACTGCAATTTCTTCTTATTGTATTTTCTGACAAGTTGTATTTTTTTAATGTAAAGGATGTTTTGCATATTAACCTTGGAAACTGCCATTATCCAAATTCCCTCCTTTTTTTTTTTTTTTTGTCAGAGAGAGAGAGCACGAGCAGGGGGAGCAGCAGGCAGCGGGAGAAGCAGGCTCCCTGCTGAGCAAGGAGCCCGATGTGAGGTTTGACCCCAGGATCCTGGGATCATGACCTGAGCTGAAGGCTGATGTTTAACCGACTGAGCTACCCAGGTGTCTCTATACTGAATTTTCTTATTGTCTCTAACAGTTGTGCAATTTTCAATCATACCATTTATACATAATTTTGCTAGTCTGTTAAGGTTTGGTTGTTTTAAGCAAGGATGGTTGTGGGATATTTGTCAAATGTCTTTTTGGCATCTATTAAGATATTATATAGTTCTCCTTTGATCTGTTAATATGTTCTATTTTATTAGAGATTCCCTAATATTATTGAACCATTTGCATTACTAGGACGAACTTACTTGGATATGATGGATGATTCTTTTGAGATATTGTTGATTTGTATTTGCTAATATTTTGAGGTTCTGGGGGTTTTTTGCCTCTCAAGTTCAATCATATTTAATTACCGTTCAGATTCTCCACGTTCCCTCTTACCATTTGTTTTCTTGATAGGTCATGAGCTGATGGGGTCGATTTAAATGTCCTCTTGTGCTTGATCCAATTTTTACCTGCATTATCTGTATATTGTTATTCTGAACTGTCATATCTTATTCTTGACTTTGAAGCTATAGAGATTTATTATAGAGGTGCATAGAGATTTCTAAAAACTAGATTCTTAATGTGGGTACTGCTCTCTCTACCGTTCAGCTTCCTTGCGCCTCATTTAACAGTGTCATTTTTAATTTAACCCTGGCTGATGGTAACTGAAGCCTAAGCCCAGTATTTTCTTGTATAACTTGGTTTATATTAAATTTTTAATTTTCCTAAGTTATTTTGGTAAAGATACATCTCTTCTATACAACATACAATAGGAGATCATTTTACAATTCAACGTGAGAGTCTTTTTTCTATTATAAGGATGGGTTTATCTACTTACATTTGTTGATATAACTGATATATTAGTTTTAATTCTGTCATCTTATCTCTGTTATGTTTTCCATTTTAATACTTCCTCTGTTTTCTGTTTTACCATGTGTATTTTTTTGTCTTCTTTGATATGCATGTGTGTGCGTACATGTGTTTGTATTTTTGTCTGATGATTTGAAAGTTTACAGTCTGTTTCTAATTTTTCTAGTGGTTGCCTGTATATTGATTTATTTCTCTGCCAAGAGAAGAAAATCTTCAAACGTAAGAGTCATTTTCTCAAAGGCTGAGCCTTGACACCACAGTTCTGTCTTCAAATTTTTGGTATCTTAGCCTCAACATGAAAAATGGTTGTAGTCTCACCCTGAAGCCAAAGGTTCAGGGTAATCAAGGCATTGACCATGCGGCTGAGCTGCTGCTTGAGCTAGTCACAGACAGCCGAGAGCTGCTGGTGCCACAGAGACATGCTGTATGTCGTGTCTTATTTCAGAGCCTCACGTGAATATCTTTCCCCACCAGCCAGCGTACTTTGTTCAACAGTGTCTTGTACTTGCTGTCCATTTCTCTGCACAGTTCCTGAAGAGACATAGTCAGAGAGGCCATGAATTGAGTGCATTGACTCTTCTTGCTACTTGTTTTCACACATACCGAGATCAGGAGCCAGATTGTTGCCTGACAGCCGGTCTTTGTGAATACAGTGATGTGTGTTGGTGTTCTGATGCAAGGGGTGTGTGTGTGTGTGTGTATGTGTGTGTTTTCTTTTAAATCTGTGAACTGATGCTGGTAGATCAGTCAGCATACCAACAGATAAAGGCGCACTCAGAATAGGATGATTTTAGGAAAGCTTGTTTACAAGGACTATTTACAAACATGTAGGTGTAGGAGCACCTCCCTCGGGGGATGTTGCAATAGCTGGACGGCACAGCAGAGCTGTTACCATCAACAGGCCTGAAGGGAAAGGGGATGGTCACCAGAAAGGAGAGAACTGAGCAGAGGAGGCTGGCTACCTTGGGAGGCCCAGTGCCCCCCACCCTCCCTGCTGAAGAACCGTATCCAACACAGGAAGACTCACAGGCAGGGAACCAAGGGGCTAAATGCCCATTTTCACTCTCTTCCCTCTCCTTTTCCTGCTGGGTCCCCATAGCTGACCCCAGCTGGAAGCCAGAAGCTCATTCATTTCATCTTACAAGGGAATTTAGTGATAAATAGAACAAAGAGTCATCGCTTAGGCTTCCCTCATGTTTTTCTGAAAATATGTGGAGAGCTGATACATCAGGGGTACACCCATTAGGAATGCTTTCGACTACCAGTACCAAAGAATCCAAGTTACAGTGGCTTTAAACATAGAGGGGTTTACTTCTGTACTGTAACAGGAAGGCTGGATGTAGGCAGCCACTGACATTCAGCAATGTCAGTGCTGATGTCTCTAGAATTTTCTCAGCCTTTACCTTGTGCTGGTTGCTTCATATCTGCAAGATGACGGCCCAGCACCAGGCATCATGACCACAGTTAATTTAGGAAGAGGGGGAAAAGGGGTACCAGCATGTATGCCCATTTGATTCAAAACAAAAACAAAAACTTTCATAGATATACCCTCAGCAGACTTCAAAGCATATTTCATTGGCCAGAACTGGTTTTGTGGTCTCTTATAGCAGCCAGGGAGATTGGGAAAGTGGGAAATGGGCTGGTCGTGATTGATTTAGACTACTTGTAATTAACTGCCTGAGATTGGAGATGTTGGTGCATGGATCAAAATCAGGAATCTGTTATCAGGAAAAGAAGGGATGGAATAAATTCTGGATCAACAATGAACAAGGCTTACCACAAGTGGTTTTATTCAACAATAAAGCCAATTGTCTGCTAGCACTCACTCAGGACAGAAATTGCTCTTTCACACTATGTGCTACTGATTTTATGTGACATCCAAAAGTGTTGTTTGATCAAGTAATTTTGCCCAAAGCTTGCTCTGCTTTTCTCCAGTAGCCTACGATTTAATTTATAAGCCACGGTTTGAATCGTGTGTTGGTTTTCGCTTTAAGTTAGATAACTTTAATGGTGCTTCTCTGGTTTTGATCTTTTCTCTGTCTTTAGTGGCAAAATGCATCATTATCACACAGACATGATTATTTCACCCATATTCTGGAAGGATTTGATTGGTTTTCTACCTAGCTTGCAGGCCTGATGTGAAGATGATGCAAATGTCTCAGTGGGCCTCGTGCCACTATTTGACAAAGTTTCATAATAGACAATGCCTCAGGGAAGAGGAAATGCATTACCAGCTAACAAAATCCTACTTTCAGATATCCATTCCCACATCTGTCTTTCTGATTCACACTTTTTTTTCCACTTATGTAAAATCATGTTCTTCTACACACTCATCTACCCTGGTATATATGATCGCATTTGATGTTGCACAGTTTTGTTACTATTTCCAATACTCCTTTTTTGCTTTAACAAACCTCTTTTGAACTACTGTTTCACCTTTATGATTTGGGGCCCCACTACCATAGCGTAGTTAACAACAAAATGGAAATATGACGAATGTAAACAATAACATGAATGTGGTTGAAAATATCTTAGCAGGGGCTCCTGGGTGGCTCAGATGGTTAAGCGTCTGCCTTCGGCTCAGGTCATGATCCCAGGGTCCTGGAATCAAGCCCCGCATCAGGCTCCCTGCTCGGCGGGAAGCCTGCTTCTCCCTCTCCCACTCCCCCTGCTTGTGTTCCTTCTCTCGCTGTCTCTCTCTCTGTCAAATAAATAAAATCTTTAAAAAAAAAAAATCTTAGCAAGTTGAACTACAGTTAATGTCACTCTCTTTACTAAATATGAGCTGAATCGAACTGGCCAAATAAGTTCTGGTAGCACAGGGGCACCGACCAAACCGTGATGATCGTTGCAAGGTAATGGATTTGTACGGAAATCATCACTTACCTCACATTTTAAAAAAAGATTTATTTAGGGGCCGGGGGAAAAAAAAAAGATTTATTTATTTATTTGAATGAAGGGTGGAGGGGCAGAAGGAGAGGGAGAGGATCTCGAGCAGACTCCCTGCTGAGTGTGGAGCATGATGCAAGGCTCAATCTCAGGAAGCTGAGATCATGACCTGAGCCGAAATCAAGAGGCAACCAGGCAACCGCTTAACCGACTGAGCTACCCAGGCGCCCCACTTATCTCACACTGATGGAATGTACATAAACAAAATTGCTTGTCAGTGTGGCAGACTCTGCCACACCCTCCTCGTGTCCGGTGGCACTCCCAATTCCCACACGTGCTCACGGCGTCTCACTGCAAACACATGCGATGCTGAACCTGGGGTATTTCTCTGGTCACAGGATGGTGCTCAACTGGCGCGCAGGGCAGGCTGGGAGTGCCAGGGAGCTAACGCCCCAGATGCAGCCCTTTACCCGAGCGGACTAGGGTGGGGCTCTCCGAGGCATGTTGCACACAGCATCCCAGAGGCCCCAGTGGGACTGAGCCTCAGTTGCCCACAGCAGCAAACACACATCAACACACCATGTGGTGGTTTCCTTCCCTTCCCTACCTCCTGGTCTCTCCATTGGTCCTTCATGGGATCACTTCCCAAGTGAAACACTTCTACTCACATCTTTGTCTCAGGGTCCGCTTCTCGGGGAAATGAGCCCAAGGTCGTTTTTTTTCTCTCAAATTCCCTGCTGGCCATGAGACTCATGAGCCCCACTTTAGGAAGGTCTTCTCTAGACGACTCTGCTGATTTTACAAATGCCTGAGGCCCAGAGCCGAGGGTCATTCTGTAGTCACAGGCAGGCCCAGTCCCGTGATGGAACCAGTGCAGGAGGAGGCCTGGAGGCCTTTAGGGGCTGCATTAGAGGGTCTGACCCGAACTCCTGATGTGACACACAGGGACCTTGAGGAATAAGGGATGGGGCGGCTGAGGGGCTGGGCCTGACCGCTCTGCACCTCCACATTCCCCTGAGCCCCTCCCAGCTTGTGGTCCAGTTCCTGCTTTCTGCCCCCACCACTGAAATGGAGGTTTTTCTGGGTCTTTCTTTCCTGGGTCTTTCCTGAAGAAGTCCTCCCCAGATATCCCATACATACACATACATGCGTCTCTCTGGGATCCCAGCTCTGTGGATCTCAAAGATACTGTGGGATGGATTCATGTCCACAGCAGAAGGGGAAACATTTTTCTCTGTTTTTTCCCCCCTGTTGCGACCCTGTCAACCATTTCCAGAAGAAGAAACTGGTTTCTCGCCCAGCTTTCTAAATAATATGATCATCTATTCCCAGTGCCCAACCCACAGACCTTTTCTTATTTCCATTTGACAGACTGGGACATCTAAGACCAAGACAGAAATTATATCATGAGCCCATGATCTGACTCTCAGACAGTGATTTGCCATTCCATCTTCACAGCAGGCTTGCGAGGGAGTCTCTTTAAGCCACAAACTTACCCTCATGGTCACCCACAACCCCAGGATGAATAGAGGCTGTTGGGGTCATGGTTCGGCGGGTAAGACCACCTGCCCTCCTGGCTGTGCCCTTTCCAGGTCCTTCACCTTGGTTTCTATGGGACCAACAGGGGTGTCATCCAGTGCAGCACAAATGTCCAGGGCCAGCCCCTGCAAGAAGAAATTCACTTCTATAACATTTACTAACTCTGTAGCAAACAGGGACCTAGGTTCACTTGGGGAGCAGTGAGGGAGAGGGATCTTAATGAATCCAATGGATCCCTGCCCTCCCACAGAGAGCTCATAGGCTAAGAAGTGGGATAATTCACTTATGAGAAGCTAGAGTATCCTAAGGACCACAATAATAACAGTTGTGATGGTTTAAAAACATGTCCATAAGTTCTTTCACACTCTTCTTATCCAAAGGGGGAATCTAATTCCTCTCCCCTTAAGTATGGGTCCGCCTTGGTGACTTGCTTCTCATGACTACAAGGTGGAGGAAGTGATACTGTGTGATTTCCAAGGTAAGTTAGAAAAAGTGATATAGCTACTGCCTGGCTGTTTCCTGGGACCCTCACCCTTGAAAACCCAGTCACGGGACTCCAAGGAAGCCTGGATTACTTGAGAAACCATACGTGGGTGTTCTGATCGGCTCCAGCTAAGGCTCCTGACAGCCATCTTTAAATACTACATATAGAAGTGGACATGGCTTCAGATGATCCCAGCCTTTGTGCCTCTCCAGTTATGGGCCATCTTTACTAAGTCCCCGCCATCTTACAGATTCATGAGCAATAAATGCGTATTAAGCCACCAAATCTTGAGGGTGGTTTGTTATGCAGCAATAGATAACTGGGTCTGTACTAAACTGTATTGTACATTTACTAGAAGCCAAACATTGTGCTAAACACATTACAGAGTTATATTCACATTGAATCCTCCAGACCATCCTATTGGGTAGATACTATGGGAATCTCCATATTGTGGAGGAGTGAAGCTCGGAGTGATCACATGACTTACCGTAATCATAGAGCTTATAAGTGGCAGAACCAACCCCCAAGGCAGTAGTGTGCTGGTAAATGTTCACCAACCAGTGAGGGGTGGGAGTTGGGGGGGGGGGCAGGGAATCAAGACCTGCAGTGTTTGCCAATTTCCACAGTGTAAATTCTCCCACCATGGCTGATTTCAAGCTAACAGCACCTCAAGAGAAGTTGGGAAGAGATGGGCACACTCCAGGCAGCACTCCAGGCACCTCTCCAGGAGGTTTGGGCCAGCTCCGGTGCACCACTGGGTGGAGGCCGCCAACACCAGGAACCGTGTCCTGAGATGCCAGGGACTGTAGTGAGCACTGGTCAGGGGAGTCTTCTTGAAATGTAGGTAGAGCTGTGGAAAAGTCCTTTGGGGCAT
This sequence comes from Leptonychotes weddellii, assembly GCF_054177405.1. Taxonomy (NCBI): domain Eukaryota; kingdom Metazoa; phylum Chordata; class Mammalia; order Carnivora; family Phocidae; genus Leptonychotes; species Leptonychotes weddellii. The sequence continues at coordinate 57,913,767 of NC_138369.1, forward strand.
TCGTGCATGCCGTTTACCAAACTGTGCCAGACACTATTGTAGTCACTGATCATTAGTGTCATGTAACACAGACAAGGTCTCTGGAATTTTCTTTTCAGCAGGACAGAGACCGAGAGACTCAAAGGCATAGGGCATATTGAGAAATTGCAGTTATTCTAGGAGTGGCAGATGGAGAGGGAAGTGGAGCCCAGACTTAGCATGTCCCAGCCAGTGCCCAGGAGGGGAGATGGGCTGGCGTCTCCCTTCCTACTTCTGCTCCTCCCCTTTGGGGAAACCCCGAGTCCAAAAAGTCTCAAGTCTATTAGACTAGGAGTACCCCCTCCCAGCCCAAGGAGGCAGCTCCAGGAAAAGGAGGGGACATGGGCTTCCCAATGCTACCTCCACCAGCCTCCCTCCCATAGCCATCCCTCCAGGTGTTAGAAGTTTCCTGAAGTTGGCCTTGAGGCTCCTCAGGCTGGGTTCCTGTCCCCAGGATCTGCGATGGGGATAAGAATCAGTGCACAATCCTGAAGTAATATCCACTTGGAGCTGATTCTTAACTGGAAGGAAAAAAAAATGCTTCTAATCCAAAGGATTCTGTGCTCAGCAGGGAAGAAATACCTTGTCCAAGCACAGCTTCAGCAGAGAGAGAATTATGAGGAATCACTCTCTTCCAAGATGACTACATCCAACTGGTGTGATTTCTTCCAAGGAAGGGGATTTATTTATTTTTTTAATATACAAGATTGAAAATACTTAAAGCATGACATGTACAATTATTATAAAGTTACTGAAATGTGAAGAATTAAGTTTTCCTGAAGTCTTGGATTGTGCAGAGTGGGGGTAGGGCAAGTCACTGAGGGGATCACAGTGCAAACAGAACATAGTTTAAACCAGATTTCCGAGGTCACTGCTCCTAAAGGCGGTGGCTGGACTGACACAGGGAGGAGATCCTTCCAGCAACACTCTCCTCAGCCCCGCCCCTCCCAGGCTCCAGTGGGTTCTCTTCAAGTCCCAGTGCTACCCCAAGACTGTCTTCCAGTTTATAAGGAAAAACTATGGATCTGCTCTTTCTATAAAATTGTCTCTCTCCTGCCATGGGAGAATCTTTAAAAAAATGAACAAACAATTTTTTCTTCCATTTGATAAAATTCACACATGTACTTTGTTAAAAATATCCAAAATGGGGGGCTCCTGGGTGGCTCTGTCAGTTAAGTGTCTGCCTTTGGCTCAGGTCATGATCCCAGGGTCCTGGGATGGAGCCCCCGCATCCACATCCGGCTCCTCCCTGCTTGTGCTCTCACAGTCAAATAAAGAAAATAAAATCTTAAAAAAATAAATAAATAAATAAAAACTAAAAACGTTTTTTTAAGAAATACCCAAAATGAAAGAAAATAAAAAGTTGGGCCTCATTCTGTCTACCCTCGGTCTCTGCTAGAGGCACTATTACTAGGGCTTTTTCTTTTTGTCTTTTTCCAGAAGCAGTCTATGTACATGATACACACACCCCCCACACAGACATATATATCCCTCATCCTGCTTGACCTGTTGGGAGCATATATCCCAGCCCTTCTGCTCTCCCTCCCTCCCTCCCTCCTTCTCTCCTACTCCACACAGTGGTGTCACTAGGCCTTGAGCATGGGCATGGCTCTCCTTGTTCTCGCGTCTCAATCGATGCAGCTTTGGAAGATCCTTTCATGGGTCTATTTTATTTCTCAATCTCTAAATATCAGAGGGCTCCAGGGCAGCGACCTTTGCCTCTTTTCTACCTACATTCACTCCCTAAGCAGCACCTTCTCCAGCCCCCCCGCCTTGCAGAGCACCCTCACCTGAGCTGGGTTCTCTCATTCTTCCACTTGCTGCCCCAGACCCACTCTCCACCCTTCTCCTCCCAGCTCTGCGCCCGGGGACTGACCTTTCTGGCTTTCCATGGGGTTTGACCGCTGGCCAAGACAGACAGGAGTTCAGGGGGAGGAGAGTGAGGTCAGGATGTCTGTTTTCCATGTAGGGTTGCCAGGGACGAGCTACACTCCTCTGCCGAAGCGCTCCACTCCTGTCAGCGTGCAACATCCAAACTTGGATCTCAAAAATAAGTCCCCTTTCCTTGGAGGAAATCACACAAGTTTGGATATTGTCCTCTCCACTTCACTCTCTGTCTGTCCCCAAGTACCGGCAACTCTCACCCTTCCCGCAACAGAACTATGGATGGTCAAGTCCCCATCGCTACTTGCTTGGGGGGGGGGGGGTAGTCCTACTTTGTCCTGGTGGTTTCTCTGCACCCTGCTACCCTCTGTGAAAGGCCCTTTCATTAAACCCTCCTCAAATTTCTCAATCCAAGTGCACCAGCTGTTTCCGTCTGGAAACATCTGTGCTACAAATTCCGAATAATTCTGAGATTTCTATCACCCCTGAACTCCTGACCCACGTAAGTAGCTCAGACTACTGATCCCTCACCCCGCTGGCTGAAAGGCCGGCTCCTCGCAGTCTTCCCCACCCTGGTAAATGGTAACTTCATGCTTGTAGGTGCTGGTACTCTTACTCTCTCCCAGTCACGTCTGGTCTATCAGCAAACAGTGCTGCCACGAGCCACCTAAGGAATTTATCCTTGCAGTCCCGTCCGCAGGACAACTCCCTACGTGCGTAGGGGTTAGGTTAAAGGGTAGGTTCCTTTGAAATTCTGATTATATTGCCGAGTTGTTCTCCAACCTGGAAGGCCCAGCCCGTTCCTGTCCGCCCCGCCCCCTTCC
>NC_138369.1:57916592-57945416 GCF_054177405.1 Leptonychotes weddellii
AAAAAAAAATTTATTTATTTATTTGACAGAGACACAGCGAGAGAGGGAACACAAGCAGGGGGAGTGGGAGAGGGAGAAGCAGGCTTCCCGCGGAGCAGGGAGCCCGATGCAGGGCTCCATCCCAGGACCCCGGGATCATGACCCCAGCGGAAGGCAGACACTTAAGGCTGAGCCACCCAGCCGCCCCTAAAAATTCCTTTTTTTCCCTTCTGATGTTATTAGAAGTTACCACATTTTCACGGGCCCTTGAAAGTATTGTGGGCCCCAGGCCCCCTGCCTGCTGTGCCCAATGGGTAAGCTGGCTCTGGGCAAAACCAGGGCTGTGTGACACAGCTTGGACAGAATATTATGGGGGGGGAGTGGCTGGAGAAAGGCTGTAAAAACAGGTAGCAGCTGTACACGAAGAGCCTTGAATGACTTGAAGGAATGTGAATTTTGTGTTAGAGCTGGTAGGAAATCGCCGCCTGGCTGGACTGGAGGACTGACAGTTTGGAGGTGGCACCGGAGGTGGGGAGAACACTGCGATGGCTGTTGCTGCAATAGGACATCCCAAGTCTCAGAGCCGCAGCGGAGATGGAAGGGTGGGGAAAGGCAAAGAGAGATTTGGGAAGCCGGCAGATTGATGTGAGGGGGTGGGGCAGCGAGAAGCCTGGGCTGATTCTCATGGAAAAGGACAAAACAAAGAGGAGAAACTGTACGGGTTCCAGGACTCTGGGAAGATCAAATGGAAAGTCCTTTACCAGTAACAAAGCAGGGAAAATGTGCATACCATAACAGGCTTGTGGGTGGCTTCAGAGTCCCCTCTTGCCCAGATCTCTGCAATAGCTCCTACTAGGCATTCCAACCCCCTCTCTGCTGCCCGAGGCGCCTCTCCAAAGCTCTCTTTCCATTGGGTCACTTTCCTTCTCCCTGTGGTCCAGAGGACAAAACTGCAGTCCTCTCCTGGGTATTTCTAGAATTTAGAATTGAGAAAAATCAGATTGTGTTTTCAACACCCTTTACAGTAGAACACTGTTCCAGAACTTCAGTTGGCTTTCTCAGTCTCCAGTAACTCACCCTTCCCGCCAAAGAAACAAACAACAACTATACTTGACTCCCATCTTCTAATGCAAACATGGGGCTTCCTCCAGAGCAGACCAGGCTAAAACCAAGGGCTGGGACAGGAAATACACTTACGGGGAGAAGAGCTGGGCTATAATGACTGCTTGAAAGATAAACCTTCATTTATTCACTCTAAAACATGGCTCAGGCACCTGCTAAGTGCTTTTGTACCATTCTGGCAGGCACAGGGGATGCAGCAATAAACAAACGACAAGTGATTTGTCATGGAGATATTCTGGTGGGGGAAGACTCCATGTGGACATGGCGCCCTCCAAAACCGGCCACGTGTTCTTCTAGAACTTTGCCTCTTCCTCATTAAAAGGTGGTGTCTAATACCCCTTGCATTCAATCCAGGCAGACTTGTGACTCCATTTGTAACCAACAAAGTGCAGCAGGAGTGATTTTATGTGATTTCCAAGGCTGGGTCAGACAAGGCAATGCAGCTTCTGCCTTGTTAGTTGGGACACATGCCTTTGGAGCCTTGAGATGAAATGTAGGAAGTCCAACCATCCTGAGACTGCCATGCCATGGGGAAGCCCAGGTCACGTGGAGAGGCCATGCATATGTGTTCTGGCTGATATCCCAGCCAATAGCCAGCATCAGCTGTCAGACGCGTGTGGATGAGGCTTTCAGATGTTTCCAGACACTAGCTGTTAAATTACTTCAGCCTTCACGTCTTCCCAGCTGAGGCCCCATACATCATGGTATAGAGACAAGCCATCCCCACTGTGTTCTGGCCAAATTCATGACCCACAGAATTCATGAGTGTTATAAAATGGTTGTTTAAACTACTAAGTTTGAGGTGCTTTGCTATACAGGAATAGTATTGAGAACACTGACAATAAGCAAATACGTGAGCAAGATAATTTTATATTGTGGGAAGTCTCATGAAAACATGAAACACCATGATAACTTGTTGGAAGGCCTCTTTTGATGGGGGGCAGGTGGGGAGGGGCGATAGGCGGGGGTGGGGGGGTGGGAATGGGTCAAGAAAGGCCTTTATGGAGGGACATTAGAACGGGATCTGAGTGAAAAGGAGCCCAGCCACTGAAGATCTGAGAGAAGAGACTTCCAGGCAGAGGATACAGCAAGTGCAAAGGCCCTGAGGCAGGAATCGGTTTGGTAAAGATTATGTAAAGATCAAGGCCAGTGTAACTAGGGAGATGTGTGTGAGGATGAGAGTGGTGGCAACAGTTGGGAGAGGAGGGCAGAAAGACAAGTCATTCTAAAAGGCAGAGAAGAGTTAGATTTCAGACTGAGTGAGCTGGGAAGCCACTGGAGAGTATTTACACGAGAGCGACTTGATCTGGCAAACTCTCAGTGAGAGCTTTGGCTGCCAGGTGAACGACAGATTGTTAGGACAGGGGGAAGCAAGGAAGACCACTAGGGAGGCTGTGGCAGTGGCCCAGGAAAGCGGGGAATGGGTGATGGCCCGAGGCAGCGTGATGCAACTGAAGATGGGGACTGGTGGCCAACTCGGGACACAGCGGCAGTGGCAGGGAGTGACGAGAAGGGAGGAGGCGCCCTGACCAGCAGGTCGGTCCCGGGTGGGGCCGCGACTTGAGTGAGGACCGGAACCCGCACCCGCCTGGAATCCCGGAGGGAGGCTCCGAGCAAGGGCCGGCCAGGACGGCGCGTACTGGAGTCCAGCGTCTGCCGCGCGGAGCCGACCCCTGGCTGCGCGCCTGCCCGGCGTTTCCGGGCAACCGCTGCAGCGGCCCGAACGTCCCGAACCCGGCGGCCCGGGTAACGTCATCGTCACCTTGGAGACGGCGGGTGGGAACGCGCCCCACCTCCGCCTGCCCCCGCCCTCTGGGCGCCGCCTGGGCCGGGCCCCACTTCCAGCCCCGCCCACTCCGGGCGGGAGGAGAGGTGGAGCCTGGGTCTCGGCGGCAGGTGTGGCGGAAGGTGTGCAGGGCGCTGGGAGAGACCTCACCGAGAGGCCGCTATCTCCTTGGTGCACGCTGCCGCCAGCGTGCTCACCACCCACCCACCTACCTCTTCCCACCCTTCCCCCTAGTCGTCCGGACCCGCTCCAGTGTCATTAAGGTTATCTCCACGGAGATGCTTTCCCTTGACCACCCAAGCTAAAGTAACAGCCAATCCACTTCTCGTGGACTGACCTCGTTTTTATTTCCTTCACAGTATCGCTCTCTTCTAAAGTTATCTGCTTATAATACATTGTCTTCCCTCTTTAAACCCCAGTTCCGTGAAGTCAGGGATAAATTCTGCCTTGTTCATCTCTATCCTCAGCATCGTGAATGGAACCTGGCAGGAAGTTGGTGCTCAATAAATGTTAGTCGGATGAATCACTGAATTCACGTAATCATTTCGTTCATCTGCGCCTTCATTTATTTGGCATTTACGGAGTGCCTTCTAGGCACTTTTGATAAGCACCAGTGGTACTGAGATGAACGAGACAGGAACTCCACCTGGAGGTGAGAAACAGATACTAAAACTAATGGCTACCAATAACACTAAAAAATAAACATGTTGGAGTTCCAGAAGTTAGGCATATAGCTCCAAGCACTCTGCACATAATTTGCTTAATCTTCATGAGAGTAGGTACTGTAATCGTGCCCACTGTACAGATGAGAACAATGAGAACAGTCATGCTGTAAGCTGCTGGGCCCCCGTAATCAAGTGAGAGCCCATAGAGGGCAGGGGAGGGGGACACGTGGCCAGGGGCCCAGAGAGATGTAGATATTAGCCCCAAGTGGGTAGATTTGGTATCTTAATTGCTCCCACACACCACTGTCTTCCACAGGGTTCTGGCTCTTTCCAGTTCAGAGCCCAGGGTTCTTCCACAGGGTTCCACGGTGTTCCACAGGGTTCTGGCTCTTTCAGTTCAGAGCCCAGCTGCCCCAGGGGAGCTCACCGTGTGAGAAGAGCAGGCAATGAGGGGGCTGTGACGTGACATGTAGAAGGCTGATTCCGGGGCTGGTGGTAGGCTAGGAGCCTACCTGTTCAACGAAAGCAAAAGTGTGGACAAGCTCCCACATAACGTTGTGGGGGAGAGGACATGGGGGGAGGTAGACGGAGGGGTGTCCAGGACATTGAGGAACTACACTCATTCCCATCTCTGGATTTTTGCATGTGCTCTTCTCTCTGCCTAGCATGTGCCGCCGCCCCTTGATTTTCACGCAACTGGCTCTTTGTTAACTCAGATCTCAGGTGAGGTTTTTCCCTTGGAGAGGTTTGCCTTGGCCGTGTCCTCTAAGGCAATCACCTGTCATTGTCACATCACCGTATGTTAACTTTTCCCCTAGAGTGGAAGAGTGGCCTGGTCAAGTGCATTACCCTTATTCCTCATCTGGTTTTTCCTGCTACTCATGGTCTGTCTCCTCATTCTAGAAGGTCAGTTCCCTGAGAGTGTGACCCCATAAGACCTCACCTCTGTGTCCCTGCTGCCTAGAATAGGCCTGGCATGCAGCAGGGACTCAGTGTTTTTTGAAAGAGCCCTGCACTGAATCATTCTGGCCTTCCGGGCCAAGCTCCATGCACTCCCCTTCCCAGGAGCCCCCGCTCTGCACGCAGCACCTGGCCTGCGCAGGGGAGAGGGCCCAGCCATCTTGGCTACTGCAGTTCTCCTGGGGTGTGACCCTCCCTCCTTCCCAGGCCTGACTGGGCTACTCTCCCACTCTGGAGCAGGATTCTGGTCAGATTCCACTCCATGGTGATGTCCAAGAACATCCAGGAGGGGAGACCAGAGGTAGAGGGGCAGCAGTGTATGTATGGGCTGGGGAAGGGGTGGGGAGGGGAGCAAGGAGAACCGGCGGGGGGGTTTGTGTGGGGCCTCTTTGTTTCCCGGCCACAATGGTAGAAGAAGGGGTGGCTTTTCAGAGCTTTCCAACACTGCTATTGCCAGGAAAATGGGGCATCCGGAGGTTGTGGCTATTTTCTCCCCCACAGTGGGAACCCAGATTCTAGAACAGATGCGCAAACTGTCCGACACACAGAGGCGACAGAATAAAACTTGGGTTTATTCAGACTGTATCCTTTCCATTTGGGGTGCAGAGTGAAGGGCAGTGGGGGTGGAGAGGCGGTATCTTTGGCTTTAGGGACATGTGCCGATTGCTGAGCTTTTCCGCGTGACCTTTGGGCTGTCAGGATGACCCACTGAGCGATGGGGATAGTGACGAAGGGACTGCAGCAGGGCCCTTCCGGAGCCCTCAGACCAATCCCGCTGTCCAGTTGGCCCTGTCCTCTCCCAGAGTTAAGGAGCCATTGGCTGAGTACATTTTGACTCATAATAAAAGAAACAAAGGCTGAGAGGGGAGGGTCCCTCTGATCCTAAGGGGGCTCCCTCTTAGGGCCAGTCTGTGGGCTAGGCCTGTGTGAGGAGCACGTGTCTGTGCATATTCCATCCTCCACAAGTGCTTCTCCCATGCCCGCGCTACTTGGCAGGCCTGTTCCCAACCTGTCTTCCCCGCCTTTTGCAAGGGCTGGGCCTACTGATGGAACTGAGGAAAGGGAAACTGCCCATACGTTCCCGGAAGATGCCTTTTCTTCTTGGTCCTTGCCTCATGAGTGCAGGAGGTCCGCGCCCACCTCGGTCCTTGGGCCCTGGAGGGCAACGCCGCAGTGCAGTGCTGGTGGGAGGCTGTGGTGGAAGTGGAGGGGCTCACTGGGCCTCGGGCTGGAAGTGGCCACAGGGGGTCTGCGTCATTCCGGCTTCTGCCAGGCCCCCGCCGAGCCTGGCGGGGCTGCGCAGGAACTGCCGGAGCAAGGGGGAATCATGGCGCTCGAGGTGGGGGCCTGGGCCCCTGGACCGCTCTGCCTGCTCGGTGACCACGGTGGGGGACGAGAGGACCAGGTTCCTGCACGGGTCCACCCCTTCACATTGCTGGGTAACTGTTCTCATGGCTCCATAGCACTGGGAGCCACCAGGTCCAGTCTGCAGCTCCAGAACACTCTTCTGCTGCCCAGTGGGCAGGGGGCTGCTGGCTGAGGCAGGGACAGGCTTGGGCTGCCCAGAGCACTTGGTGACCTCCTTCTTTCCAGCCTTGTCCAGGAGCCCTTTCTGGTGGAGCCGGGCCTGGCCCACATCCTGTGCCGGGTGAGTGCTTTTCACTGAGACATCAAGGACACCCCTGGGGCTGGGAGCCTCTGGAAGCTTCCCTGTGGCTGACTCAATGGAGCTGAATGTTGGGGAGCAAGCTGGATCTCTGCTGGAAGGCAAGACTCCAGGGAGGCCTGGGTTCTCTTTCAATGTCTCTGGCCTCCTGGTGGAAAGGACGACTGAGGCTGCTTGACCCCTGGCCTCTGTGTGATTTCTGACCTTGGCCTGACTCTGGACCTCAGAATGGCTTGCAGCTTGGGTTTGGTTCTTGACTGCAGTTTGCCCTCTGACCTCCTGGCCCGAGCAGTTAGGTCTGGCTTTACTTCTGTCCGTGTCACTGATCTTGCAGGCACCGTGGGCCTGCGGCAGTCCTTGGGCATGGCCCCTGGTGTTGGTCTCAGGCTGGAGGCTGGATATGGAGCTGAGAGCCTTGTGCACAGCCTCCTCAATGTCCAGCAGCCTGGCCAGAGTCTGTTCCCTCAGCCGGGCCACCTCTGTGCTGACCTTTGTCAGCTCCCCGAAGGCCTGCACCACTGACACGTCAGGTTTGTGGGGGGCAGCAGGAGTCTGAGGGGCCACTCCCAGCTGGGGCACAGTTTCGAAGAGCCTCCTCAGCGCCCTCACGTCCACACTGCTTGCGGCCTCCTTCTCTAGGGCTTGCACCTGGCTCAGGAGGCCCTGGAGTTCTTGCTGGCTTCCCTGCAGAATCTCAGTGCTCTCGGGGGCCCCTTGCTGGGAACCTGCCATAGGCCCCTCTCCTGGGGGACTGGGAGCCTGCTGTGGTGAGGTGGGGTGACTGCTGAGAGCTGAGAGCTTGGGGGGCTCAGGGCTCTGGGCATTGCTGCCTACAGCTTGGCTCTTGGTGAGTCCGGAAGCCCTGGTCCTGGGCCCACGTTGGGGGCTGGCCTGGCTCTGTTCACGGGGGCATCCCGCCAGAGAGACACATCTCTGGCCTGCTGTGGTGGGGACGTTGGCTGACCGAAGGGTGGCTGCATCTCTCTCACTTGGCTTGTGTTCTCCTTGTCCTGCCTCTTTGGAGGACTGGGGAGATAGAACTGAGGGTGTGCGCAGCCTCTGAGGAGGGGGGATCTGGCTTAGGTATGCAGGTTTGGGAGGCAGCTGAGGCTTATTCCTTGGGGGCATTTTGGGCTCCAGTTTTGGGGTCCTTGTCTGTGACTCCCCAGGGGTTCTCTGGCTGGCAGGGCTGCTGTGGGAGTGGAGAAGGGCACCATGCAGGGGCTTGGAGTCCTGCTGGATAGAGTCCTTATCATGGCGGGCTTGGGCTGGGAAGTCCGGTCCCGTCACAGCAGCTGGGAGAAGAGGAGGAGGAGGAACAGAGGCATTATGGGAGTGCAGACGAGCACCTGCAGGCCGAGGCTCAGAGGCCAGAGTGTGGTGGGCTGAAGAGGCACCCTTCAGGGTGGTCTCTGTGGCTTGGAGGCCTCCTGGGCCAACTCTTGCCTTTGCCTTCTCTGGAGGTCCCCAGGCCATCTGTGTGCAGCCCCCAGGCTCCTCCCACCTGGGCCTCAGACTCTGACCCGGGCCTTCCTGGAGTGGGCTGCGGGCCTGGGCCGAGAGGGCAGTGTCCCTGTCCTGCTGTGGGGGCTCTCCTTCAGAAGGCTGGACAGCCCCAGGTGGCTCAGAGTTCCTCATGGGGTGAGCAGTGTAGATGCCATCCTGAGTAGCCACCCACCCCTCAGGCAGCCCTCTGGGCAGTGCCTTCTGTTCCCCACTAACCTTTCTGGGGGGTGCTGGGATCCTGGGGTCACCTCCAGCCGTAGGCCTAGTGTTGCTCTGGGCAGCCAAGGTGACCACGGCCGATGCTTGCAGAGGACCATCAGGGTGCTGAGGTGGCTCTAGGGGCGCCAAGGTGGCTCCAGGGGTAGAGGCTTGCTTGTGCTTATTCAGAACTTGCTGGCCCAGGCTTTGGGCCTCAGCAGTTGCCATCCGCAGATTTTGCATGGCAGCCTGGAGGTCTGGGGCCCCAGGCCCTGGGGGTTTCGTCGTGGTTCCTTCGGACTTTCCCAAAGCTGCTATCCCTTTCTGCCCAGCGCGACTATCTTCCTGTTTTTCTTCCCCAGCCAGAGGCACTGCCTTTCCAATGGGCTGTGGGAGGTGGGGTGTGCCCCCCGGACCTCTCAGATGCCCCATCCCCATGCTGGGGTCCAGTGGGGGAACTTGGATGATGTTCTCCATTGGGGGCAGCTTCTGGGCCCCCTCCCTGGCTGGCACTGGGCTTGGATCAGCTGGTGGCTCCCACCGCAGACTCTGCAAGCCCCTCAGGTCACCTTTGTCGATGCAGCTGGCTAGCAGCTGCACACTGCCCCTCTCAGGGGCCCTGCTGGTCAGCCGGGGCTGCAGGGAGTAGGCAGTCAGCGAGACCAGACCCTGCTCTGTCTCCTGCATCACCAGCCCAGTCCCTGCTACTGAGGTCCCCAGGCCACAAGCCAGCAACTGTTGGAACTCAGGGTCCAAGTCTTCCACGTGCCCACTGCTGCCTGGGGCTGGCAGCCTCAGCGGCTTAAGGAGGAGCTGGCCCACTGGGTCCTCCTGAACCAGCAGCCCCTGCTGGTCCACATCTGGCCGGCGCAGCACTTGGCGGACAATCCTGGGAAGCTCGCCAGACACCAACTCCTCCTTCCGGATGCGGGGTCCCCCCTGCCCCGGGTCTGGGAGCACATACTTGGCAAGGCAGAGCTCTCCCGGCCCTCGGGCCTCCATGAGGATGCCTCCGTGGTGCAGGAGGCCGGGCATAGTGTGCAGAGTCCGCAGGGTCCCCTCCGCTGCGGTCTCCTGCCTCTCCGGCACCCTGTTGCCTGAGGGACCCACGGGCTGCTCTTCCTGGAGGTTGCCCCCTCGGATGCTCTCAGCTGCCAGGGAGCCCATGGGGCAGTTCTCAAAGAGCCAGGTGAACTTGTGCACAGAGCCCACAGAGATGGGCTCGGGGAGTACCCTGGACCCCTGGTCTTCCCTCTTGCCTGCTTCCAGGGCCTGGAAAACCTCCTTCTGCCGAGACACCTGCCCTGAAGGGATCTCCACTCGGCTGCAGTATCGCACAGGGTCTCTTCCGCAGGGACGGCCTGAGGCCTGCAGAGGCTCAGTTTCGAAGACATGTCCGTCTGTCTGTCTTTCCCCAGTCTGGATCTGGCTGACTTGCAGGTGCTGCTCCCTGGAGCCTTCCGGCCTGTCTGCGGGTTGGGGCGCAAACATCCAGGTGCAGGACCGTGCCTCGGCCTTAGCTGCGGGATCTGTGACCCCTGACCCCTGCTTCTCGGCCAGCTCACTCATTGGGCATGTCTCAAACAACCACCGGATGGTCTGCACGTCACCTTTCGGGAGTGCCTCAGGCTGGGAATCTGCCTGACTCTTTCCTTCTTCTTCCTGCCGTTCTTGCCGTTCCCGCTGGTGGATCACCTCCAGGGGCTGGGTCTCAAAGAGCCACCGGGCAGTGCCGACGTCTCCGGCCACCACTTCCTGCCGGGTGATGCCCCGTACCACGTCCACCGTATTGGGGCTTCGGCCCAGTTGATCCAGGGGCTGTGTCTCAAACATCCACCGGTAGCCCTGCACGTCACCTCCAACTATCTGCTCTCTGCTGACAGAGGTCAGGGCATGGAGGTGGCCTTTGCCATCCTGCATGGCATACACTGGGGACCCTAGGTCCTGGGACTGCCCAGGAGAATCAATTCCTTCTGCTCCGTGCACACTCCTATGGGCCGAAGGCTCACCCTGCCCAATGCTGTCTAGGGGAAGGGTCTCGAAAAGGTTCTTGAAGGCCTTCACGTCCCCCTTCACCCCATCCCTCTGGGGGGCACTCTGAGAGTGGGACAGTGCGAAGGAGCCATCACTGGGGAGATGCTCAGACATGAGCCCCTCACGCTCCCGGGGACCCACTCGCTGCAGGTGGCCCACTTGGATCTTGTCTCTAGGAGTATCCAGGGGCTTCATCTCAAATAGCCACAGGGTAGAGCGGACATCACCAGGGACTACTTCCTCTTTGGGTGGGTGCCCTGCTCCAGACTCCTCTTCCCCCTTGAGGGTGTCTAGTGCTCGGGTCTCAAACAAGTGCCGCTGCTGTTGAACATCTGGACCAGGAGGGATAAGGTCTGGGGATGGCTGGAAGTCTTTCTCATCCACCAAGATCTCCCGAATGGCGTCCAGCGGCTGTGTCTCAAAGATCCAGCGAGTCGCACTGACGTCGGGCCGGGCCCCCTCCTCCAGGGAGATCCCCCGGATTACCCGCACCTGGCTGGGGTCCCTGTTGATGGCATCCAGAGGTTGGGTTTCAAAGAGCCAGCGGGCAGACCTCACTGCGTTGCTTTGGATTTCCTCCCGGCATGCGGCCTTGACCTCATGGATGGCACCCTCTGCATCCTGGATGGCACACAGTGGCTCCGTTTGGAACAGCTTCACTGTCTTCTTCACATCGCCCTTCAGCTCCTGGATCTCTGAGCGCAGCTCCAAGGGGCTCTGCTCCTGGATGGAGGGGCGGGAGCCCAGGCGGTCCAGCGGCCGCGTCTCAAAGAGCATCCTGGTACCCTGGACATCCCCGCTGGCCTCAGGCTCCCTGGCCGTGGCCTCCGGTGCCTCGGCCTGGCCAGTCAGCTCATCCAGCGGCTTTGTCTCAAACAGCCGGCGGGCTGCACGAACGTCCCCTCCGGATGGCGGAGGTCCGGCTGGCTCCTGGTCTGTGTTGTTGGCAAAGGAGCCTTCCTCAAACTTGCGGGAGGTAGCCTGGACATCGCCGCCGGACACGGGCTCCCTGGCAGGCGGCCTCTCACGGTCCCCAATGGCATCTAGCCGCCAGTTCTCAAAGATCCAGCGCATGCACTGGACGTCACCGTCAGTGGGCTCCTCAGAATCCAGGACATCAGCCAGGTCTTCAGCCACGGCCTCGGCCAGATTCTTGCGGAGCTCTGGGTGGATGTGTCTGTAGAGGCGGCGGAGCTCGCTGGCTTGTCTCTGCTGGTGGAACTTGGAGAAGGCCTCCTTGGGCGGTGGCGGTGGCAGATCCTGCAGGGCTGGGGCTGGAGGGAGGGGCGGGTCCTCTGCAGTGGCCATCGGAATGGTCGGCATGGGGGCTGCCTGCGTCCGGGCTTTGGCCATCCTTCTGAGGAGAAGGGGCAGAGATGAGGATGGGGCTGGTGGCTGGGAGAAATGAGAGCGGGCAGGGTCTGGGGACAGAGTAGGCCCACGGTGACCTGGCTTAGAGAATCCCTCCCTCTCCAGACCTCACCTGGGTATCACTCGGCCACCTGCCCGGTTGCCATGTGACAAGTCTTGAACTTAGGGCATATGGAGCCATCCATCGAGGTGGGTCCTGCTTCCCCAGAATTACCTGGGTTGCTAGGGAGCAGGCAGGGCACTGCTGGCCACGAAACCCTGTCCTTTAGCCCTACATGGGATGCTGAAACCTCCAATAGGCAAACTGGACATGTTCCATCCTCGCCTTCCTTTACCCAAGTCGATTTTCCCCTCGTGAACTCCCAGGTGAATCCTGACTGATGGGGTTCCAGTTGGGGAGAGGCGGGCCCCTAAACTGGGGGCTACTGCCCACGGAGAAGAAATTCCCTTTCAAAACACCAGAGGGCGCACTTGCCACTTTGCCCGCCCTCCAGCCCTTCTGGCCCCGGGGAGGTTTAGCAGGGGCTGCAGCAGAGGCTGCAGCTGAGGCTCTGTGAGGGGCAGTTGTTCACCAGCTACCTCACGGCTCCGCAGAGCCAGATTCTGAATCCCAGGTAGGGTTTTTCTGTGCCATACCCCAAGACTCAGAAGGTGGGAGCCAGGGGGATGTCAAGGGCCTTCCGTCCAGTCACTCCCAATTAAAGACAAGGAAACCGAGGCATAGAAAGAGTCAGATCTTGGTGAATGAGCGGCAGGCAGTGCCTAGACCCTATTTGGGGGCCCTGTTCCCAAGAAATAAGAGGGAAGGGGGCGTGAAGCTTTCTTACTGGCTGTGGTGCCCCTCAGTTCCCCTGCAGCCGCCGGGAGCAGAGTGGGAGGGAGACACCCACAGGGAGGGAAGGCAGTGCACAGAGGGCTTTACTGCAGAGACCTCCTTGCCCTGGCTCGTGGAGACTCTTCCCCAACTGTAGGGCACCAGCCCCAAACTCCTGAACGTCTCCTCTTTCTCCCTCTTCATGTCAGTCAGCTTCCATCAAGGCACTGCTTCACCCCAGCTCCCCCCCACCCCCCACCGTGGCCTCCCACCCCTCAAGCCCTTCTCTGGTCTCAGTCCTCTGTGTGTCTTATCTGTCTTGTGACAGGTGTACTGACAGTCCCCAGAGGCCAGTAGGGAAGGAATGGGAAGCATGTCCCCCCTCGCTGCCCCTGACCCATTGCTCTGCTCCACACTCATGCTAAATATAGCTGAGGTCCTGGCCTGGGCCCAGCAGCCCTGGGCTCAGAAGGGAGGCCCAGGCTCAGCCACTGGGACCCTGGGCTCCTTCACCCACCTTATCTCCCTCTCTGTCCTGGGCTCCCTGATCCTGCCCCCTTCCTCCCGAGCTAGTGTCAGGCGCCTGGCCTGCAGGATGACCAGCGCTGGGGCCTGGCGGTGGGGAGAGGTTAAGGGACACAGGCAGCAGGTGGGGGGCAGGACTTCCTCCTCATGGCTACTTAAGAAGTGGGGGGAACTGAGACCTGTTTGCCAACCCCCTTCTGAGAGAGCCATCCCAGTCTGGCCACCAGACATCAGAGCCCTGATGTGGGGAAAACTCTGAAACCTGCAGCCCGAGTCTCCTCACACGCTCTGGGTGGTTCCTGTTATCTCTGAGTTCTGATGGGAACAAAGGCAGACCATGCCTCCCTGTCCTGTCACGACCACGTGGCCTGAGCAGATGGCATGTATGGACCACCAGCTCCACCCGACCACTGACCCCAGGAATCTCCAGAATCCCTGCTGTGGTTACAAATTGTTAGCATCATGGAATCCAGGGATGTCAGAGCTATGGACCCTCAGAGGTCAAGGAACCTAACCCCCCATTGTTTAGACAGGGAAACGGAAGCCCAAAGACAGGGAAGGAGCTGTTCTGGGGGGCTCTGTAAGGTAGTAGCAAGACCTGAAGCAGGTTTTCTGAACCCTGGCCCTCCCACCCTTGCCCCTGCCTGGCCTGAAACTCCTGGGGCTTAATTTCTAAAGGGCAGGGACAGGGGTGGGGTGTGGGTGGAATCGGAACTGGGACCACCAGACTTAGGGTCAGGCCTGAACCCAAAGAAGTGTGCCAGAGCTTGGCCTCCCAGGGCTGAACCAGCCTCTCAAGGTGACCCCACCTTTGCCTCCAGGTCTGCTTCTCCTTGGCTCTGCCTCCACAGGTCTCTACATCTGGGCAGATTGAGTTCTGGTCTCCCCACCTCGTGTCCCCAGATTTGCCCCAAGGGTTTTCCCACTGGGCAAGACCATGGCCTGGGGCAAAGTCTACCTTCTACTCCAGGTCCTGGGCCATGATATATGGGGAGCTGGGCTCAGGCCAGCCCTGGGGAGATATTCCTGGTGCCAGATATGCCAAGACTTTTGCCCACAACAGCTGGGCATGGGGTTTGTCCTAGCAATGCAGAGTCGGGCCTATGTCCTACCCTCTAGCCCCTGTGTCCTCCGACCTCTCTTGTGTCCCTCTTTCTTCCGGACACTGGGCCTGCCTAGGGCTTCTTTGAGAAGAAACCCTGAAACCTGAGGAGCTCTGTACCTGTATTTCAAAAACAGCAGCTCCAGGCCACCTTCTCCTGAAAGCCTTTCTGAATTATGCCAGACTGGTAAGAACCTGACTCTTGTGTGGGACTCAGGCCTGTGGCAGCCACTCTGAGAGCTCCCATGGGGCCCATGCTAATGCTCCTTTAACTTCCTCATGGAACTTTTATATCAGGGACCCCCTGCCCCCCACCTACATCCAGTTGCAACCTCCTTCCTCCACCCAGAGCTAACCCTGTCCTACGCTCCCCTGAGAGCTGTCCCACATTGCCCACAGGGGACCCCGGTGCAGAGAACCAGCCTGCCATGGAAAGATGAGAGGTCACTCACCAGAAGGTCCCACTTGGCTGAGGGGGTGCTCAGGTCTGTGGCAGGTGTGAGCTAATGGCCTGTCTTTCCGGCTTCTTGTTCAGGGCCGGTCCTGCTCCACTGGCCTCGTTAGGCGCCTTCTCGCTGCCCTGGCTCGGGTCTCTGTCCTCTGCCAGCCTAGCAGCTGCTTTTATCTCGCTGGCTAGGGGTGGGCCAGGTGGGGGCGGGTGGGAGGCTGAGTTCAGAGTATGAAGTGGCTCAGTTATTTTTAGGGCTTGTGGAAGTCCCCCTTCCATCCCGGGGAATCAGTTACATGTCCTTGCTGCTGTGAGGGAAGAGGAGTAGGGACCACTTCATTCATTCAAGTCTCATCTCAGGATTGGAGTCAGTGACTCAGCCGTGGTGTGGGGTGAAGGTGTCCCAGACCTATTTTGGGGGAATGAATCAAGAGGGGCATCTGACACCTGGACAGCCCTGCCCCCTTATCCCATGTGACCCCTCTCTGCTCTGGACTGGTCTCTGACTATTCCTGATGTGTGTGTTCACTGTGCCAGCGGATTGGAGGCCCCCCCCACCCCGAGGGCAGGCCTGGGTCCTCTCCTCTGCTCCTGGCCTGGACACTTCTGAGGGTAAGCCCAGCTCTCCTTCTCCCCCATCCCCTCTGCGCTAAGGATTTCCCCTCTCTTGTCCTTCTTCTTCATGCCCCATGACACCGGGCTACACAGTCTGGAGTGCAACTGCATTGGGGAAAAGACATCTGAATTTCCAGGCCTCAACTCTTCACTAGGTCCCTGACTTATCAAAGAATTCCACAGAATGGTTCTGTGGTTTTCGTAGCAGATGATCTGGGTCCTTGTTTACTTTGGGACTCTTCCCTCTGACTCAGGGCCCAGACTTTCTGGGAATGGGGGGAAGGGAGGGATGGCACGCGGCGAGCTGACTGTGGGGTTATTTCTGACCCTGGAGTCATCAGCTTCCCAGTCACAGACGACTGCGGGGTTGGGGGGGGTCATGCCTCCCCGTTCTTTGCTTCCCAGAACTCAAGGTACTTAGCAGTGTCCAGAGATCCTGGCGTTCCAACCAGGAAGGGTGAGGGGCATCAGGGGACCACCCAGAGCGCTCAGAAAGGAGGCATTTTGCCCAGGTGCTGGGTCTAAGGCCATGCAGGTGCCTTCTGTTACCTGGCAGCACAGGGTCTCCTTCTGACACGCGGGATGCCCTCTGGTGCCAGGTGGGGATACCAGGCACTGCTCGCTTTTTCTACCGAGTCAGGGTGAGTCATGCTGCACTAACATGAGGCCAGAGAGAGGGACATCTGGGGACCCCTTCTCTTGCATCCACTCTTGCTTTCGGTTTCCCCTGTCCTTTTCCATCCCCCTGCCTGCTCCCCAGGCTTTTCCTGATCATCTGCTTTGTTCTTATCTAATACAACTCTCCTTTGCAATATAGTCACTACTAACCACAGGTGCTTATTTACATTTAAATTGAGTGAAATGAATTAAAATTAAAAATTCAGTTCCTCCATCACACTAGCCACATTTTGAGTGCTCCGTAGAGATGTGTGCCTAGTAACTACCATGCCGGACACATCCCTGTGGAAAATTCTGTTGCCCTGCTACGGATATCAACACTGAAAATCTCATAACAGAGGGTGTTTCCCTTTCTTCCTTGGCTGTCAGGAAGCTCAGAGCTACATCCCTAGTCTAGCAAGTAGGCTTTGTGGGCTGCTTCCTGTGTAATGAGGGTGACCAACTGCTGCCTGTCTCCGAGGGGGTCCCAGAATAAAGGACTTTAGTTTTAAAGCTGGAAAACTCGAAGAAAACCAGAATGGGTTAGTCATCCTATGTGTAATGATCCAACAGTGCTACATCATGAAAGTGTCAATTACAAGGCCATAGAGGCGTGATTTATCAGAGTATCTTTTTTAAAAAAAGACTTTATTTATTTGACAGAGAGAGAAAGCACGAGCGGGGTGAGGGGCAGAGGGAGAGGGAGAGGGACAAGCAGACTCCCTGCTCAGCGCTCAACCCCAGGACCCCGAGATCATGACCTGAGCCGAAGACAGACACTTTTTTTTTTTAAAGAATTTATTTATTTATTTGACAGAGAGAGACACAGCGAGAGAGGGAACACAAGCAGGGGGAGTGGCAGAGGGAGAAGCAGGCTTCCCGCCCAGCAGGGAGCCCGATGCAGGATCATGACCTGAGCGGAAGGCAGACACTTAACGACTGAGCCACCCAGGCGCCCCTATCAGAGTATCTTTGGTGGAGACATTTGCACATCTCTCTTTTTCAGCTCCCTCAAATCATCTTGGGAATGAGGCTGGGAATAAACAAATACACTGAGGTTGAATGGCTGTGCTGATTAATCGGTCTTTGTCAAAAGGCAGAAGGGCCTTGGGGGAGGGGTGGTGGTTTCCAGGGACGCCAGTCCGTCCTTCTGGAGCCCCACTGCTCCTCAGTCTTGAGGGCGCCTTCCCCGGTCAGCCCCTCCCTCCATGTGGGGCTCCGCCAAAGCTGGGCATTGGGCAGAGTTCATAGTCTCCCTGCAGAGCCGGCACGCGATGGCAGAGCTCAGAGTCAGTAGCTGGTGGCAGACTCACCGGAAGCTTCAGGAGAGACAGGGTCCAGGGATGATTAGGGGCCAGGCTGCCTGAGTGTGAATCCTACCTGTGACACTCACTAGCTGTCTGACCTTGGCAAGTTCCTGACCCCTTCTGTTCCTCCGTTTCCTCATCTATAAGATGGGGATAATAATTGTGTATACCTCAAAGGGTTGCTGTGAATATACATCTCTCTCTCTCTCTCTCTCACACACACACACACACACACACACACACACACACGGTGCATCTATAGCAGGGCCTGGCATACTACAAGCCCAATAAATGAGAAAGCTCATTAAGTTTTTCCTGGATCCCTGCCACCCCCTGCTTCTCCAGGTCCCAGATCCCAGTGTGTCCTCTCGGTCTGAAGACAAGTGCCCTTCAAGGCGCTGGCTGGCAGTCCTGGCTTCCCTCTGGCTGGGAAGCAGACATTGGTGCCAAGGGACCGCTCTGAGCAGGCCAGGATGGGTCTGTTCCAGGCCCGCGGGAGACACAGGTCTGCTCAGCCTCTTGGTAAAACCATCTGAACTCGGAATAGGGATTTTCTGCTCCGGGGGCAGCTCTGAGGGTGGGCACACTAGAGGGGAGAGTCTCCACCCTCCTGCCAGGGGAACGTGGCTACCACGTGAGAGACGGTAGAGTATGGGATCTGGCGTCAGACTGCTGGGATCAAATCGGCAACCTGTCTCTTCCTATTTAGATGACCTCTGAACGTCTTTCAGTTCTCTGCACCCTAGCGTCCTAGCTCCCTAGCTCGGGATCTCCCAAGAGTGGCCCCTGCCCCCCAACCCCCCCGAGAGGAGCATTTGGGAGCACGTGACTTCATTGGGAGGGGAGGAATGTGGTGAAGGAGTAAAGTGAGTTGGGGGCGGAGGAAAGCAGGTTACTACTGTGGACAGCTGGGGCTTGATCCCACTGGGGAGCCTCTGAGAGCTGGTGCAGAATGTATGTCACCAGGGCAAGGAAGCTGGGGTGTTCACCCCTCCTCAGCCCCACCCGGACGGAAGCACCGGCTCTCCTATCCTTCCGGCCTGCCCCTCAGACAGAGAGATACAGGGTTTGAGGTGGGAATCTGTGAGTCTATATAGGGACTGTCCCCTGAAGTGGAGTGAGGGGGGTACGGGGGGGGCGGGGACCAGTATGTTTGTGTCCATTTTACAGGTGAGGAAACGAAGGCTTGGAGAAGTTAGGTCGATGTATGAGTGACAGGCTCAGCAAGGACTAGAACTCAGGTTTCCTGCCCGTGAGGTCAGGGAGGTCTAGCTCCCGGGGATGCTTTGTGAGCAGGGATGTGATGGGGATGAGACCGACCTGGGTCCCACTAAGGACATGGCCACAGCCAAGATGCCCGGCCCTGCCTGATAGAACACCAGGAAGCCTGGAGGCGGCTGCCCCTTAATCCTTGGGCTTGGAGAATTGTTGTCAGTCCTGCACACATTCCAGGGACCCCAGAGCACTTGTGGCCAGGGAGGGGTGCAGTTGGCAGCTTCCTGGGACAGGGGCCCTGCCTTTTGATCCTGTTAGCATCTTGCTGGCGAATTTCCCCTCCTCCCTTCCTTCCCCAGTACATACGATGCCCTGCTGGGACCCAGATCCTAGCTGCGGAGCCCATCCTGGGAGCCCACAGTTCAGTGGGAAATGGACCTGGTGAGAACAGAGGTACCAGTTTGGCATTGAGGGGCCCAGGGAGGGAGAAGCAAACTCCAAGTGGGCGCCCCCAGGGTGGTTTCATGGAGGAGGTAGCCTGTGAGCTGAGTCCCCCAGATGAGGAGGCACTTGATGAGAAGAGATGGTGGGTATTAGGGGCTGAATTGTATCCCTCTCAAATTCATATGTTGAAGCCTTAAGTCCCAGACCTCAGAATGTAACTGTATTTGGAGAGAGGGCCTTTAAAGAAGTAATTAAGGCAAAATGAGACCAAGAGGGTAGGGTCCTAACTGAATAGGACTGATGTCCTTTAGAAGAAGAGAAAGAGACACCAGGGATGTGTGTGCACGGACGAAAGGCCATGTGAGGACCCAGGGAGAGAGGCTTCAGGAGAAACCAAACCGGCCAGCACCTTGATCTTAGACTTCCAGCCTCCAGAACTGTGAGAAAATTGATTTCTGTTGTTTCAGCCACTCTGTCTGTGGTATTTTGTTCTGGCGGCCTGAGCTGACGAAGTTAGTAGGGAACAACATTTAGGTGGAAGATATGGCCTAAGTATAGGCAGGGAAGTGGGAAAATCTGACTGAGCCCAGGGTGGAGGGAGATGGGTTGATAACAGGAGTCCCGGAGGTCATGGGGTCAAGTTTTATCCATTTCTGCTCCCCCCGCACTGCTGAGTACAGATTCATTTGAGCAGGTCTTCACAGGATATAGTTGGCGGAATTCTAAAGATGGTTCGCCAAGATTCCTGTCCCCTGGTGATTCATCAAACCCTACTCTAGGCACTGCTGTGAAGGGATTTTGCATGTGTGGTTCAAGTGCCAAGTCAACTGATTTTAAGATGAAGAGATTATCTGGATGGGCCTGACCTGATCAGGGAAGGCTCTTAGAAGAGGAAAGCTTTCTGCTGGTGGCAGAAGAGGAAGTCACTGAGACTGCAGGCATGGGGGGATTTGATACACCTTCCCTGACTTGAAGATGGATGGATCGTGTGAGCAACAATGTGGTGCCTTCAGGAACTGAGAGAGGCTGCTGGCTGAGAGCCAGGAAATGGGGACCTCTATCTTAACAATGGCAGGAACTGAATTCTGTCACCATCTGGCATGAGCTTGGAAGAGGAGTTTTCTTCCGTTTCCAGCTGAGGCTCAGCCTTGTTCCAGCCTTACGATTCCCTGAGCAGAGAGCCTGGCCCTGCCATGCCAGACTTCTGTATTAGCTACAGAACTGTGAGCTAATAAAGGGGGTCATTTAAGCTGCTAAGTTTGTGGTATTCTGCCTCCCAGGAATAGAAAATGAATAGAGGAAACCGGAGCAGTGGAGGGCGGGCAGGAGGCCACGGCTGCCCACTTGTAACAGGCGCCCAGGCAGCCCGGAGCTCGGCCTCAGCATTCCCCACCGTGCGGTTGGCTAGGGGGTCCTAGGCAGCTGTGCTCAGCACCCCCAGGTCACCAGAGAGCCTCAGATCATCCTGGTCAGGGGAAGTCAGAGCAGGAAGGACCCAGTCTTTCATCCCTCCCATTTCACACCTGGGGGGGCTGGAGGTTTGCAGCAGAGACGGAACCCCGCAGAGTAGTGAAGGAGTTGGTTCAGGAAGCCCTCCTCCAGGGCCGCCTGGGTGGCTCAGTCGTTAAGCGTCTGCCTTCGGCTCAGGTCATGATCCCAGTGTCCTGGGATCGAGCCCCGCGTCGGGCTCCCTGCTCAGCGGGAAGCCTGCTTCTCCCTCTCCCTCTGCCCCTTCTTGTGTTCCCTCTCTCGCTGTGTTTCTCTCTCTCTGTCAAATAAATAAATAAAATCTTAAAAAAAAAGAAGAAGAAGAAGCCCTCCTCTGGAACCCCAGCTCCACACTTACCAGCTCTCTAACCTTGGACAGGCCGTATCAGCTCTCCAAGCCTCAGTTTCCCTGTCTGTACAATGGGGATGGGCGAGGAGCGAAGGGCTTCTGGGCAGAGGGGAGAAAGTGGGCACAGACGCAGGTGCAGATGGTGTGACTTGAGTGCAGGGTGGGTGACAGAATGGAGAGTGGTCTCGGGCATTGGGCACAGGGCCACATTGTGAGTGCCAGGCAAGGAGTTTGGGCCCCATTGAGAAAGGTGTGTTTCAGGGGCAATCTGGGTCACAGGGGACAGGTGATGAGAGCCAGTCCCAGCAGTCCAGGTTCCAAGTGATGAAGATTTGGAGGCAGAGAGGAGGGGACGAGGGGCGGAGCCTGTGGGATTCTCAGGAGGTAGAACAGACAAAACATAAGCAAAAGAGCTACAAGGTGCCTGAGTGCCTGGTGAACTGTCTAAGGTGGCCGGCAGAAAACTGTTCAGTGTACTCGGCCATGAGGAGACGGGCCCTCAGAGGTGGCCCCCCGCTGTCTGGCCTGGGGCTATGGGTGGGCACTGGGAGTGAGGCGGAGGGCAGGGTGGCTGGCGGAGGGGGTGACAGGCTGACTTTGAACCAGATGAGGGTGAGGTAGGCAGAGCCTGTCTTCAGGGGCCAGATAATGGGATTTGGACCTCTGAACCTGAGACAGAGCCCCGGCAGCCATTCGTGTGCAGAGGGGATGCAGGCCGCCAGGGGTCTGAGGGGAGGGGTGGGCATAGGGACAGACGTGGGAGAAGGTGGACTGTAGAGAAGCCGCAGAAGGAAGTGGCAGCCAGGGAGGCAGGAGAAAAACCATGAGGGGAGTTGGTCTTGGAAGCTGCTGAGGGAGGAATGCATTTCGAGGAGGGAAGGGAGCGACAGTGTTCAGTGCTCCACAGAGTAAAGAGAAGGAGCGGGAAGGGGCTGCCAGGGTCACCAAGGGCGCCCTTGAGGTCTTTGCCCAGAGCCCCCTCCAGGCTGCGGAGGGCTGCGGAGGGCTTGGGGTGAGCTTGTGGAGGCACCCAGGAGACATGCCCCGCACAATTCTCACCGGTCAGGTGGGAACCAATATAGGAGTGAGGGTTGTGGTGAAAAACTAAATCAGGGTCGGGAAAGCCCTTCTGGCAAGAGAGATGCATAGTTCCAAAGGCAGGTGGGCAAGGGGAGTGTTGGAAATGGCTGGCAAGGCCCTCAGTGCCCAGCAGGTGGCAGCACGTCATCAAGTGACACTTCACCTCTCCGGACCAAGACTGCATTTTATCATCTCATCTATTTATCGGCACCTGATGAGCACTGGGTGTTATACATACAGTGGCTAACTGAACGTAATAAAAAAAAAAAGAAAAAAGTAAATTCAGTTAGCCAACATATAGTACATCATTAGTTTTGGATGCAGTGTTCAATGATTCATTCGTTGCGTATAACACCCAGTGCTCATCACAACACGTGCCCTCCTTAATACTCATCACCCTGTTTCCCCATCCCCCCTAATTGAATTTAAATAAAAAAAAGAGAATGCTTTGCACGGCTACTATGTGCTGAGCTCTGGGCTAAGCACTGGAGATTTTATATATAGATCTCTCTCTTTCGATCTATATATATCCTCATGGAGCCTACATTTTGGTTAGAGGCAGATAAAACAAGCAAGTGAATGATCATAACTGTCAAGTAACTCTCTCAACTTCAATGCTTTATCTTCTCTGGGTCCCAGGGGAATCTTTCTAGAACGTGACATATATCCCTTCCTCCATGAACCGAACAGTACCGTGCTTGTTTGTGGGACAGATAGAACGCATTTTTCCAAAGATGGCCACTCTAGTATGTCCCATCCCATTCCATCTCCCTTGTAATGTGACTTTGACACTCCTCCAATTGACAGAAAGGAGTCTATATGCCGCCCTCTTGCATCCAGGCAGGGCTGTGACGGTGGAAGGGCACTTTATGACTTTTGAGTTGGGCCATAACAGGCAGCACAGCTTACACCTGCTTCTCTGGGGACATTGGAACCCGGTCACCAAGTTGTGAGGAAGCCCGAGCAGCCCGTGGAGAGATCCCACAGAGATGACCTGAGGCCAGCAGCCCACGGCCCTGGCTAAGTTTTCAGCCAACAGTCAGCATCAAATGCTAGCCACGAGAGGAAGCCAGCTCGGAAGTGGGTATTCCAGGCTCCGGGCTGGTTGTCCCAGCCGACCCCACACTGAGCAGAGAGATGAGTTGTCTCTCTGATTGCAGAACTGTGGGCAAAATGATGGCTATTGTTTTAAGCCACTTAAAATTTGAGGTAGTTTGTTATGCAGCAATAGATAGATACAAGTCATTAGGTTACTACTTATGAGGGCCTACTCTCTGTTGGGCTCTTTGCTAGGAGCTGGGGCTATAGGGTAAACAGGGCAGACACAGTCTCTGCTGTTGTGGCATTTACTGTCCAGCTGGGAAAACAAAGTGTGATCAAAGCACTGTAATTTGCTGGCTAACCTTGAAGCCGTGACAAGGTTACCTGGCTCCAGGCACCTCACTTTTTCCCTTATCTCCAGGTATAGTCCGCGAACGGTTAACCTTCCATTCCTGCGTCACTCGAACCTCCCATGAGAAAGTGGCTACTGAGAACATCCAGGGAAGCCCGCCCCCCCCCCCGGTGACCCCGCCCGTGAGTCTCCCCACTCACACCACCTCCAGAGCCCTTGCTGCAGTCCAGGCCACCATTTCCCACCTTCGTTCCCAGCAAGGCTTCTCACCACCCCGGCATGAGACCAAAGTCTGCCAGGGCTCCCAAGACTCTGAGCGAAGCAGCCCCAGTTGTATCCCCAACCCCGCCTCGCAGCACTCTCCCCTTCCCTCCCTTTCCTGTCCTCAGGATGCACGAAGCTTTCTCCCACGTCAGGATCTTAGCACCTGCTGTTCTCTTCTCTTCCTCCTGTCCCTGTTCTGTCCTACACCGTGACGGGCCCAAGTATATGTGAGGACACCCCAGACTGCAGGTGTAAACGGCATCATAAACACCCCTCTCCATGGCCACTCCCAGGCCTCAAGATGTGGGCCCTGGCAGAACAGTCTGCTGTCAGGTGGATGGACCTAGAAAAGAGACTAGAATATCTGAGTAGAAAATACCAGGGTCCCAGGTACCTTGAGATGGAGAGAGACCTCTTCAAAGGCCTTGCCCAACGGGGCTGCCTGGAGCCAAATGGGAGCCCCAAAGAAAGAATATTTGTAGCGGTAGACTTCTAGGTCCAGTGACCAAATGGGCATTATCAGGAGTGAGCTGGGAAATGCATCCACCGTGTCAGTAACTGCAGGGAGTATGGAGCTTGGGGGATCCTCAAAGAAGCTTCAAAACACACCATGATAGAAAGAGCCAGCCTTGAACCTCTGCCAAGCTCAGGAATCAATGCTTCAGGAAAGTACCAGACCTGTGATCTCTCTCCCTGCCCCACCCCCCGAACTTGGACTCTGGAGGGGAGGTGAGCAAGGTGGAATGATGGAAGAAGGCTGCCCTGGTTCGACTTGGAAACTCAGTGGGGAAGGGGGGGTGTAGTGGGTTATCTCATTTTTTCCTCTCCAGACTCTGTTCTGCTTACCCTTTACCCATCTGCTGTCACTCCAGACTCAGGGTGAGCAGGAAGGAGAGGGAGGAGAGACGGAGGGCAGGAAAGGTGTTGGTGGCGCTCTCTGGGAGGGTTGGAGGCCCAAATGTTGGCTCTTCCTTGTGTGGACCGCCCTGTGGGTGCACTGGAGACACCACCCATGGGTAGGCCATTCCCTGAACAGGGTGACGTGACCTCAAAGCAAGTGCTGACGCCATCTCCCCACCAGCGCATACCTCCTCTTGGGTGCGCTACCGGACCCCATCAGCCCTCTTCACTCCTGCTCTCCACTCAGTCCAGGGGCCGGGCTCTCCGGGGGTGCTCTTGAAGGCCCCTATCAGACCTGAAGTGGGAGGAGGACAACATTCCTTCAAGAAACCCTCTTTCCAGTTTCGCTTCTAGTCGAACACTTCTGCCTGGTGGCACGTGTTGGATGAAAGGTCAAAACCCAATTTGGTTGTCAACTTTCTGTAAATCTTGCACTTCATTTCAGATTGGGGTGGGGAGCGCAGCTCTTGGGTCCATTTTTCTTTTCTTTTTTTTTTTTTTTAAAGATTTTATTTATTTATTCATGAGAGACAGAGAGAGAGAGGCAGAGGGAGAAGTAGGCTCCCAAGGAGCAGAGAGCCCGATGCGGGACTCGATCCCAGGACCCTGGGATCATGACCTGCGCCGAAGGCAGGCGCTTAACCATCTGAGCCACCCAGGTGCCCGGGTCCATTTTTCTTACCTACGGAGCTTTGACTAAAATCTTGGAGATAGGAAATGCCTTTTGAAAAGTTCTTGTTACATGAATGATTTTGCACCTGGACAGGTTCAAGATGTACCTCAATGGCATCAAGATGATTTTAAGCTAAAAACGTCTGAATACACAGCAGCCACAGAAAAAAAAAACCTTATCTAAACTTCTTTTGCAGATGTGAGCAGAACCTCCTGAAAATTACAGTTGCCATAAATCCTCCCTCTCTGGGAAGTCTGCAGCCAGAAAGGAGACTAACCATCATAACTGGGATGAGTAATTGCTTAAATAAACTTTATCTGAAACTGTCCTACCTTCCATTTATTTTTCCATAGAAGCTCTTTCTCCTTATTAAGAGGGCTTATATACCTATCTTCAGATATCTGGGGAGCCAGTACACCGAAGGCTCCCTGGTAAAGAAACTTTGTCTTCTCCCCTCTTAATCTGTTTGTTGTTAGTTAATTCACAGGCCTCCAGAACTGAACCTAAGTCAGTAGAAGAAAATTTTTTTTATCCCAACACATTCTCCTCTTGACAATAAGCGTATGGATGGCCATCTAAGATTTTCTCTCTGGTACTGAATTCTAACTTCTTGCTCTGAGAATGTTACTGCACAGCAGAGTTCACTCATTCTCTCCCTCTCCTGCATGCTAATCGGATTAGAAGAAGAGATGGGAGAAAAGAAAACATATGAGAGATTATACTGCTAAATTTATTACTCATCTGTAGAAACCATTGTACCTCCAGTTTCGCCACAAACAAGGAAGAGCTGTTGTATTGCTGGGGAGCAGCTGTACGGAAGGAACGCTTTCTCAGTTCCAAAGTGATCATGGCCAGGAGAGTGGATGAATTATGTTTGTTTTTACAGTCTGGTCTAATTGCTCTTGAGTGGAATGTAGAATGTCACCAGGTGGCTGATTACAAATGACTGGACAAAAAAAAAAAAAAAATCAATAGCTTGTATTTTAGTTAGCGTGGGCTGCCATAATGAAATACCAGGGACTGGGTGGCTTAAACAATAGGAATTTATTTCTCACAGTTCTGGAGTCTGGGAAATCCAAGGTCAAGGTACCTGTAGATTCTTTTCTTTGGGGAGGGCCTCTTCCTAGCTTGCAGATGCCAACCTTCTTGCTGTGTCCTCACATGGCAGTGGAGGGGACGGGTGCAAGGAGAGCTCCTTCTTATAGGGACGCTAACCCTGTCACAGGGGCCTCAGCCTCATGACCTCATCAAAGCCTAATTACCTTCCAAAAGCCCCCTCTCCAAATAGTATCACATGGGGGGCTTCCGCATATGAGTTTGGGGCGGGGACACGAATATTCAGTTCATAAGTTTCTCTATGAACAAAGACTAACCAGTTAAGAAGTACTGTAATAAATACAACACAAAAGGGGAGCCTGGATGGCTCAGTTGGTTAAGTGTCTGCCTTTGGCTCAGGTCATGATCTTAGGGTCCTGGGATTGAGCCCTCATCAGGGAGTCAGCTTGTTCCCTTCCCACTGTCCCTCCCCCAACGTGTGCATGCACACACGCGAGAGCTCACACACGCGAGAGCTCGAGAGCTCGCTCTCTCTGTCAAATAAAATCTTAAAAAAAATAAATACAACACAAGTGTTTGTATTACAATGTGTCGTTTTTATTTCTCTTTCTGCCTGTTCTTCCTTGGATCTTGCCAGCAGACATCAAACCCACCTCCTCATTCCCCTCCTGCCAGAAACTCAACTGACCCTCCCTGAGAATTACATGTGGAGTCCTCTGACAGGAGAATCAGGTGTGGGGAAAAAATGTGTTTCAATAGAAAATTATGTACCATCTGTAACACACCTTTATGGTTCATTAGATTCTAGCCCTGTTCATTGAATTTGAGTGACTTTGCAACTCTTCCTACCTTGTAAGTAACTGATATATAAATGCTCTCCTGTCTGGTAGTGATTTTAATTGACTTCCTCCTCACTGTGGAAAAATCACTTTTGTCCTTTTTGTAATTCATTTCAACATTCCTTTACTCCCTATAAATTTGTGCTGTTTGGAGTTTTCCTTTGAATCGGTCATAATATCTGCTTGGTTTTTCCTCAGATCATATGAATAAAATAACCTCTTCAACATGGGTTCATTTTTTTTTTTAAGATTTTATTTATTTATTTGACAGAGAGAGACACAGCGAGAGAGGGAACACAAGCAGGGGGAGTGGGAGTGGGAGAAGCAGGCTCCCCGCAGAGCAGGGAGCCCGATGCGGGACTCGATCCCAGGACCCTGGGATCATGACCTGAGCTGAAGGCAGTCGCTTAACCAACTGAGCCACCCAGGTGCCCAGCATGGGTTCATTTTTTACATCTGTATGAAAGTCATGAGATCTCACCTTTTTCTGAAAATTATCTTTTAACACAGGCCAGCCTTTGGGAGGAGAAGTGGCAAGACTCAGCTTCTGAAGAGGGACTGGCTGAATCTCTGAGCCCCATGTCTTCTCCATCTTGGGTCATGGCCCCCCTCCTTCCAGTTGTTCAGGCCCTAAAACCTAGAGGTCATTCTTGACCCTTCCCTTGCTTGCATGCCCCAATCCAATCCTGTGGTTGGCTGAATAATGGCCCTCGAAGATGTTCACAGCCTAATCTCTGGAACCTGTGAATATGTTACCTTCTATGGCAAAGGGGACATTGTAGATGTGACAAATTAAATATTCTGAGATGGGGATAGCATCTGGATAATTTAGGTGGACCCAATCTAATCACAAGGAAGGCAGGAGGACAAGTCAGAAAAGGGGGTGTGAACACAGAAGCAGAAGCTGGAGTGATGTTCAGCCCCAGGGATTGTTCAGACAACTGCATTGCTGCAGCTTGTCAGGGGCCATGCATACTTAGAACAGCAAGATACTCAGCTCCAAAGTCCCATTTCAAGTTAGCTTTCTCAGAGCACTCCTGCTATTAGCTGTTGCAGGTCAGGTTCCCTGGGACTCAGACTCTGAGATGCAGATTCGCATGTATTTCTCAGGAGTTCTCCTAAGACCAAGAGCTGTGGGCAAGGGATGGGAGGAGATGGACTCCTGAGAGGAGTGGGGTACAGTTGAATTGGAAGGCAGCCACCATGAGGGCCACAGCTGGCGATCCTATAAACAGGTCTGCAGCTGGGGTACCCTTCCAGGTTGTCTGCACATGGGGCAAGAGGGCTGGCATTTCCTGTTCCTTCACTGGTGCAAGTGGGTACCTCCAGACAGAGGGTACGACCGTGCGCAAGGGAGTTTTTCCCAGCCCTAGGCAATCCTTGGAGAGAGACTCACCTGAAAGCTTTTAGCCACCAACCTTCTCAGCAGCTGGGTGGATGAGTTCTGGCAGGGGTGAAGGGACAGGGCTGGATGCCATCTATCACAGTGACCTTTTATAAAAGCTATGGGATTTTATCACCATCCTGCCTAAAGCCTTCCAATGACATAAAATAAAAGTCATGTGCAATAGTCCCTACATTCTCCCTCTGGCTCACCGGGCTCTGTCTTTTTAGCCTTCTTCCTATTCATTTGCTCAACATTTGCTGAATATTTACTATGGACTACACAAGGTTCTAGATCATAGATCACAAACTGCTCATAGGCCAAATGTGAGGCTACTTGTTTTTATAAATAAAGTTTTATTGGAACAGAGCCACACCTATTTGTGTAAATATTGTCTGTGGCCGCTTTCATGCTACAACAGCAAAAGGCTGCACAGAGACCATATGGCCCACAAAGCCTAAAATATTTACTATTTGATCCTTTACAGAAAAAAGGTTTGCTAACATCTCTTCTAGTTTCAGTGCTGTCTGATATATATTGCAAGCCTCAAATTTGAGCCACATATGTAATTTTAAATTTTCTAGTAGCCACATTAAATAAGTTTATAAAAAAGAAACAGGTGAATATGATCTCACTCATATGTGGAACTTAAGAAACAAAACAGATGAACATAAGGGAGGGAAGGAAAAATAAAATAAGATGAAAACAGAGGGAGGCAAACCATAAGAAACTCTTAACTATAGGAAACAAACTTAGGGTTGCTGGAGGGGAGGTGGGTGAGGGCATGGGGTAACTGGGTGATGGGCATTAAGGAGGGCACATGATGTAACGAGCACTGGGTGTTACATTCAACTGATGAATCATTGAACTCTACCTCTGAAACTAATAAAAAAAAGAAACAGGTGAAATAAATTTCAATAATATATTTTATACAACCCAATATGTCCCACTATCATTTCAACATATAACTAATATAAATTATCA
>NC_138369.1:57945916-57972991 GCF_054177405.1 Leptonychotes weddellii
CCAATGTCTATCACCCAGCCACCCCATCCCTCCCACCCCACCCCCCACTCCAGCAACCTCAGTTTGTTTCCTGAGATTAAGAATTCCTCATATCAGTGAGGCCATATGATACTAGTCTTTCTCTGATTGACTTATTTCGCTTAGCATAATACCCTCCAGTTCCATCCACGTCATTGTAAATGGCAAGATCTCATTCTTTTTGATGGCTGCATAATATTCCATTGTATAGATATACCACTTCTTCTTTATCCATTCATCTGTCGATGGACATCTGGGCTCTTTCCACAGTTTGGCTATTGTGGACATTGCTGCTATAAACATTGGGGTGCATGTACCCCTTCGGATCCCTACATTTGTATCTTTGGGGTAAATACCTAGTAGTTAAATGCCATTTTCTAAGGTTAAATTTACTTGCAGATTTAGGCTTGCACTAACTTGTAGCTGGGGCTATAGCCTTAAGGCAACTATGATATGCACGTGCAACACAGTCAAGTGCGCTGTGAAGGCCTTTGTCTATTACTGTGTTCTTGTGTGTGCATTCCCAGGGCTTGATTATCCCTTTCATGCACAAATAAAGTAAAACGGTTTGAATACTTAGGTAGCTCTAAAGCAGGTGGTTCTTACAGAGCTTATTTTAGTCTGATAAAAACCTCCTCATGTTTATCTTCCCAAGGAAGGGATTCAGGGTTGGAAATTTTAGTAAGTTCATAGAGTACAGAAGTTGATAGAGAAAAGTCAGAAACCCACAGTCTATAATATCCAGCCAGGCCTAAGAATCTGCAAAGCTGTGGTTTAGTCGTGAGTCTAGAAAATTCCTGGATTACTTGGATTCTTTTCAGAGACAACTGGTTTAGAATCTGACCTAGGTAATGAACAATGTCTAGAAATAATTGTAATTTTTCCTTAGAGACTTGGTGTCCTTTTTCAGCTAACTGTTACAGCAAATACATGGATTCTTTCATGGATGCCTCTTCGGTGACTGATCACAGCAAGAGGGTATCTCAGTATTGTAAAAGGGTGGATTTCCCAGAGAACAGGAGTACTTAAATCTTGAAGTTGTAGGGGTCAAAGTCAGGCTACCCTAAAATGTGTCACTTTGGCATATTGATTATTTTAAATAAAAGTTACTTAAGAAAGAGCCAGTGGAAGAACACTCAGGCCCTCCTCTGTTCCTTAAAAGCAGGAAACAGATTTCTCATATAAAAATACCCTCCTTGTACTAAGAAGTGCAAAGGCATCCTTATCACCAGAGACAGGAACTTTAAAGCTACAAAAACTGTAGAAACAAATCTCGTTAATTTTTTCCTAATCTGTTATCTCAACTTAACTTTTGGTTAGAATTCCCTGCTAATTAAAGCAGCCAAACACCTGTTTTCTTTATCCTGTCAATTACTCACAAATTTATTGCCCTTTTGTCTAAAATGTATGAAAACTGCCTGCTTTGGTCATTTCTTTGGGCCTCAATTTCATTATTGGGCCCCCCTGAGCATGTAATAAAACCTTGCGTTTTTTTCTCTTGTTAATCTGTCTCATGTAAATTTAAGTCTTAGTCCAGCTGGAAGACCTTAAAGGGTAGAGGAAGAATTTTTCCTTCCCTACAAAGTACTTGAGAGAAATAAGAAGGGGCCTCAGGAAACTCCTGAGGCACGACTGTCCAGGTATATTGTTG
Source organism: Leptonychotes weddellii (assembly GCF_054177405.1). Classification (NCBI taxonomy): domain Eukaryota; kingdom Metazoa; phylum Chordata; class Mammalia; order Carnivora; family Phocidae; genus Leptonychotes; species Leptonychotes weddellii. The sequence goes on from NC_138369.1 coordinate 57,947,586, forward strand.
GTTGTTCCAAGTGAAGGTAAAGAGATATAGGCTGTTGAAGTCCTCATGGATGCTGAAGAAGGCTGAGCAGAGGTTTACAACAGTGCATCATTTTGAGGCAAGTGGTGATGAAGGGTAGTCAGAAGAAAGGCAGGCAGGGATAAGGGGCCCCCTGCCCTAAGAGGAAACCACCCTTAAAAGAACTTTACAAGGAGCCCTCCACCCTTTCCCATGTGATAGGTAGATGGCAACTACTTGATTGGAGGGTTAATCAGATTAAAACAGCTCTCCAACAAGGCCATAAAAACCCCTAGATCTAAACACCAAATCAGCAACCCTCTCAGGTCTCCTCCCTCTTTGGGAACTTTGTACTATCGCTCAATAAACTTTGCTTTGCTGCCCACCACTCTTCATCTGGTCTACCTCTTCATTCTTTGAAGCGGCAGGACCAAGAACCGTGGGCACTAAAGGAAAAGAAATTCTGTAACAGTGGGACTTCTGACAAAAGGGGGTTTGGGTGCAGAACAACTGGGAAATGGGGAATGACTGTCTTGTTAATTGATCTTAAGTCCTGGACACACAGCCATCCTCGTGCATTGGATTTCTGAACCGGCAAGATCGGGTGTGTTGCAGGGACAGGTATAGGGAAGGACAAGCCCCTGGGCGATTAGGCCTTCTACTCCGGGTGTGAGGCCTTGTGTGGCCTCAGGTTTGAATGGACATTGAGGTAATTTAGGTGGAGGTTTAGTTATATCTATCTGAATCTTTATAGGTTCTGCACTTTTTATTCTTCCAACGGCAGTATTAGAAGTAGGCCACAGGGGCGTCTGGGTGGCACAGTCAGTTAAGTGTCTGACTATTGGCTTCAGCTCAGGTTGTGATCTCAGGATCATGGGGTTGAGCCCTGTGTCTGGCTCCATGCTGAGCATGGAGTCTTCTTGAGATTCTCTCTCTCCCTCTGCCCCTCCCATTTGTGCTCTCTCTCTCTCTGAAATAAATAAGTCTTTAAAAAAAAGTAGGCCACAGATTTTCAGGCACCTCAATTAAATTAGGGAAATTTATGGGGAATTCTTCTTCTTCTGTGTCAAGGACGGACTATAAGGAACATAAAATATCAGGTTCGACTTGGTCAGGAATTCTAAGGTGAGGTCTCCATTGGAGGCAAAACCTATTAGCCCTTTAATTTTTCATTTTTTTAAAGATTTGTTTATTTTTTGAGAGAGAGAGAGAATGCGCATGTGAGCACATGGTGGGGGGAGGGGCAGAGGGAGAGGGAAAGAGAGAATCTCTAGCAGACTCCCTGCTGAGCAAGGAGCCCAATTCGGGGCTCAGTCCCATAACCGTGAGATCATGACCTGAGCCGAAATCAAGAGTTGAACGCTTAACCGACTGAGCCACCCAGGCGTCCCAACATATGCCCTTTTGATTTAGACAGAAGATCTCTGCCTAGGGATGGGCTGTATCACATTGTAAAGAGTGTTTTTCAGTAGAAGGTACCAGAGCCATTTGTACTGATTGTGATAAATTCTCTCTGAACTCTGTTAGATAACCCCACCATGGACACTTCCTTTTTACTCTGAGGGATTTGTTGCTTTATGAGGGTGGCATTTGAAGTAGAAAGCATAGCTCAACTAGAATTTGACAAGGTATCCCATTAATTTTTATTTTGGTTTCCCCTTGGCTGTTTAGGAGAATTATTGGTAATAATTCACTGGAGAACCCCTTAGAGCCCATCAACTATGGGTGAGGCCCCTATGGAGTCCCTCCTTTGAAGGTAGACATGAGGATATTTGAGAATTTACATAGGACCGTTGAGGACAAGCTCTCATCTAGTGTCCCAGTGTCTTATACCTGAGGCATTACTCTTTGGACCAGCGTTTTTTCTGATGATGGACCTGTAGGGGGGTGCGTGGGAGAGGTGTTATTTTGAGTTTCTGGTCTTGAAGCTGTTGGAGCCACGAGGCTATTAGTTTGGTGGATTTTTGTTTGTGATCTTGCTCAGGGTCCTTTCAAAATGCTCAGCTATGGTCACGAATTCAGTCAGGCAGTGGCCTCCCATCTTATTTTCAACCACTGATCTCAGGAGATGATCCACTTACAAAAAGCAGCTAAAGCAGGCTGGGTGACCTTATTTATTGTATGGAACCCCACATGCCATAGAAAAAGGCCTTCCAAATGGGCTTGAAAACCTGCCACAGATTTATCTTTATTTTGTCTGCATGTTTTTGTATCATATAACAATCAGTGCAAGCAGGAAAGACTCTAGGAATGGCTTATAAAAAGTTCAGTTGCTATTCTGCCTGTACTTTCTGGTCGAGGATCTCTAATTCATCGCTCTTGGGGTTTTGCCATCTTGCTTCCTGTATCCATCTGGGCTTCCCCAGGAGCTGCCAACAAGTGCACAAGCTAATAAAGATCTGGCAGCCCAGGGTCATGGGCCCAGATAATGACTCTACACTCTTTAAAAAGCTTTTGAGTTTCCTCCCGTAGTTGTAGGAAATTCTGTAACATTGGTCCTATCCTTCAGTCTTTGACCAAGGACTGAGGATACCTCAGCATTGTTTGTCAGCAACCTTGGGTAGTTTTATTTTAAAAGGTAACCGTCTTGGGGCGCCTCAGTAGCTCAGTTGGTTAAGGGCCGACTCTTGATTTCAGCTTGGTTCATGATCTCAGGGTTGTGAGATCCAGCCCCACATGGGTCTCCTCGCTCAATGGGGAGTCTGCTTGAGCTTCTCTCTCCCTCTCCCTACATCCTTCCCTCTCTGTGCTCACTCACACACACACTCTCTCTCTAAAATAAATAAATAAAATCTTAAAATCCAAGAACTGTCTAATAGTCTCTTCAGGGGGAAAGGCAGTTCAGACAGAGAATTTGGTAAAATGTGAGCACTCAGGTGAAAAGAGACTGCAGGGAAGTGGTATCAGTCAGTCCTATCATCTTATGTTTTAGGTATCTCTTGCATCTTTAATTTTTCATTAGCCTTTTGTAATGAGTCTCTTAGTAAAGCTATTTTGGAATCTTGAAGCCTTTTGGAAGTTTCTGCATACCAGTTAAAGTAGGTATCCTATTTTTGTTTATTCAACTTGGAATACCTTGAGCATTTCTCAAGTGCATTTCTTAAATGAGCAATCTTGTTTAACTGGAATGTTGCTCATAATGGCCTTTGTAATACTACATGACTTTTAGTAAAATTTACCATTTTGCCACGTATCCGCAGCTTCCAGTATTATAGTTCTTTTGTTGTTGTTGTTTTCTTGTTTGCTTTATTTTTGAGAGGGAAGATTTTTTTTTATTAATTGAAGTTAAATTTATAAACTTTTTGTCATTAAGTTAAAGATGCAGAGCAAGAAGTTCTGTTTGATGGAGCAGGAGAGCCATGGGATGATAAAGTGAAGTCAGTTCATGTCCTATCCTCCTCGGTACCCGAATCTCCAGTGAGGTTACAGAGCCATATCTGTTTCATGCTCCCATTCCTCACAACACTCCAAGAATCCGCTCGGAAGAATCTGTATACTGTCAGTTCCTCCAGCTCCCCTCCGATGGGCTGGGACTCATTCTTCAGCACCCCAGTGCTCCCAGAGACCAGCTCCAACAGCTCATCCTTCTGTTCCAGATAGCCTGCTGCTCCTCAATGAAATGGGAGTTGGCTAACTGGACCTCGTGGTCCAGGCGTCCTTATTTCTCTGTCATCCGGCACTCCAGCTCTGACAACCACTGTCCCCTAGCAGTGCCTGTCTAGTTTTTCGTTCAGTGAACGCCCGCACAGACGAAGCTGACATCTGATCCGTCATGTCCCTGACAACTTGCCAAGTACTTGGGACACAGGTTTTTCTTATACTTAATTCAGTCGTATCGAGGTTGAATTTTCTAGCATTTGCTTCAACTATGCTGATGATCTCGTCAAGGTCCTCTAGATTCCACTCTATTTATTTATTTATTTAAATTAACATATGATGTATTATTTGTTTCAGGGGTACAGGTCTGTGATTCATCAGTCTTACATAATACACAGCACTCCCCACAACACATACCCTCCCCAATGTCCATCACCCAGCCACCCCATCCCTCCCACTCCCCACCACTCCAGCAACCCTCAGTTTGTTTCCTAAGATTAAGAGTGTCTTATGGTTTGTCTCCCTCTCTGGTTTCTTCTTGTTTCATTTTTCCCTCCCTTTCCCCATGATCCTCTGCCTTGTTTCTCAAATTCCACATATCAGTGAGATCATATGATAATTGTCTGTCTCTGATTGACTTATTTCACTTAGCATAATATCCTCTGGTTCCATCCACGTCATTGCAAATGGCAAGATTTCATTTTTTTGATGCCTGCGTAATATTCCATTGTATATATATACCACTAGATCCCACTCTATACTCCCAGAGGTTGTTTCTCAGCTCATTGGTGGTCCAGTCGATTTCTTTCCTCCTTGCTAAGGAGGGGTCCTGGAGGAGCTCTGTCCATCTCTGAAATAATCCCTGGGTGGTGTTGACTGCTTTCTGTACCTCACCTTTCACCACAAAGAAGGGGTCCTCCACAGACATGGCCTCCCAACCCCAGGCTGCCTCATGCCAACTCTGCTCACAGGGCACCTGCACCCTCCCAGCCTCCCTCTGCTGACCCCATGGGCCTGCCACAGCCAGGGCCGCTTCCTTATCCTGGGGAACCCAGAGCAGCTGGTGCACATGGAACCGCTGTGGGTCCAGCACTCGATCACTCTGCAGACCGAATCCCAGACTCTGATGCCGGCCCCCTTGCCCGCCTCTTCCCCTGCCAGGACTATAGTTCTTAAGCATAAAAGAAGCACAAGTGATAGAAGATGGCACGCTCAACTCTTCAGATAGAAAGAATCCCATTTAAACAAATTTTATTCACCTGAGGCCTTCTGCTGGACCTGGTCCAGTTCTTAAACTGGATGCAGACCTACTCCAGCCGTAACCACAAATAATTCCTAGCATGGCAACGGTTGGAATTTTCCACTCAGAAACCTGGGAATTGAGATCCAAAGGACTAGAAGCTTGGTTCCAGGCAGAACTGTCTGGCAGCTCACTTGGCTCTGGGAAAAATCCTCTGCCAGCTCAATCTGACCTGCCCTGTAAAGGAAAGCCAATTGGATTGGGAGCTCGGTGCAGAGGGCAGAGCTCAGAACTGAGAGGAACTTACCTATGACCCTCAGAAATGGCAAGAAAAATAGTGAACTCAAAGGCGTCGAGGGGTACCATGCCTGTGTTTCTCACTGACCCCCAAACGCCGCCAGAAGACTGCCTCAGATCTTGTCACTGTATCAAATCTGTTGAAGAACAAAAATTCGGTGTCACCTGGAGTTTGAGTTGCTGCACGAGGGTGTCAAAGACAATAACCAACCACAAACTGAGAGGGCAGAAATCCAGAAATGCATTGCATACAGCCAGCCAAAAAAGCTTTAAGACTAAAGACAAAACAAAACCAATTACCACTACTCCTAAGAAGATAAACTTTGTGAATGATGAAATGTTGATAAAGCTTTTGTAGATACACAAAAGGAACTTGCACATTTCTCAACAGCTGATTCCTCAGCAGAGTCATGAAAATGTTGATGAAGCAATTAATGGCTCAGTTGTGATACACTGGTGATACATCAAATATTTCAAAAAGACCAATAAATTAAATGTTTTATATAGTTTTATTTTTAAAAATTTTGTTAATATACAGGCTTTGGCACATTTAAAAAAAAGATTTTTTTATTTTAGAGAGAGAGAGAGAGGAGAGAGGGGCAGAGGGAGAGGGAAAGGAAAGAGAGAGAGAATCTCAAGCAGACTCCCCAGTGAGCTTGGAGCCCAATGCGGCGCTTGATTCCCATGACCCTGAGATGATGACCCGAGGTGAAATCAAGAGTCAGAAGCTTAACTGACTGAGCCACCCAGATGCCCTGGCATTGGTACATTTTTAAAACTAACTACATACACAGACCTTTCTTATAATCTGGGAAAGTGGAATGTCAGAAGTCATTAAAATGTGATAAACTTAAAGCATTAAAACAGAAGGCACTTCACAAAATCTGTTCACTGTAACAGCTGATATATCCTCATGTACATCCTTCACTTTATAAGTGGAGTCAATGTGTGTCTGGATCGGAGGACCCACAAATATGGACAGTATCATGGAAGTAAAAAAATATAAGATAAATGAATAATGAGCCCTTGGCCAATTTTTTTTTGGTTTTTGATGACCTTAAGTCTACTTTAACTTTTCTCTCATTAAGAGGGAAAAAACAGAAGGATTCAGAATTGGAAGAAAAGGTGAAATCCCAGAATGTAATTACTTGTGGGTGGGGGGATTGGTGGGTATTAAATCACTTTTTCCCCTGGAAAAAAACAAAAACAAAAATTCAGCTGAGTTACCTTGAGACCTGATTGACTTACCCAACAATCCCTGAACAGGGCAGCATCCTACCTAATAAATAGACAGGCTCTCTCCAAGGAGCTCTACAAAATGGAAGGCTTTTATAGGAAGGAGGGCAGAACAAGGAGCTTATTAGCAAAAGAAAAAAAAAAGGATTATTTCAGGCATGGTTACCTTCCCTTGGTGGGGAAGGCTGGGGTCTTATCAGGCAGATGACCTTACTAATGCTGACCAGGAAATGCCAGACTGGTTTAAAATTCCACTCCTGGGACAGGTTGAAACTTTAATTAAATCTTGGTTTGCTATCCTGGGGGCAAATGACTCCACCTTGGGCCTATTATTTCTTTTGTCTTTTAACAGTTGTAAGAGTGATAAATGCACAAGGTAGACATTCAAATCTAAGAAAAGGTATGCAACCAGGAGTAATTAAAAGTAAACCTCCCTCCTAGAATTTCCCTTCCTTGCTCTCCTGAGATGGATTCATTATTTCTCGCCCCTTTCTTCCTTTGTTTATGCCCTTATTTTGTTGGGATACATCCCACTACTATGAAGTGTGTGTTTATGCTACCCTTAAGTTGTATTGGTAATTGAGCTGGGTCTAGAATTCTAGAATTTTTAAGGCTTGGTGTTTGGCTTCTAGCCCTCAGGGTTGCTGATGATGGTCTGATATTCCTTTCTTTGCAGGTGACATTTACTGCTGTTACAGTATATAGTTTCACACCAGAAGCTTTTTAGATTGCGTCTGGATGCCTAGTTCTGAGACCTGACCATCTGTGACTAGTTGTGGGTCTTTTTAAATTTAGTCTATGCAGCCTTTCTTTGGAGGGTCTTTCCAACTGAAGATTGTATCTCCAGCCACCTTCACGAATTATCCTAGCCCTTCATATCAACCATGAATAGTCAATGACTAACCACCAGACATCTCTGCAAAATCAACAGCAAAATTGATGAAGGACCAAGATGAACAAACAGAAAAAAACAGATATAATTCAGGGAACCGAAAGTTTTAAAGTGCTGACTGGTCTCTTAAGTTTGTGACTACCAAAACCTCAAGGGGCCCAGCATGCTATTCAGTAACTGTCCTTTTCCTTATTCTACTCACTCCCCTCCTCCCCTAGACAATGATTTTATATTTTTATCTCTCTTTTCAGACTTCCAGTGTGGCCTCCCCCATCCTCATCTGCAGCTGACTACCTTGATTTCCCTGAGAATTAGACGAGTCAGAAGAGAATTCTCATGAGCTCCCAACATCGGATCTACCCAACTACCTGATCCTCTATCTTCCTCTTACTATGAAGTCATCATCCCTGCTCTTAGATCAGCCAGCTCCTTCCCCTGTGCCCTGGATCCCATTCCTTCTCTCCATCCTAGGGACACAGCTTCACCACTGCCTCCCCTCTATCCTGCGTCATTTCCCCCTCTCTACTGTATCATTCCCCCCTCTCTACTGTATCATTCCCATCAGCGTGCAAACAGGCAGGTATTTCCACACCTTAAAACACAACAAATAATCCTCTACTTTCCCCTCCAGGTACTGCCTTTCTCTCCTCTGCCCTTTGCAGGTGAACTTGAAAAACTTGTCTAAGCTAGTTGCCTCTGATTCTTCATCTCCCATTCTGTCTTTTTTTTTTTTAAAGATTATTTATTTATTTGTTTATTTGACAGAGAGAGACAGCAAGAGAGGGAACACAAGTGGGGGGGTGGGGGAGGGAGAAGCAGGCTTCCTGCCAAGCAGGGAGCCTGATGCGGGGCTTGATCCCAGGACCCTGGGATCATGACCTGAGCCAAAGGCAGATGCTTAACGACTGAGCCACGCAGGCACCCCCATCTCCCATTCTGTCTCAATCAAAGATTTTGCTCTCACTGTTCTGTCAAAATAAATCTTGTCAAGTTCAACAATGATCTCCTTATAACTAAACCTAATGTTCGATTCTCAGGTCCCATCTTATATTTGGACGCAGGCAATCATTCCTTCTTTGAACACTGTCATCACTTGGCTTCAAGGACTCGCATACTCCTGGTTGATCTCTGACCTCACCGGCAGTTCCTCCTCACTCTCCATAGCTCATTCACCCTCCAATGTCTACCCTCTTAATCTTGGAGTCTCCAGACTAAGTTCTCGAACTCTTATTTACACTCTTCATGAACTTCTTTTTGAAGACCAACTATATCCAGTATCTACAGCCCTAACTTCTCTCCCCTGATCTCGACTCATGCATTTAACTGCCTATTTAATATCTCTTTTTGGATGTCAAATAGATACCTCATGTTCAGCAAGTCCAACATTGAGCTCCCCATCTCATCATCCCTCTTCCCAAATGGTTCCTCCCAAATTCCTCCTTCCTGTCACAGAAAACAGTGATCAGCTTTCCTAGTACTCTACCTAAGAACGTGAGAATCCTCTATTTTCCTCACATGACACATCTCATACATTATATATTATATAATATAGCCATTTTCTATCCAGAATATGACATCTAATAATCACCTCCACCTACTACACTCATTTCTCACCTGGGCCTTCTAGAATAATATCCTAACTAGAATAACCACTTCTTTCCAGTTTGCCTGGTACTTTCTTGATTTTTTCACTGCAAGTTCAGTCTCAGGAAACCCCCTCAGCCCCAGGGCAAACCAGGATAATTTTTCATCCTACTTCTACCTGGGTTCTGCTTCTTCCATGGCCTCCCTACAGTCTATTTTCAGCGGGGATAAGCTGATTCTTTTGAAAAGCAAATTTTATCATGTCACTTCTCTGCTCAAAACCCTTCAGTGGCTCCCCATGCCACTCAGAGAGAAAGCTGTTGCTTTCAGTGACCTCTGAGACGTCAGGATCCACAGGCTTGAAAGCAAAGATGGAGAGTTCCATTTTGATCAGGTCGGTATGGAAGTACTTGTGGCAGCGTCCAGAAATGGAGGGAAAATTGAGAACATATTCTGTTTGTAAAACAAGAGCAGATGGTTATGGAAAAAGTTGTAAGTAAGAATTCTAGAAAATTAAAAATATTTGTTAAATTGAAAAAAACATAATAGTAGGATTGAAAGACAAAATTACATAATCTATATTTGGGGATACTAATGATAAATAAATGTCATATACATGTAGTTTGCTTATATAGTATTTCAAATCCAAAATATAAAAGTTGTATAAATATATATCTTTGTAACACGATGCCCTAAACTCCCAGAATCTTCAGTGTGCCTCTTCCCAAACCAAGGACATATGACCCCCCAAATCAGGACATCAGAAGTCAGCATTGGTGTAACACTGACATCCTATCCAAGGACCATTCAAATTTCCCCAACTATTCAACAACGTCTCTCTCCTGTTCGGTTCATGCTTTTCACTTAATAATCACATGTCTTTCGTCTCCTTCAATCTAGAACAATTCTTTAGCCTCTCCTTGTCCTTACAACCTTAAGAGTTTTAAAGAGTACAAACCTTTCATTCTGCAGGATGTTGCTTGGTGTGGTTTCCTCAGGACAGGACTCAGACATGCATTCTTGGGAGGAACATACAGAAGTGATGCTGTTCTCTTCCCAATTCATCACATCGGGAAACTCCTGATACTGACTTGTTCGGCCACTGGTGATGTTAATCTTGATTGCTTGGTTTATTTGATGTCTGCTAGGTTTGTCCACATTACATTATCATTTTTCTCTTTGTAATTGATAAGTATGTTGTGAAAAGATACTCTCAAACTATGGCAATATCCTCATCCCACTAAACCTACATTCATTTGACTTAGTATCCATTGATGATTCTTGTCTGAATTAATCACCATTGTGCTGGTTGTTTGTTCTTCTTTCTCATTCATGATTTTATTTATTTAGGTCCTTTCTCTTTTCTTTTTGATAAGTCTGACTAAGGGTTTATCAATTTTATTAATTTTTTCAGAGAACCAGCTCCTGGTTTCATTGATCTGTTCTATTGTTTTTTAGTTTCTGTATCATTTATTTCTGCTCTAATCTTTATTATTTCTGTCCTTCTGCTGGCTTTAGGCTTCGTTTGTTCTTTTTCTAGCTTGTTTATGTATAAGACTAGGTTGTTTATTTGAGATTTTTCTTGCTACTTGAGGTAGGCTTGTATTATTATATACCAGCCTCTTAGGAATGCTTTTGCTGCATTCCCAAAGGTTTTGGGCTGTTGTGTTTTCATTTTCATTTGTTTCCATGTATTCTTTTTTAAATTTCTTCTTTGATCCTGGTTGACCCATTCATTGTTTAGTAGCGTATTGTTTAATCTCCATGTATTTGTGGTCTTTCCAGACTTTTTCTTGTGGTTGACTTCAAGTTTTATAGTGTTGTGGTCAGAAAATATACATTTATAATCTCAATCTTTTTGTATTTGTTGAGGCCTGATTTGTGACCCAGTATGTGATCTATTCTGGAGAGTGTCCCATGTGCACTTGAAAAGAATGTGTATTCTGCTGCTTTAGGATGGAACGTTCTGAATATATCTGTTTAAGTCCATCCGGTCCAGTGTGTCATTCAAAGCCATTGTTTCCTTGTTGATTTTCTGTTTAGATGATCTGTCGTCCATTGATGTAAGTGGGATATTAAAGTCCCCTATTATTATTGTATTATTATCAATGAACTAAAAAAACTTTGTTTGTTATCAATTGTTTTATATATTTGGGTGCTCCCATGTTGGGGGCATAAATATTTACAGTTGTTAGATCTTCTTGTTGGATAGACCCCTTAATTATGATATACTGTCCTTCTTCATCTCTTGTTACAGTCTTCGGTTCAAAGTCTAGTTTGTCTGATGTAAGAACGACTACTCCACTTTGTTTTGACATCCATTTGCATGATAAATGTTTCTCCAGCCATTCACTTTCAATCTGCAGATGTCTGTAGGTCTAAAATGAGTCTCTTGTAGGCAGCATAGAGATGGATCTTGTTTGGGAATATGCATTTTTAAAATTCACTTCTTTAACATTATTTTTTAATCCTTCTGGAATTTTTTTCTTTACAGTATGAGGCCGGAATCTTTCTCAGTCTTTTTGCAAGTATAGCAATCAATTGTATTGTTGAAGAGTTTGTCCTTTCTTCTGCTTTAATCACAATTCCTTTGGCTGTGGTTTGTGTAAGGACTCAACTCAAGAATGCGAGGACAGTTCATGACTCATATTGGCACTATAACAGGAAAGTCAGAAACTGAGGATCCTCTACATCTTTCAAGAGCCAAGTAGTTTGTCATCTTTCATGGGCCACAGGATTTACTCATCACTGCTTCTCTCTGCCTCCTCCTTCTTATAAGCAGCTTCCTCTGCTTGCACATGTGCCTCATGGCTACCAACCTCAATCTGTCTGATTTGACCACTGGACTGCACACCATTATTGACTATGGGGTCTCTACAATGCCCATTTGAAAGGGATAATCTGCTTGACTCAGTCCAGGCTATAGATAGGTTCATCTTGGGTCTGGGGGGTCTATCTCTGGTCCAATTACCTTGGGTCAGGGCAGGGAGCAAAGTTAGAATAGTTCCTGGGGAGACCCCCTCAGCTGTAGATAAGATGAAGCAGTTTCTTTAAGAAGGATGAGTCATATGGAGGACTATCTACTAAATTTATAGTCATACATTAGTCATACATAGTCATACATTAAGTTCTCATAAGGCAAGTTTTTTAAAAATCAAGTTATAAGGGCACCTAGGTGGTGTAGTTGGTTAAGAGTCTGACTCTTGGTTTTGGCTCAGGTCACGATCTCAGGGTCCTGGGATCAAGCCCTGCATCAGGCTCCCTGCTCAGTGTGGAGTCTGCTTAAGAGTCTCTCTCCTCTCTTCCTCTGCTCCTCCCCCACAAACAAATAAAATCTTTTAAGATTTTTTTTTAAATTTATTTAGCAGAGAGAGAGAGCACAACAGGAGGAGCAGCAGAGGCAGATGGAGAAAGAAGCAGGCTCCCTGCTGAGCAAGGAGTCCGACACAAGGCTCAATCCCAGGACCCTGAGATCATGACCCAAGCCAAAGGCAGATGCTCAACCGACTGAGCCACCCAGATGCCCCAATAAAATCTTTTAAAAAATCAATTTATAGATTTTAAGAAGTGAGGACATTTGGTAAAGGTTTTGTGAATCTGAAAATTAAGGATTAGTTTGAGTTCATGGATCATCATTGAGAAACACTGACTTAAGTCCAGCACTTTAACTTCTCAGATGAGTAAACTGAGGGCCAGAGAGGACAAAGGATTTGTCCTGGTCCACATGGCCTGTCACTGGCAGACCTGGTATGAGAACCAGGGTTGGCAGTACAGTGAGGCAAACAAAGCACCGAGGATGTACAATTTAAGGAGGCCCTTGCTCTCAGAGTCATGCTAGTGCCTGAGGTGCCTCCCTGGCCTCACCCTAGGCCCCAGCCCCGATTAGAACTCTAGGATCCTGCCTACCGGGAAGGACAGATCAATCACATCTGATTTGAAGGGTTTAAGTGAGGGGGACTTACGGAGAATTTTCCTGCATTGCTCTCTTCAGGGAGAAGTTCCTGAGGAAGACTGGTTAACCTGGTTTCCCCAAGGTGAAGGATCTGATCATTTGGGGTGGCTGCTCACTGGAGAAGCCTGAAATATCCTCTATACCCAGAGCATTGAGGGCCCCCCAAGTCTGGGCACAGAGTTCCTTGCCTGGGCTATCTTTAGCTGGTTGCTGAGGGTTGCAGCATTTCTGAGACCTGATGATGGATACTTCTCTCTTCCCCCTTTCATAAAAATAGGACTTCAGTCCAACCAGTCTTATAGGATCTGTTCTTGCAGAAATGGAACATGTAGGGTTTGGGTTTCTCTTGTCTCCTGTCTGGTATCTGCTTCCTTTGTGCAGAATTGCTTACTAAGAATTTTACCACAGGAAGATTTTAAGAAAGTTAGTGCTGGCTTTGTTGTTGGTCAAGGCAAAAAATCACCAAGAAGGTCAGCAAGACAAAGAAGAAATAAAGGAGAGAAGATCAAAAGAAAAATGCCCTGAATCACTTTGTGACCCTTTCTCTGCTCCCGCCTGCTCCCACGCACAATCTTTTCCCACCTGGACTTCTGCTTTTCTCTCACCCTGATTTGGTGTATTCTCAACAAGGCAGCCAGAGGGATTTATTAAAATATGAACCAGGCAAGAAAATGAACTAAAAGGCATTCAGGTTGAAAAGGAAATGAAACTATCTCTATTTGCAGATGACATGATCTTGTATTCAGAAAATCCTAAGATATCCACTAAAAAACTATTAGAACTAATTAATGAGGTCACTGAAATGATAAGATACCAGTTATAAAATCAATTGCATTTCTATACACTTGTAGTGAGCAATCCAAAAATGAAATTATGAAAACTATTTATAAGAGCATCAACAAGAATAAAGCACTTAGGAATAAATTTAACAAAGGAAATGCAAAACTTATATTCTACAAAAAATAGTTGAAAGAAATTAAAGATCTACATAAATGGAAAACATCCCATGCTCTTAATACAGAAGACTGAATATTAGTAAGATCACAATACTCTCCAAATTCATCTATAGATTTAATGCAGTCTCTATCAAAATCCCAAATGGTTTCTTTGTAGAAATTCACAATTGATCCTAAAATTCATATGGGAATTCAAGAGACCTAGAATAGCCAAAACAATCTTGATAAAAGAAGAAAAAGTTGGAGGACCCACACTTTCCAGTTTCAAAACTACAAAGGAGCAATAATCAAGACAGTGTGGTACTGGCATAAGGATATACACATTTATATGGAGTAGAAGTGGGAATTCAGAAATAAATCCATATATCTCTGGTTCATTAATTAAGGATGCCAAGATCATTCAATAAGGAAAGAATAGTCTTTTTTTTTAAAAGATTTTATTTATTTATTTGAGAGAGAGAGAATGAGAGACAGAGAGCATGAGAGGGAGGAGGGTCAGAGGGAGAAGCAGACTCCCCGCTGAGCAGGGACCCCGATGCGGGACTCGATCCCGGGACTCCAGGATCATGACCTGAGCCGAAGGCAGTCGTTTAACCAACTGAGCCACCCAGGCACCCCAAGAATAGTCTTTTCAACAAATGGTGTTGGGACTACTGGATAGCTACATGTCAAAGAATGAAGCTGGACCTCTTACCTTGCACCATGCACAGAAATTAAATCAAAATGAATTAAAGACTTAAATGTAAAAGCCCAAATTCTTTGTGTGTGTTTTTATAGCCTTGCCAAGACAAGGCCTCAAAAAGTTGGTTTAAAGGTGAGTTAGGGGCGCCTGGGTAGCTCAGTTAGTTAAGCGTCTGACTTCAACTCAGGTCATGATCTCAGGGTCCTGAGATTGAGCCCACATCGAGCCCTGCATTGGTCTCTGCACTCAGCAGGGAGTCTGCTGTCCCTCTGCACCCGCCCCCCACTTATATACTCTCTCTCTAATAAATAAATAAAATCTTAAAAAAAAAAGGAGGGGTGCCTGGGTGGTTCAGATAATTAAGCGTCTGCCTTTGGCTAAGGTCATGATCCCTGGGTCCTGGGATCGAGCTGGGCTCCTGGCTCATCGGGGAGTCTGCTTCTCCCTCTCCCTCTGCCTCTCCCCCTGCTCATGCTCTCTCCCTCTGTCTCAAATGAATAAATAAAATCTTAAAAAAAAAAGACTCCAAGTTGTTCCTCTCCATGGAAATCTTGAGTTTAAAAAAAGCCAAAACTCTTTAAAAAAATAGTTGTAAATCTTCATGACCTTGGATTTGGCAACTTATTCTTTGATATGACACCAGAGGCATAAGCAACAAAAGAAAAAGATAAATTGCACTTCATCAAAATTAAAAATTTTGTGCTTCAAAGGACATCATCAAGAAAGCAAAAAGGCAAACCACAGAATGGGAGAAAATATTTGCAAATCTAGGATATATAAAGAACATTTGCAACTCAATAAAAAGACAAATAACCCAATTAAAAAATATGTGAAGTATCAGAATAGACATTTCTCTGAACAAGATAAATAAATGGCCACTAAGCACATGAAACGATGCTTAATATCATCAGTCATCAGGAAAATGCAAATCAAAACCACAGTGCAATAACACTTCACACCCACTATGATGACTAGTATAAAAATAAGATAAGTGTTAGCAACCATGTGAAGAAAGAACCCTCATACATTGCTGGTGGGTGTGTAAAATGCAGCCACTTTAGGAAGACAGTCTGGCAGTTTCATAAAAATTTAAACGTAGCTACCAGCTGACCTGGCAGCTCCACTCCTAGGTATACACCAAACACAAATGAAAACATAAGCCCAAATAAAAACTTATATATGAATGTTCATAGAACCATTATTCATAATAGCCAAAAAGTGGCAATCCCATTTATACCAAATGTCCAGAATAAGCAAATATTATAGAGATAGAAAGTAGATGGGTGGTTGGGGGTGAAGGATGGTGAAAAGATTAGGAGGTGACATCTGAAAGGAAGGGGTTGCTTTTTGGGATGATGAAGATGTTCTAGAATTGCCCTTGGTGATGGCTACACAACTCTGTGAATATACTATAAAGCAGTAAAGTACACTTTACTAAGTGAATTATATGGTATATAAATTATATCTCATTAAAGTCATCCACACCTACATCCATATATATATATATATATATATATCTACAATCACATCCTGCCTCTGCCGAGCACCCTCCAAGGGCTCCCCATCCCGAGTCGGTTCAAAGCCCTTACAAAGTCCACCAGGATCTGGTCCCGCACTACTTCACTGCTCTCACCTCCTGCTCTTCTGCCCCCTTTGCTATTCCTCTAAATAGACTGTTTTCTCCCAGATAATTGCAAGGCTCATTCCCTTCCTTTCTCCAGATCTCTGCTCAAATGCCACCTTCTTGATGAGACTTACTCTGATCATTCAATTAAAAATCACGGTTCTTATCACACTGCCTTGCTCTGTTTTTCGTTTCTATGGCACTAACCATCTTTCTAGCGGGGAGGACATTCAAAATATTTAACAACCCACACTATAGGTATAGAAATACAGAGTGCAGAATAGGGTGATCCTTGAGACCCCTGCTGGGCTGAGGATCAATCCTTTCGGATCATAGGAAGATGGCGGCAGGTGATGTTCCTGGGAAGTCAGGAGACTAGGAGGCACTTGGGCTTTAGGGCAGATGTACAGAAATATTTCAATGCTCTGGCTTACTACTATATACCTGATGAATATCAGCTGTGTTTGCATCATATTATATCAGTTTCTTATATTTACCATCAATGTCTCCCGTGCCAAATGTACCAGTTTGGCATACTGATTATTTTGCTTTAAAGTTACTTAAGAGGGTCACCTGGGTGGCTCAGTCAGTTAAACATCCAACTCTTGATTTTGGCTCAGGTGGTGATCTCAGGGTTGTGGGACAGGTTGGGCTCTGAGCTCAGTGGGGAGTCTGCTTGAGGATTCTCTCTCTCCCTCTCCCTGTGCCCAATCCCCCCACTTGTGTGTGCACGTTCTCATTCTCTCTCTCTCAAAAAAAAAAGCAAATAAAAAAATAAAGTCATTTAAGAAATGGCAAGTGCAGGAAGAACGCTCTGACCCCTGCTTTGTCTCTAGAAAGCAGAAAATAAATCTCCCACATGAAAGGTACCCTCCCTTCACCAGCAGGTGTAGAGACATCCTTATCATCAGAGACAGGGAATTTAGGGCTGAAAAGGTCTATATAAACAAACTTGTTACTTTTACTAATTTATTACGCCAGCTCAAAATCTGCTTACAATTCCTTGCTAATTAAAGCTCCCAAATATAAGTTTTCTTTGTCCTGTTAATTCCTCTCTAAATTTATGTTTCTTTGTCTAAAAATTATAAAAGCTGCCTGCCTTGGTCATTTCTTTAGGTCTCAATTTCATGATTGGGCCTCTGTGTGCATGTAATTAAACTTTGTTCTTTTTTCCTGTTAATCAGTCTCATGTTAATTTAATTCTTAGACCAGCTAGAAGAAGCTTGAAGGGTGGAGTAAAAGACCTTGGTCAGAGCTCTTTTGGAGAAACCATGTGGGCAAAAGTTTGATTGGAGTGCATTTAAGAGAGAATGGGAAGGAGACAAAGAGGAGTCAGGAAACAGAAAACTTTTTTTTTTTTTTTAAGAGTTTTTCTGTGAAGGAGAACACAGGGTAATTGGGCTTCCATCTTCCTGCTAGGCTGGGATCTGTTTGAATCCCAAGCTCCAGTCTGGGGTCTGTTTCCTGCTCCTAGATCCTTGCTGGCTTTGGTCTGCTGGCACCAGGACCTGCCCACCTGGCTGTCGACCTCCTTCTGCCACCCCCTCTATTCTTCTGGCTTTAGAGATGGGCTGTAGTATAGAACTGGGAAGTGGTGTCAAGAGGTGTTTTTAGAATTAATGCTTTATCATTTTTTCTGTCAGTTAAATGTTTTTTTATTTTTTGATTAAAGTTTTTCTTTGGAGATTATAGTAGATCCACATGCAGTTGTAAAGAATAACACAGAAAGACTCCGTGTACCCTTTTCCCAGTTTTTCCAAATGGTAACATCTTACATACTATGGAAGAGTATCTTAACCAGGAGATTGACACTGACCGTCGGGAGACAAAGCATTTTTGCCACCACAAAGATCCCTGCTATTGCCCATTAAGAGTGACACCCCATCCTTAACCTCTGGCAGCCACCAATCTGTTACCCATTTCTAGAATTTTGTAATTTCGAGAATGTTATATAAATGGAATTGTAGAGTATGGAAACTTTTGGGATTGGCTTTTTCCCACTCAGTGTAATTCTCTGGAGATTCATCCAGGTTGTTGCTTGTATCAAAAGGTCATTTCTTTTTATTGCTGAGTAGGACTCCATGGTATTGATATACCACAGTTTGTTTGTTTTTTAAACCATTTATCTGTTGAAGAATATCTGGGCTGTTTCCAGTTTTTGGCTTTTACAAATAAAGCTGTTATAAACATTTGTGCACAGGTTTTTTTTTTTTTTTAATGTGTGTGTGTGAACATAAGTTTCCATTTCTCTAGGATAAATTCCTAGGAGTACAAATGCTGGGCCATATGGTAGCTGTCCGTTTAGTTTTTAAAGACCTTGTGAACTGTTTTCCAGAATGTCTACACCACTGGCAATGCATGGGTAATCTAGTTTCTCCACATTCTTGCCAGTATTTGGTGCGTCACCGCTTTTTATTTTCACTATTCTGATAGATACATGGTAGTATCTTATTGTGGTTTTAATTTGCATTACCTTAATGGTGAACCTTGTAGAACGTCTTTTCATGTGCTCATTTGTCTTATGTATATCTTTTTTAGTGAAATGTCCTTCACATGGTTTTCCTACTTTCTAATTGGATTGTTTACATTTTTTACTGTTAATTTTGAGAGTCTGAAAAAATATATTATTGCTCTTAGTCTCTTGTTGGCTATGCGATTTGCAAGTATTTTCTCCCACCATACAGCTTGTCTTCTTATCCTCTTCACAGTCTTTTACAGTGCAAAAATTTTACAGTTTGATGATGTCCAATATATTGATTTTTTGTTTTTTGGATTATACTTTTGGTGTCAAGTCTGAGAACTCTGCCTTGATCTTGAAGATATCATCTTAAGTTTTTGTTTTTGTTTTTTAGCTTTATGTTTTACATTTAGGTTTCCCATTTGGGGTTTATGGTGTCTTGAATCTGTAGGTTTATGTCCTTTGCCAAATTTGGGAAGTTTTCAGCCATTATTTCTTCAAGTACTTTTCTAGGCTGGCCCTCTTTCTTCTTTCCTTCCAAGGCTTCCATGACATGATTGTTAGATCTCTTATAGTCTCGCACATCCCCTAGTCTCTATTCTTTTCTTCAGTCTATTTTCTCTCTATTGTTCTATCTTCAAGTTCATGAATGCTTTACTTTGTCTCATCCATTCTGATGCTGAGCTCATCTGCTGTTTTTTTTTTTTTTTTTAATTTTGGTTATTGTATTTTCCAGTACTAAAATTTCCATTTGGTTCTTCTTTATATCTTTTATTTATTTACTGAAACTTTGTATTTCCTTGCTGAGAACTTCTACTTTTTTCCCATTTGTTTCAAGTGTGCTTGTAATTGTGTGTTGAAGCATTTTTATGATGGTTGCTTCAAAGTCTTTGTCAGATAATTCTAACATTTTTGACATCTGGGTGTTGGCATCTACTGACAGTCTTGATTCATTTTGAGACCATCCAGTAAGATGATTTCTTACTGGAACCTGGACATTTGGGGTACCATGTTATGAGACTCTATTTAAACCTTCTATTTCAGCTGGCTTCCATTTGATACCACTCAAGCAAGGGGAGGGGTGGTGTTGCAGCTGGTGAACATAGAAGTCCAGATTCCCTACTTGGCCTTTGTTGGTACCTGAGGAGGGAAACTCTTTGTTGCTGTTGGCTATGCTCGTCGAGTTCTGCCTCCCACCTGCCTTCCACTGATATTTCTTTTGGCCACAAGAGGTGGGAGGGCCTTGTTACTACTCCCCGTGTGAACTTCAATGACACCACAGTGAGTGGGCGGCCTCATTATCACCAGGCAGTGGCAGAAGTCCTGCCTCTCCAGTAGGCCTCCACCAACACCACCCCAGCAGGGAAGTGGAGGGGTGCCTCATTACTGCCTGGTGGGAGCAGCAGTCCAGGCTCCCAGATGGTCTCCACTAACACCACGGAATGTGGGGGTTGGAGGGTAAAGCTTGTTTCAGACGAGGAAGGTCAAAGTCTAGGATCCCCACCCTCATTTGCTGGCATGAGTAGGGGTGAGGCCGGTTTGTTTTCTGTGGTGTAGTGCTGAAGTAGAGTGATTATTATTTAAAGGTTTCTGTCTTGCTAGGCTGCCTCTTTCCTGGTCCTTAGGTTAGACAGAGAAGTCTTTTCTTGGTTTTTGTTTGGTTTTATTTATTTATTTTTTGTCTGTGCCCTTTAATGTTTTGAGTTTTCAGTTTTCTAGGCTCTTGCTTAGGCTATATGAGGCAAAAAACAAAGCTAAGGAACTCACTATCATGTCCTCCCTTGGGTCCTGAGGTCTCTTGACAGTCTGCCTTATTCTCTCACTGTTCAGAGTTTCTTGTATTTGTCTTATATATAATGTCCAGGATTTTTACTTGTGCTTAGGAGAAAGAATAGATAGATGTATATCTACTCCATCTTCCCAGAAATGGCAGAGTTTCAGGGGAGGTTTTTAAAAATCTTCTTGAGATGTGAAATAATATGGGCATATCTGCATGCTGATAGGAATGGTAGGGAAAACAGGAATGACATAGGGAATGAAGAGATAGTTGCTGGTAAGATATCTTGGAGGAGGAAAGGGGCATGACATCTAATGACCAAGATTTAGCCTTAAATAGGAGAATGGACAGTTTATCTAGTAATGGATGTGAAGGCAGAGAACATGGGCAAAAATGCAGTTAAATAAATTGAAGAATAGTAAAAGAAGGTAGAAGGAGGAAGTGTGGTGGTGAAGAATGCTATCTTACATGGACCATTTCTCTGAGCAGATAACTATTGATCACAAACCTGTATGAAGCCAGGGAATGGTTCAGGTAAAATCTGGGGGGAAGAGTGGTCCAGGCAGAGGCACCATCAGTGAGAAGTGAATTTGTCTTGTCCAGAAACAGTAAGAAAACCTCATCTTCTGTGCAGCATTCCCAGACCTAATCTACCTTCCTTGTGGACCGCTTGGCTCATCTTTGTTATTTACATGGGAGATTCTCTCTGTATTGCCATACTTTTCTTTCAGCTCTCTAATGTCTGCCCCACTAGGAAGTGGACTGCATCTATTTCATTTTTGTAACCTCAGCATTTGCCACCATGCTTGAAACAGAGGAGGCACCTTGAAACATTCTTTCAGTGGACCACCACTGAAAAAGTTGCTCACTTCTAGAAGGTGGTGGGACGGGAACAGTGGAGAGAGCATGGACTTTTGTAGTACACAGATTTGTGTAGGAGTGCTGGCTTGAGCCAGGAGATTGTGAGGTGTGTGTGGATAGCCTGCTTTTCTGTCTCTGCCTAGAGAACTCATGCACGTGCACAGGACCACAGACTTTTATTCATTTTTCTTCCAGATCCCCAGCAATAGAATGGAAACCATATGGAGTGGGAATTGTCTCCTGGTCTAATCTCTCCTTGTCCTCCTGCTCAGATCTTTGTGATCACCACGTGGATGGTCTCTTTACTGGTGCAGATGGTCCCACACAGACCACCTCACCTTTTTTCACTCTACCACCTTTTCCTTACCTTCCAATGTCCTTTCAATCCTCTCCCCAAAGTACCCAGATTTTTCTTTTCTTGTGTCATGACACTTTCTAAAAATCACAAGCCTTTGGACTCTTTTTTCTTCTTTGGAAATTGACACAGCCTTTGGCAGGTCTCATCATAGCTCCTCCTCTCCTTAGACCTTTGGGAAGTGGGGGAGTAGGGAGAGGCAAGGAGAAGGGAAGATTTTCTGCATTCCTCCCTTTTATCTTTAAACTTTGGACTCTGTCACCACTTGGATTGATCTTCTGCCACGACTCCTCAAAAAGATTCATATGTGGTTGTGGAGTGCTTGGTTGACTCAGTCAGTAGAGCATGTGACTCTGGATCTCAGGGTTGTGAGTTTAAGCCCCACATTGGGCATGGAGCCTACTTTTAAAAAAATCAGGTGAAAAAACTCATACGTGGTTGACAATCACTAAGGCTGGTATAATTTTTAGACCTTATGCTAAACTCTGTTTCCTATGCCCACTTTGATTCATCTTATCCCCTCTGTTAATTCTCCTTGGTGTTGTTCCATGGAGGACCCCTTCCCAATTCTGTTTCCTCCATCCCTGCCGTTAGGAGAGATTAAAAGCTGTCCACTGTGCACAGGCTGTTCCTTTGGATTCAGATGCTCCCTTTGATGTAAGAAAGATGTTAGGGTTCAAAGCCAATGGCCAAGAAAGAATTATTGAGACGTCTTTGGTGCAAAAAGGTGATTTTATTAAAGCACAGGGACAGGACCCATGGGCAGAAAGAGCTGCACCAGGGTCATGAGGAGTGGCCCATTATATACTTCCAAGTTGGGAGGGGGTTAGGGATAGCTAAGTCTCTAAGGAATTTTGGAAGCAAGGTTTCCAGGACCCTGAGGGGGCTAGCTATTGTTGGGGAAAGGTCACTTATTACTGTCTAATAAAACTTGAGTCATGAGACCCTTCAGATGTATACTGGTGGGTCATATGCTTGGGGGATGCTTGCCAACATGTATCTTGGGGGATAGAGATAAAGGAAGTTTCCAAAGGAATTTTTATTTTTTTAAAGATTTTATTTATTTATTTGAGAGACAGAGAATGAGAGAGAGAGAGCATGAGAGCGGGGAGGGCCAGAGGGAGAAGCAGACTCCTTGCTGAGCAGGGAGCCCGATGCGGGACTCGATCCTGGGACTCCAGGATCATGACCTGAGCCAAAGGCAGTCACTTAACTAACTGAGCCACCCAGGTGCCCCAAAGGAATTTTTATATATTAAAGTAGACTTACAAGATCCTGGGGATTGGGTTAAGATTACCTGTTGCCCTTAGCAAAGTATTAACATTGATGCAGCTGAGTCCCTAGAGGAATGTCACTCTGCCTGTTTCAAGGACTTGTCAGTGGGCTGTAAGTAGTAAGGGAATTTAATAATTTTTCTTTTGCCTTTGTTTCCCACATCACCTTTACTCTCCTTTCCCAACTTCCACTCAGCCTGTAATTTAGCTCTAGGTTCAGCTCTTAAAGGCCAGCACCTTTTTCCTTCTTGCTTTACAGCCTTCTTCCTAGAGAGGCTGGAGGCTTGGTCTCCTCTGCTGTGCGGACTTTGATGTAACCAGCACCACGGCAGATATAAGGTAGTTTATCATGCTGATTTTCCTCAGGAGATGGTGAACTCACTGAAGGCAGAATCTTTCTCAGGCTCTGCCCCCAGGCTTCAATCAAACTGCGTGGGAGGCATGGGAAGGATTACGTAAAATAAATGCTTTTTTCACTCCATCCAGGGAGGTTCACAGGTTGAGCTGAGAACTCTGATTTAGGATTTGAAGAATGGGCAGATCACTCTCTGCAAGGAGGGGGGCACTGGGGTGGGGAGGGGAACGCCTGTGTTCTCAGAGTTTTCCTGTCTCTCTATGAAGGAATGTAACCCACGCAGACAAGTGATGGGCGTGTGCAGACCACAGAACTTGTGCTGGAGAGAATGAGCAAAAGTAAATGAGAAAACTGCTGACTTTAGAAGGTACTGAGAGCTTACTCAGTGATAATTCAGGACGCTGCCCTTTGCCTTGAACAGTCTGGGTTAACTTTTCTTTGAAAAGGGGCTGAGGTGGGTGCCTGGGTGGCTCAGTCAGTTGAGTGGCCAACTCTTGATTTCGGCTCAGGTCATGATCTCAGGGTGGTGGGATGGAGCCCTGGATTGGGCTCTTCACTCAGTGGGGAGTCTTCTTAAGACTCTCTCTCTTCTTCTCCCTCTCTCTTCACCCTTGGGCTCATGCTCGCTGTCTCTCTCTAAAATAAATAACCATATCTTTAAAAAGAGGGGGTGAAGGAGGGAGTGGTTCTACTTCCTGCCAAGAGCTGTGTGCCTCCCGAGACCCTAGCAACAAGTGGGTGTCTCCTTCAGCTAAGAAGTGAGAATAACACAACCTGTGGTAAGACCCTCCAGAGTTGCTGTGTGCCTCTCCTGTCCTGGGTGGGTGTGGCTGGCTGGGTAAGGCATCCTTGCATCTAGATGCAAAGACTCCTAGCTGCAAGGACTTGCACTGATGGTTACAGATATACCATTTTGGATGAGGTTCCACAGCTCAGGAAAAAAGGCATCAATAGTGACCAATAAATTAGAGAAACTGGACATTTAAGGATTTCTCGATAGACAACTGCAGGGGAATAGACTTGGGGAATTTTTTAAAAAAGATTTTAGAGAGTATTTGAGAGAGACCGTGTGCAAGAGCACAAGTATGGGGGGGAAAGGCAGAGGGAGAGGGAGAAGCAGACTCCCCACTGAGTAGGGACACCGACTGGGCGGGTGCTCAACGTGGGGCTCAATGCAGGATTCAACCCCAGGACCTGGGATCACAACCTGAGCAGAAGGCAGCCGCCTAACCAACTGAGCCACCCAGATGCCCCATAGACTCGGGGCATTAAAAACATTGCTCATCCCAGAGAGGAAAGCAAGAACTGTTTAAGAAGTGAGGGCTAGTGGACACCAAATGGTGATGGAATTAATGACCTGCAATTAGGAATGTGGCAATCAGAGCAGAAAGTAGGGTCGGGCCTTGAGAATAGTGAGGAAGTAGCTGAAACATTCACAGATCCTGGGAGGAGAGTGGAAGATAAGGATCTGTTTATAAAAATCCATAACCATCTTCAGGGGTTAAGGAAGAGTATGAGATCTTTTGTAATTGTTTCCTGTCTTTAGAGGGGAACCAGATAAGAAGAGGTATATTTTTGTGCTTTCAGCAAAATTGAGGAAGAAAGTAACGGAGTTAGCAGCTGACAGATCATTAGAAATCATTTTGATGAGGTGGGCTGAATGTTGCTGTGAGGTATTTTTTTTTACATGTTATTAATATTTAAACCAGTAGACTTTGAATAAAACAGATTACCCTCCGAATGGTACACTTCATTTCGAGGATGAGGCCCACTCTCATTCAATCAGTTCAAGGCCTTAAGAGAGAAGACTAAGATTCCCAGAGGAAAAAATAATTTTATCTCCAGACTGTCTTGCAGATTTCAGACTTGCCAGTTCCTACAATCACATTAAAATAAATCTCTCTCTCATATAAAACCAATAGGATATCCATATTATATATAATAGGTATATATATATTCTATTGATCGTGTTTCTCTCGAGAACTCTAATACAAGTCTCAAGCTAAAACATACTTTCACATAATATAATTTATCTCATTTGATGTTCACAACATTCTATCACAAGCTAAGTATTGTTGAGATGAGACCAAGGTGTGAGTAGAAGTGGGTATCTTTATTCTTTTTTTTATTTTTTTATTTTATTTTATTTTTTTTTATTCTTATGTTAATCCCCATACATTACATCATTAGTTCTAGATGAAGTGTTCCATGATTCATTGTTCGTGCACAACACCCAGTGCTCCATGCAGAACGTGCCCTCCTCAACACC
>NC_138369.1:57973491-58023403 GCF_054177405.1 Leptonychotes weddellii
CCTCGGATTCACTTCTCCGCACGTCCTACCTTCCAGAAAGTGGTCGCTTTTCTGTTCAGAGAGTTGTTGCTATTCCTTTCTTCGATCTCCTGTTGAGTTTGTAGGTGTTCAGAATGGTTTGATCCCTATCCAGCTGAATTCCTGAGAGGAGACGAAATCCAGGTCTCCTACTCCTCCGCCATCTTGCTCCGCCCCCTCAGGTATCTTTATTCTTCTGATCCTTCCATCCTGTCCTTTTCTGTTAGGCTGTCCTTGTTTATCCCCCTCCAAGTAACAGTCATCCAGAGACCATCAGGGAGCAGAGGGGAACTGGACAATGGCAGTGTCCCAAGCAGGTGGAGCCCCTTTAGGTGGGGTATGTGAGCAGCTTGGGCAAAGGTGCTTTGAGGCAGAGGTGGTTGGGAAAGTCCTGGTCTTTAAAAGAGCTATCTCAGGGTGAGATTCTGTTCCATGTTCTTCATTGCCCAATTCTTTAGGTTGCAAGCAATGAAAACCCCAATCATATTGAAGTAAATAAAAAAGGGAATTTACTGGCTTATGTAATGAAAAGGCCAAAGTTTGGGTGTGATGGGATGCAAGTTCTTAAGCTATGTCATCAGGACTTGGTCTCTTTTTCATCATGTTTTGGTTCTGCTTTTCTTTGTGTGGGCCTCATTCTATAGCAGATTTTTCCCAAATGGTAGCAAGACACTGAGGAACATGTTTAGATTTTCATTCCACCAGCTGAGGATTTGCAGCAGAGAGAGAGAACATCTGCTTTCCAGTGGTTCCCACAAATGTTCTGAAATGGACTCTCATTGGCCCATCTTGGAACAGGTGCTTACCCCTGACCAATCTCTGTGGTCAGAGGAGTGGAATATGATGGGTTTCCCATTGGGTTCCATCCAAGCTCTGGACAGCCTATCAAAATCCTTCCTGATTTTCTGACAAAAAAGAATTTACAAAGGAAGTAATTAGTAGATTTATCTAACGGAAAATTAAAAGTGTTTGGATGTCAACATCCATGATAAACAAAAGTGAACAGAAAATTGAACAAAAATATTTGCCTAATTCATGGTTAATAGTCTTATCATAGTCTTAAAATATAGAGTACACACACTGATGAGAAAAACACTGCCTCTGTGACTTAGAAAAATGGTCAATTGACAGCACCACTAAGACATCCCACAAATACACCAAAATCAGATTGCAAAATGGACCCCCTCATTCGTATCAGTTACAAGCAACAAAAACAAGCAAGTAACAGAAAATGTTACACATACTAGTTTAAACTATAAATGTAAAGACGAGAGGTACATTGGCTTCAGGTATGGTTTGATCAGAGCTCTAGTTTTATTTCTCTGAGATCCCCTCTGCTCTTCCTTTTTTCCCATGTCCAACTTCTTCCTCAGGCTGGCTGCCCTCATGGTGACAAAAAGGCTGCAGTAGCTTCGGGGTTTCATAGATTGACATCATTCTCTCTGGTTTGAGAGTGTGTGATCAAGAATTCCAAACAAAACACTTGATCTTCACATTGATTGGATCATCCTTAAACCCATCCAGGGACAAGGAAATGCCACAGGCCTATTGGCTTAGACCTGGTTCTTGAAACAGTTTCTTTGGAAAGAGATGAAATTATCCTGTTTCGTCTAAGTCCATCAGACCCCACCCCAGGAGCTGGGTGAGGTCAAACCCACCAAACTTCATAGCTGTTATAAAAATGAGGTGAGGGAGGAATAATTGTTGGGGAGATAGCCATAAAGTCCACAATATCATCAATGTTTCCAAATATGTCTATTCCTTTATGTTCCCTCTCTGCATTGCAGCCAGAGTTATCTTTATAAATCTTGCATAATCACCCTGCTTAAAACTTTTTAATTGTCCCACGCCACCTGTATGATACAGTCCCATTCCTTCTGTATAACTTACAAAGTCCTCCAAGAACTAGCTGTTAGGCCTCAAGACTTGCCTTCCAAGTCTGTCTAGGTTCCTCCCTTGCCCTACTCTCATCTTTTCCATCTACTTTCCAGGTACACTGATTTTTTTTCTTTTCTTTTATCCTTCTTTCTTTTTTCTTTCCTCCAGAGCTTTATGCATAGTGTTTCTTTTACCTGGAGGACTCTTCCCTCACATCTCCACCTAAGAAAATTTATTTTTACCTCTTAATTCTCAGGTTAGGTGTTCCTTTCTCCTGGGAAGACTATACTGATCTTTTCTACTCCAAGGCTAGGTTTGGTGTCTATGTGCTCACATGTGTCATCTATCTGTCCCCCTCTAGCTTGTCAGTTCTGCGATGACAAGTTGGCCTTGTTCACTACTGCACCCCCAGTTTCTTCCATTGTTTCTTGACACATAGAGCATGTACACAAATATTTGTTGAATAAGTAAATGAAATTAAAAAGAAGAAAATATAGTATTTGGGGATCCTGGGTGGCTCAGTCAGTTAAGCATCTGACTCTTGATTTCAGCTCAGGTCATGATCTCGGCGTTGTGAGATTGAGCCCAGTGTTGGGCTCTACACTGAGCATGGAGCCTGCTTAAGATTCTCTCTCTCTCCCTCTCCCTCCCCCTCTGCCCCTCCCCCCACTCTCCTTAAAAAAATGAAAAAAAAAAAAGAAAATATAATAGTTAATAAACCTATGTAAAATATTTATCTTTGGACAGTGTCCTCAAGGGTGATTCTTTTATATCTTTCTATAATGTTCCAAATTTTCTTCCATAAGCCTTTATTACCTATATTACAAACAATATAGAAAAAGGTAAGTTCTTTCAAACATTGATTGGAGAGTTTATTTCTGGTAACCTCCCCCATTGATCCTGGTCCTGACCCTGGGAACACCACAGGGCATATCTGTGCCTTTTGGCACAGAGACATCCATGTCGTCAGTTACATGTCTTGAGGAGAAAAACAAACAAAAAGGAACAAGAGTGGTTCCCCTCCTTTTTTTTTTTTTTCTCATTCAGACATCCCTGGGCTGATAGGAAAGGAGAACAAACAGAGCTGATTTTAGAATTTTTTTTAATCTTTTTAAAATTGTGAAACATACCCTATAGGCAGAACAGTTTATGAAGACATAGTTGAGTTTATAGAAAGACAATAAAAGGAGCACCCATGTAGTCATTACCCAGACTAAGAGATAAAACATTAGCTTATGTCAGAAGCCCCTGTGTATGCTCCTCAAATGCATTCTTTCTCCTGGTCCCAGAGCTAATGACATCCTGAGTTTTATAGCAGTCATTCCCTGTTTGGCTTTATTATTTTTTTACCACTTAGGTATGTGTCCCCAAACAAGGTTTATTGTAACTATTGGCATTTTGACTAATGTTTGTTATCATATTTTAAGCTTCTATATTTTTTATATCTGTTATTTTTCTTGTTCTATTTTCTTTGCTTTTTTCTGGGTTGAATGTTTTAATCACTCAGTTTTCCCCTCTTTACTAATTTGGAGTCCAATTATATATATCTTAGACAATTTGATAAGATTACATAGGTTGCTAGGCTCTCATTTTTCCTCATTATTTCCCCACCTCTCTCAAATTGGATAATTTTTATTGATTTGCCTTCAAGGTCACTGGCTTTTTCTTCTGATAACCTCCAATCTGCTGCTAACTTCATCAAATGAATTTTTAAAATTTGGGTATTATAATTTTCAGTTTTAGAATGTCCATATCTCTGTTTTTATAGTTTCTGTTTCTCTGTTAATATTCCTTATCTGTTCAGTCGTTAAAACAAAATTTTCCTTTAATTCTTTGAACATAATTTTTAAAAAGAATTTATTTATTTATTTGAGAGAGACATAGTGAGAGAGACATAGTGAGAGAGAGACATAGTGAGCGGGGAGAGGAAGAAGCAGGTTCCTCACTGAGTAAGGAGCCTGATGCGGGACTCCATCCCAGGACCCTGGGATCATGACCTGAGCTGAAGGCAGACACTTAACTGACTGAGCCATCCAGGCGTCCCTGAAGGCAGATGCTTAACTGACAGCCACCCAGGTGCCCCTGAATATAATTTTTCCATCCAAATTTTGAAATATATTTTTTCTAGGTTTAGAAATATTAGTTGATATTAAAGATCCATTCATGCATTTATTCTTTCAACAAAGATTTGTTGTGTTTGTTAAATAGTGGGATAAATAATATATGGCTTCTCCTTTCATATGGGAACAATCTGGGCCATGTAAGGAAATTATTTCAAAGTAGTATAATAAGTACAAAAATAGAGTCATGAAAAGGTATATTAGTGGCACAGATGATCAATCTGACTGTCCATCAGGGAAGACTTCACAGAGAAAGGTAACGTTGAGTTGGGTCTTCTAGTATAAATACAAGTTTACTAGGTAGATAAGATTTGGGGAAAATTCGGGACATACAGAATGGCGTGTGAAAAGGCATAAAAGCATGAAACAGCATGCTACACAGCTTAAAATTGTACAATGTATTACTCTTTCAGATGAGGCTGGAGAGTAGATTTCATCTCTCTTGCACTCCCCTTCCTTAAGTAAGCTGGTCCATAGAACTGAGCCTCAATTACCAACCAGTGTTTCAAATGATCTTATTCTCCTTGTTTTCTTAAATCTCTCTTTAATGTTTTCGATCTCTGTCTCTGTGGCATGCATTTTGGTTAACTTCTTAAGTTCTATCTTCTAGCTTTCTAATTCTCTCTTTAGCTGTATTTATTCTACTGCTAACCCTGTCCTTTGAATTTTTAGTTTTAATTATTATAATTTTTATCTTTAGGAGATCTATTTGGTTTTATTCTAAAGCTGCTTTTCTTTAACTCACATTTTCAAGTTTCCCTACTGTTTCTTGAAACATATTAAATATATATTATTTTCTCATTTTGATAGTTCCAATATCTGAATTTCTTTAGAACTGATTCTTCTGTCAGTTTTCTTCCTGATAGCCTTTACTCATGGTGCATTTTTTCCTTGTATGTTTTGTTTGTTTATTTATTTTTACTTTTCTTGGGAATTTGTGGACATTCCGAACTAGGGTAGAAAAGTTTCCTCCAGAGATTTGAATTTGCTTTTACCTTGCACTAGAGTAACTGTCTTTCCAAAATCACTTTATGTCAAGTGATTATCTGAGGTTTTGCTGACCAGTGGGAAAGAGTAAATTTGGGCTTCAAATTCATATGAAGTAATGGCATGTGGTTAAAAAATTATGAGGGAGATAGTTCCTCTCTCTGTTCCACACTAAGGATCAAGACTTTCACTTTCCTGGGTTAGGAGTAAGCAGGTCTCTATTAGGTCACTGTTTTACTATGGATGCAGTCCTTTGGGGATCCAGCTTTAGGGCTATTATCCTCTTAGACTGTCTTTTTTTTTTTTTTTAAGATTTTATTTATTTATCAGAGAGAGAGAGAGAGAGGGAACACAAGCAGTGGAGAGGCAAAAGGAGAGGGAGAAGCAGGCTCCCCGCTGAGCAAGGAGCCTGATATGGGACTCAATCCCAGGACCCTGGGATCATGACCTGAGCCAAAGGCAGATGCTTAACCCACTGAGCCACCCAGGCATCCCCTCTTAGACTGTCTTGGGCAAGTCATAAGTTTCTCTTCTCTCTCTTTGCTCCTTGACTAGAAAAAGTCATACTCAATTTCACAAAGTTTTATAATGCTGTTAAGACTGACCCTGGCATCAGGGCTCTATTTACCTATACTAAATAAGTCCCTGCATGAGTATTCCTCTTTTTTCAGATAATGTATGCCTTCAAGAAGGTGGATTTTGTATGTTATTCAGCACTTTTTTTGGTTTTGTTTTTGCTATAAGAGAAGGGAAATACAAATATGGAATGGGGGACCTGTAATGGTGGCTTGAAGTCAGTATCAATATGGACTCTTGATTTTACATGTGTGCATGTGCATTTATGTGTGTGTGTGTTTATCCTACCTCTGTCCTTTGCAAGAGTCTAGAAGCAATTATATCCAGGAACACATAGGATGCTTAGCACCCAGATTTTGGTTTCTAAATTCCATTCCTCACTAAAAGAACTGGGACTCCTTGAAAAAAAAAAAGACTAATTCCATGTCTGAGGATGTTAAGGACATTTGGAGCACTATTTGCGCCAGAAAGCAAGGAAGTTACTCAAAAACTAATAGGCACCTGTGAAAAGGACATAGGAACCAGCCTGAAGAGCCTCCCACTGGCCAAATCTGGGAGAATTTGAACCTCAGAAAAGAATAACAATGGGAATGGATCATAATACACTGAATAACCGCCCCCCTCCCCAGACACCCGCCCCCATGAATCCATAGTTATACTCTGGATGGAGGGATGAAAGAAGGGAAGTTTGGGAGAAAGGCACCTTTTATGGAAGAATAAATGTCACAGATTAAGTTCCCCAGACTGGAGAATAGAGACTTGTATACAGAAAGTTCACTGGGGAAGGCTTCTACGATCAACACGCCGGGGCACTTCAGAAAGCAGGACTGGGCAGACTGAGGGGGTAAACTGTAATGTCACCATAGCTGAGCAATAGCTGTTTTTTTTTCTTTTTAAAAAAATTTTATTTATTTATTTGAGAGAGAGAGAGAGCACAAGCAGGGGGAGCGGCAGGCAGAGGGAGAAGCAGGCTTCCTGCAGAGCAGGGAGCCCGATGTGGGGCTCAATCCCAGATCCTGATATCATGACTTGAGCCAAAGGCAGATGCTTAACCCACTGAGCCATCCAGGCATCTCAAGAGCTGTTTTCAATAGGGATCTCTGGGGTTGGAATGACTCATCAGAGTTGTCCCAAGTTGGGGCAAGGGGCCAGCAGCTGTATTCCCTCCCATACATTCTTAGAGATGAGGACCATCCTTGAGGAGCAGCAATAACCTTGGGGAAGGTAGTTTCTTTCCAAAGAGGGTGAATCTTGGGGAGGGTCTCAGCTGAGAGTTCTCAGCAGGCAACACCGAGCAGCTGGAGGAGTGAGGGCCCGTCCTGAAGGGGGAACCAGGAAAGCACATCACCACATCCACTACAATGCCAGATAATAAATGTGGAGAAATGATAGAATTTGAAAACTACAACTTCGCAAATTTCAACGTATTCATCTATCTAGGCAAAGATTATCAATGCCTGGACCATCAATGCTAAAAAGATTTGTTGAAAAGTTTTGGGGGAACAAAATATTCACATGGTTCTGAAATTTCTCCTCACTTTTTAATTATTTTAATTTAATTACTTTTTAATTATAAAGAAGGAAAAAGTACTTTTACAATGGAGAGACCTGACAGAGACCACTTTAGGAGATCAAACTTAATCTCACCAATAATGGGACAAACTGACCTTATGTGCCTCCTGGTGTGAAGTAATGTGAAGTCCACAGCTTCATCTGTCTTGAATTTTTGCCCACCATTCTAACCTTATCTTTTCTTTTTTTAAAGATTTTTTATTTATTTGAGAGAGAGAGAGAAAGAGCACGAGTGGGGGGAAGGGCAGAGGGGGAGGGAGAAGCAGGCTCGACGCTGAGCAGGGAGCCAGATATGGGGTTCAATCCCAGGACTCCAGGATCATGACCTGAGCTGAAGACAGATGCTCAACTGACTGAGCCACCCAGGCACCCCCATTTTAACCTTATCTAATTATGAAGAAACAATCAAACAAACCGTATATTGGATATTCTACAAGACAACAGGCTTGGACTCATCAAAAATGCTGATATCGTTATGGACAAAAAAGATGGGAGGAATGCCTTAGATGAGGGTTTGACAAACTATAATTCATAGGTCACATCTTGACACACATCCACACCCGTTTGTTTACATATGGTCTATGGCTTCTTCTGTGTTATAAGAGCAGAGTTGAGTGGTTGAAACAGACACCTATCTGGCCCTTCACAAAAAAGCTTGCCAACTCCTGCCTTAGATTAGTGATGACTAGAAACATGACAATCAACCATAAGTATAAGGCTCAACTTTGATTGGATTCTGGATTTTTTAAAAGACCGTAAAAGAAAATCTGGGGAAAATTGGAGAAAATTTGAATATGAACTATATTGTTATATATTATATGTTAAGTTATATTATTGGATTAATGTTAAATTTCTTGGGTGTGATAATGGTTCTGTGGTTATGTGGGAGGAGTCCTTCCTCTTTGAAGATATGTGCTGATACAATTAGCAGTTCAATATCAGGATGTCTGTAACTTACTCTTCAGCCAAAGAAAAATCTCTCTGTTTGTGTATGTCTATAAAGAAAGGCCAAACAAATGTAGCAGATTGTTAAAATTGGTGAATCCAGATAAAGGCTGGTGTTTGTTATAATAACTTGTTTGACTTTTTAGCTTTGAACTTTTTCAAAGTAAAAGTTGGAGAAAAAAGTGAAAGAAAACTTTCTTAATCTTAATTCTTAATCGGGTTAAATATTCCAGAAGTCATTTTTCAGGCTGCTTAAAATGATTCATTTAATTTTCTCAGAATGTAAAGATGAAAAAATTCGAAGTGAATATCCCCAGAATCCCTCTGACATTCTCTTCCTATTCCCATAGATAGAATGATGATTTCTGTCCGAGAGGAGGAGAACTGGGTGCTTTCAGCCTGGGGGAGGCCCAGGCAGCATATATCAGCAGGCTGAAAGAGAAGGCCACCATAACTTAAAAACATCTAGTTACACAGCAGTAACTAGAGAGAGCAGGTGGCCTCTCCTTTCAGTTCCTGATGTTTGGTTTTGAACTTTAAGGAATGGAAATTTCCAAGTTAAAAACAGCTTCATGGAAAAAAGTGTGACTGAGTAGTAACATGGTCCTGCGTTCAAATCCCAGCTTCTGCTAGCAGGGCATGTCTAATAAAGATGACCATCAGCACCGTAGCGAGTACTCAGGGGATGCTAGCTACATGCCAGGCGCGGGTCTGAGAACTTCACAAATATTCATTCAATTCTTATAGCAGTATGAGGGGAGCTATTACTGTCATTCTCACTTTACGGAGGAAGAAACTGAGCCCCAAACTGTTAAAAGCTGGCCCAAAGTCTCCCAACTGGTGGATGAAAGAGCTAGGATTTGCCCAGGCTGTGTCCCTCTGGAGCTCCCACTCGTCACCGTGCCACCCTACAATCTTTCAGATATGGTTGTTCGGGAGAAGAATCATGGTAAAAGTCAACTGGCTGGTTTGAGGAGGGCCAGTGCGTGCGCATGACCGTTAATGCTCTCAGATAAAGCCCGCACTAGATTCACCATAGAGGTCATCCTATGATTGGGCCATTCCAGATGAGGTCTCTGCAAGGATAGTTTTAAAGGGAACCAACTCCAATCCACAAAATGGGATATCTTTTATATGGAATGAAGTAAAAGTCCATCAAATTCAGTTCTGGGTGGCAGGTGGGTCAGCTAGCAAGTTCTAGAAAGTCAGCCTTTCCACGGGGGATATGTGCCTGAATGTCCTCCTTGTGGAAATCTGGATGCTTACTCCTCTTTGCTGCACACTCCTTCCCCCTCCACTGGTAATGGAAGAGAGCACCCAGAGTGGATTTCCCGTCAGCTTAGCCAGAGAGGCTCCCTCATGGGGGCTGGGGCAGGAACCAGTCACAGATATTCTCTGGGAATGAGAGAACGAGCTCCAGGAAAGATCATGCACTTGACCTTGTCAACTTGAAGCTGTACCCCAAACTTCCCTATTAGCCTCATGTAGGTGTACGATGGTGTGACTGACTTGGAGGGACTGAGTTCTCAGATTTTGGGGGCTGCCCTGTGGTTGGGTAACAATCAGGCCAGGGGCTGTGGAGGCTGCAGACACCCTCGGCATAGCGACCTAGCTCAGTGCCTCTGTGCGGCACACACACACCAAAGAGAGTTCCTTTCTGTGAGTTGGTTTATCCTGGGATGCTGACATTTCCCTGGATGACATGACGCTACCCTTTTGGGTGTGCGTAATTTCCAGACTACCCCACCCTGGCCAGGTGCCTTGAATTGGAAACACAAGGGAGGGAATCAGCTCATCCTGCAGAGTGCCTCATGGCACCTCTCCTGTCCCGTCAAGCACAGAGGTGCCCCCGCTGGAGTAGCCTCTCTCAGTCCTCACTTCCTAGGGTCTTGGGTTCATTTCCAGATAAGTCGTGGCTTCTTCTGTCCATTTTTAGAAGGACACTATTTAGATTGCGCACAGAGCTGTGAAAGCAAAAACAGGATTTCTAATACTGGGGATTGAAGAAGACTTTTGCAACTCACACCCCAAAGGAGAAGTATGGGCTTCCTCAGCTTCCCCTTGACAATGGAGATGAATGTCATTACACTGGTGACCAAGAGACAGTGGGCAGTAAAATAGATTTGCATCATGCTGGGAGGAGAGTGAGGGCACCAAAAGTTCCCAGCTTCCCTCTGTCCTCGGCAGAGGCGCTGACCAGTGGAGGCTGGGTGCTGGGGGGGCCGGGCTTCCCTGAGGGATATCAGCCAGCAGAGAGACCCAGGAGCACATCCTGCAAGCAGGAAGTGTGGCCACAGCTCTGGAGGCAGCCTTCAACTTGGACCACACTGCGCTCAAGTCCTACACGGGCAGGAGGAGGCATGTGGGGCAGTCCGTGCAAACCTTCCGTCCTCACACTAGGCCCTTCCAAGCCCTTCCCACCATTTCTCACCCACTGCCCCTCTGTGGCCTGCCTTTCTGGCTGGGGATTGTGGCTGGAGGGCACGTCTGGGAAGGGACTTTAAAGAGAGAGAGAGAGAAGGAAGAAGAGAGGGGGGAAAGAATAAAAACAGGGGGGCCACTGAAGTCAAAGGAGCAGGGAGAGTGGGGAGAAGGAAAGCGGGCCCAGAGGGCTGGAAGTTGGAGACATTTCTGCAGACCTGACCCAGCTCCACACCAAGCACTCCGACCAGAACTAAGCAAATGCTTACATTCTCATGACAGCAGTGGTGTGAGAAGGCACCTGCAGACCTCCCTCAGACCTCTGGCTGTGGGGGTGTAATGGGCCACTGTGCCCCGAGGTGGCACCCCACACCAGGACTGGTCCATCTCCAGGAGACACGGGACTCCTCTGGCAGTGACTTTGGCTCCATGACACTCCAGTGGCCTTGCCCCAACTGTCCTCCCTCTATCCAGCAGGGGACACACCTACCTGATGGTCTGAAGGCTGTCCTAGCTCCCCATGCTTCCCAACTTCCCCGCAGGTCCTCCTATGTGTCTCGTCCCTTCCCGGCCCGGCTCTTCCTCTCCGAGGACCAGAAGTAGCAGAAACCCTAACACTAGGTACTAGTGTTATGTTTACTTGACATTTGGGAAAACCAGGGCACAGAGAGCTACAGTGAATTGCCTCGAGTTTTGCAGCCGGTATGTGGCCACGCTGAGACTTGAACCCTCCTGCGTACCCACCATCCGCTCTCAATACCCTTTCACACATGGGGTGACAGAGTCTGAGGTAAGGTCAGAGGTGAACCCGCTGTCACGTGGCTATTGTGGCCCAGATGCCCCAGGGTACATATTAACCCAGGGAACACCAACCCTCAGTGGTTTGGGGCCCTGAGCTCCTCCTGGGTGGGGATGACATCTCCCTATACCTTTCCGGAGTCACAGGGGCAGCTCACAGGTGTCAGGGACAAGTCTATGCTCTCGGATGGCATCCCCCATGTTTTGCCAGACATCAGCCGTCTCCTGCCTGGTGTCCATGGCTCCTGGGAAGCTGTGTGCCATGTACCTTGGATGCTCTGAGCGGCTGCAGGCTTGCTGGCTTCCATGTGCATCTGGGGAAATGGTCTTGCTCCTCAAATGGTCTGGCAAGGTCCCAGGAAGGGCTGGGGCCACATGCTTCCTGCTTCTCCTTCTCCTTTTGCATCACCAGGCCCAAATAGCTCTGCACGGGAGCAGCTCCCCAAGCTACACGCCAGCACCCCCAAAAAGGCTGCATCCTGCTTACCAGGGAGCAGCGCATGTCTGGGTTCTGGAAGGGCTCAGACGGCACATCCTGCCTCAGCTGAGCTTCAAACTTGCATCTGCCTTGGTGTATGAAAGCCCTGCTCTTCTCTGAATCAGTGGTGGAAAGACCTGGAAGACGGGGAAGTAACAGCAGCTAGGATACAAAATGATGGGTGGATAGGGGGACGGCAATGCTCTGAAACAGGGAGAGAGAAAAAGACAAGAGGGAGGGTGCATCTCCGAAGATGTCAGGCCCCCACCAGGAGCAGGTCCTTTGGAGGGCAGCAGGCCCGGAGGATGTTTGCTTGGCTTGTCTGGACTGTGAGGGCGGCTGGGTGGGTTTGCCCACATGTCAACAGGACCTTCTGAGCCCCCAGGATCACTGCTCTTTCAACCATCGCTGACCTTCTCAGCTGGCTTGAGGCTCCTCTTAGTGGTCCCCTGGGTTCTCATGGGGATGCTTTCTTCTTCTGCCAACAGAAAATCCACACTTCCAGGTTATAAAGCCACTGCTGCTGTTCTGTACCAACTTGCCCCTTTTGCTGGCCTGAGGAAGGGGTGTGTGTGTGTGTGTGTGTGTGCGCGCACACACACGCATGCTTGTGTGTTGTACCCAGGGCTCAGTGTGTGTGTATGTGTGTGTGTGTGCATGTGCGCATGCATGTGTGGTGTACTCAGGGCTCGGCCTCTGCCCCACTCACTCCTGGCTGCAGAGCCCCCAGGACAGGAAGAGTGCCAGCCTCACAATGGTGACGGCGGGGTGAAGATCCCCAGTCAGTGCTGGTGGGCCTTTTGAAGAGCTGACACAGAGAAAATGGCACCCTGCAAAGGCGAGCCCCAGGTCCTCTCTGCGGGGTGGCCTCGGACTGGAGTGGCCCGGGCAGGAGCAGCCGGGAGGTCCAGCCTGGGCTGTGGGAAGCTGGAGGAGGAGATCACACCTTGCAGGAGGTCGGTGGGCAGCGCTGGGGAGGCTGAGGCCAGCCTGGCGGGCATCCGGTAGAGGAGGGTGCTGTGAGTGACAGCAGGGAGGGTCCCGGGGTGTGGGACAGTGGTGAGCAGGCCACTCTGAGGGCTGGCTGTGGAGGCGGGAGTTGGAGGACCCGAGGGGCCCCTTCAACCCCCAGTGTCCAGTGATTCTGGTTGCTCCTCCCGTTCTGTGAGACCACACTTAGCAAGTCAGCCACTTCCTCACCAGGCTGAAAAATTGCCCGCCTCACTGGTTTCTAAGCCTGCCACACAGTACCCACATTACCTAACTCCTCCGCACACCGCCTTCTTCCTCTGCCCTTGGACGGCCCTGAGGCTCCGCCACCCCAGGAGCACACTGTCCGTCGTTTCTCTCATTCCCTCTCTCCAGATACATGCATATCTACCCCATTTGGAATGTGTGCCAGGCCCTACAGGGCAGGAAAATCAGGGGATTTTCACCTAATATTTTTCTGATTACTTTTCTAACACCTAAATTCCATAAGCAGTGGGAAAGAGGGAAGTTTCCTCTTTTCTTTCCTTCTAGACTCTAAGAAGTTTCCTTGAGCAGGAGGAGGGCGCTGGGAATGCATGGACGTTGGTCCTGGCAGAAGCCTGGACATGCTGCAGGGCCCTCAATCATCCGTGAGGCCCTGGGGGCAAAGGGGTTTGTGCCCTGCTTCCTGGGCTGAGCCCTGGAAGGGAGCAGTCCCCCAGACAGGGAATAGATCTAGGCAGACAGGGCCATCACCAGCATGCCCTGTGCTGGGTTGTGGCCTAGAAGCAGCACAGTGAATTCTGGGCCCACGGGTGGCACAGACAAGTGAGGACAGAAGCTGGACCGGAGGACCAAGGCAGACTGGAAGGGGAGCCAGTCCACTTGCTTGGCTCCGTGGCTGGCATGTAGAGGGGACGGTGGCTGTCTGGTGGGCACGTGCATGGAGAGGGGGGATGAAGGGAAGGGTAGCTACCAGGTAGAATTGCATGGAGCTGCAAGCAGCAGAAAATCCAACGCCTCGTGGTGTGAACATCGGGAGGTTCTGTGACTTCTGCACTTAGGGCAGCCCAAGTGCATACAGCACTGTCACCGGGTCACCCGGCCACCGGCACCTCACCCCTTCCTTCTTTATCATCCTTTTACTCTGAAAAAGAAGGAGCAAGTTGTGGTTTTTGATTTAGGAAATAAATTTAGTCCATGCAAATGATCCACCCTTAAAAAATGAGTCATAATTATAGAAGTGCATTCTTCTTTAGTTATATTCAAATACAGCTCACAAGTATCAGTGTGCTAACTAACTATAGCTACTCCTGTAACTTCAAGTTGCCTCCTACTCAGCCGAACGGCAGCATTTTACCAGTGGAAACTTAGTCACTATTTCCCCCCCTCCGCCCACCCCGCCCAGCTTTATTACTGAGATATAATTTACATGTAACATTGTATACGTTTAGGATGTACATCCTGGGGACGTCTGGGTGGCTCAGTGAGTTAAGCATCTGCCTTCAGCTCAGGTCATGATCTCAGGGTCTTGGGATCGAGTCCTGCATTGGGCTCCTTGCTCAGCTGAGAGTCTGTTTCTCCCTCTCCCTCTGCCACGCCCTCCTCTCTGCTCTCTCTCAAATAAATAAATAAAATCTTTATATTGAAAAAAAAGGATGTACAGCCTGATGATTTGACACACATATATATTGCAAATGGATTACCACAATAAGTTTAATTAACACATCCATTACAGCACATAATTATCTTTCTTCATGTTTGGTGAGAAACATTTAAGATCTCTTCTCTTGACAAAGTCCAAGTATTGTTAACTATGGTCACCACGCTGCAATTAGATCCTCAGAACTTATCAGTTCTATGGGTAGAAGTTTGTACTCTTTCACTAACGTCTCTCTATCCCCCCCCCCCGCCTCCCACCTACCACCAGCCACCAGCCCCTGACAATCCCCATTCTACTCTCTGTTTCTATGAGTTTGGCTTTTTTAGACTTCACATATAAGTGAGATCATACAATTTTGGTCTTTGTCTGTCTGATTTATTTTATTAAACATAATGACCTCAAGTTTTATTCATATTGTCTCAAATGTCAGGATTTCCTTCTTTTTTATGGTTGAATAATATTCCATTGAATATATACATCACATCTTTTTTTATGCATTCATCCATGAGTGGACACCTAGGTTGTTTCCATATCTTGGCTATTGTGAGTAATGTTGCAGTGAACACGAAGGTGCAGATATCTGTTTAAGATAGCGATTTTATTTCCTTCAGGTAAATACTCAGAAGTGAGATTGCTGGGTCATACGGTAGTTATTTTTAAAAATTTTTTGTGGAACCTCCATACTGTTTTCTGCAGTGGCTGCACCAGTCTTTTATTTTTGATACTAGATGTTCAAACAGGTGTGATGTGGCATCTCACAGTGGTTTTGATTTGCATTTCCTCAATGATGAGTGATGTTGAACACCCTTTCACATATCTGTTGGTCACCTGTATGTCTTCTTTGGAGAAAAATCTATTCATGTCCTTTGCCCATTTTTCGATTGGATAATCACTATTTTTTTTTTGCTCTATTAATTTTACCCCTGTAAATAAATAGCAGCTGTTGAATGTACCCAGCATATATCAGTAAACACAGAAGTCATATACCTCCAAGGGCCCACTCATGCTAACTGCAGAGCAGAATAATACCTCTTGCATTTCACCCTTCATATTCTGGTAAGCAAAACTGTGTTCATGAAAATGCATGTAAAACTTCGGGTCCTACCTGAGACCCGTGGTGGGCCCAAACCTGCATATGCAGCCCCGGCACTTCAGGATATCACCAAAGGTTACTCAGGATACCTGTGTACACGAGGTCTTGTGCTACACATTCTCACCCCCCACTCTGCTCCTGAAGAGGGAAGAGAAGCCCATGGGAAGGGTCCTAAACACTGGAAATAAGGCCAGGAGGGCTTGAGGTAAGGGCAGCTAGACTGTGCCTTCTGGGGCAGCAGACAGAGGAAACACGATGTGAACGTGTGTTAGCCCCTGCCTTGGGCTAGACACTGTGGCAGCTGCTTGCACAGCGCTCTCTCATTTTCTCCTCTGAATATAGGCATCAACACCCCATTGTTCTGATGAGTAAACTAAGGCCCAAGGCAGTTAAATAATTTCCAAAGACCAACACTGCCAGAGCAGGGATGCTTAACCTTCAAGTCTGGGCTCATCAGGAGGGGTGAGGGTAGATCTTCATGGACAAGACAATAACAAGATGGCCCTGGGCTCCTTCTGGTCTCACTGAAGTCTCTGTGGAGCAGAGGCGCTGGACCCAGGGGCTGGCACATCTGTAATACTTGGAAAGAGGAGGAAGTCTGTGTGGCAGGCGTTCCCTTAGCCTGGGAGTGGCCAAAGGTTATCAGGGTGAGTGAAATAGAACTTCCTGAGAGACTAAGATTGATTACCTAGGCTCCTTATATCTCCTAGGGTTGCTCTGACAGTATATTTAGAGTCTGCACACAGTGCTTTCATTGTCCTCTGTGGCCAGGAAAGGTACAGGAGATTTCAGACATAGTCTCAGTTCTTCACTGTTGCAATTGCACTATCCCTAGACTGAGCATTTTCAAAAATCCTTCCTTCTGTAAGGTTCTGCTGCCATTTTACTGGTTCATGCCTCTTCAAGTAAAATACCTGGATGCCTTAAGGTGTGACAAACCGAGGGTGATAAATACTCCAAAGAACTGGCATCAGCATCCCATGCCCATTATTCCCCAGCCTGTGTACCTGCCCATGCTTTG
The DNA here is from genome assembly GCF_054177405.1 of Leptonychotes weddellii. Taxonomy (NCBI): domain Eukaryota; kingdom Metazoa; phylum Chordata; class Mammalia; order Carnivora; family Phocidae; genus Leptonychotes; species Leptonychotes weddellii. The sequence continues at coordinate 57,990,031 of NC_138369.1, forward strand.
AGTAACGATGAATTAATGCAGTGTGATTTCTGCTACCTCTGATTAACTTACATCCATGACTGCAATAACCAGGTTGTAGCTAAAAGTCATTTTCTTGACTTTCAGGTTTGAATAGCATCTGGCTAGCAGCCTCTGGGGCAGCCCCTTGCAATATTTCATTAAAATGCTAATGCACCCATAGGACAACCTGAAAATGCCAAGTAACACCACAGACTAAGACTAAACACAACCTTGACAGAATAGGGGAGGGATCTGCATTAACTACAAGGCAGGGTCATTTGAAAAGAGAAACCACTGTGACTTTTGCCTTATGAAACAGAAAAATAGTAAATGATATCAGGAAACAATATTTGTAACATATATGAAAGACAAAAGATTCCATTTCCTCTATAACAAGCTCTTAAAAATCAATTTTATGGACAGGCATGCAGAAGAACGAAACTGGATCACTTTCTTATACCATACACAAAAATAAACTCAAAATGGATGAAAGACCTAAATGTGAGACAGGAATCCATCGAAATCCTAGAGGAGAACACAAGCAGCAACTGTCTGACCTCAGCCACAGCAGCTTCTTGCTAGACCCGTCTCCAAAGGCAAGGGAAACAAAAGCAAAAATGAACATTGGAACTTCATCAGGATAAAAAGCTTTTGCACAGCAAAGGAAAACAATCAACAAAGCTAAAAGGCAACCTATGGGATGGGAGAAGATATTTGCAAATGACATATCAGATAAAAGGCTAGTATCCAAAATCTATAAAGAACTTATCAAACTCAACACCCAAAGAACAAATAATCCAACCAAGAAATGGGCAGAAGACATGAACAGACATTTCTCCGAAGAAGACATACAATGGCCAACAGACACATGAAAATATGCTCAACATCAGTTGGCATCAGGGAAATACAAATCAAAACCACAATGAAATACCAACTCATACCCATCAGAATGGCTAAAATGAACAACACAGGAAACAACAGATGTTGGTGCGGATGCAGAGAAAGGGGAACCCTCTTACACTGTTGGTGGGAAAGCAAACTGGTGCAGCCACCCTGGAAATCAGTATGGAGTTTCCTCAAAAAGTTAAAAATAGAACTACCCTACAACCTAGCAATTGCACTACTAGGTATTTATCCAAAGGATACAAAAATGGTGATTCAAAGGGGCACATGCACCCTAATGTTTATAGCAGCAATAGCCAAACTATGGAAAGAGCCCAGATGTCCATCGACAGATGATGGATAAAAAAGATGTGGTGTATATATACTCAATGGAATATTACTCAGTGATCAAAAAGAATGAAATTTTGTCATTTGCAATGACATGGAAGGAACTAGAGGGTATTGTGCTAAGTGAAATAAATCAGTCAGGGAAAGAGATTTCACTCATTTGTGGAATTTAAGAAACAAAACAGATGAACATTGGGGAAGGGAAGGAAAAATAAAGTAAGATAAAAACAGAGAGGGAGGTAAACCATAAGAGGATTCTTAATCATAGGAAATAAACTGAGGGTTGCTGGAGGGGAGGTGGGTGGGGGGATAGGGTAACTGGTGATGGGCATTAAGGAGGACACTTGAAGTAATGAGCACTGGGTGTTATATGCAACTGATGAATCACTGAACTCTACCCCTGAAACTAATAATACACTATATGTTAACTAAATTGAATTTAAATTTTAAAAAATTTAAAAAATCAATTTTAAAATGTCAAGCATACTAATAAACATGTGCAAAATCCACCAAGAGGCAAGTCACACAAAAATAGAAATTAATTCCCTCAGTAAATGTTTGCTGAGTTCCTACTATGTGTCAGGCATCTGGTCCTTCCATGCTAATGTGGAAGATAAATCAGAAATAGGCAAATATCTAATATAATGTCAGGTAGAGATAAGGGTAAGAAAACAAATAAAGGCAGGAATAGGGATAGAGAGTGAGGGTGGTGGTGGGGTCTAGGTTTTAGAAGGGGAGATTTGTGAAGGCCTATCTGCAGAGGTGACACTGAAGCAGAGACTGAGTGAAGCTAGGTGGTGAGCCATGCACAGATCTGGTAAAAGAGACTCCACCCTGCTCCCCAAAAAAGAAGTTTCCAGTAGAGAAAGGGGCAAGTATAAATGGCCTGTGGTAGAGAAGAGCTCAGCTTTTTTCAGGAAGAGCTCAGGGGCCTGAGTGACTAAACAGAGTGTGGGAGGAAAGTCTTGGGATGCGAGACTGGAAAGGAGATGCTTATTGTCTATCCAAGGGAAATGGTTAGGAAACTGAATAGACACGTCTGAACTTCAGAGAATTTTGGGCTGGAGAAAATTGTTTGGATGTTGTCAGTGCAGAGAGATGGTGTTTACAGATTTGCAACTGGCTGAGCTCTCCAGGGGAGTGAGTGTAGGTAGAAGAGATCTGGGGATGTAGCCTGAAAGCCCTTGATGCTTAGAGGTCAGGGAGGCAGAAAGGAACCAGAGAAGACACCTGGGAGGGCGGCCAGTGAGGGCGTCAGCGAAGCAGGAGGGGGAGTGTTATCTCCAGGGCCAAAAGGAAAAGGTGCTTCAAGAAGAAGGGAGAGATGAGCTTTGTCAAATTCTGCTGATGTGTTGGTGAGGTGGGCCTGATCGTGGACCCTCTGACCTAGCCACGTGGAGAACATCTGTGACTTTGCTAAGGGTGTCTGGGGGAGTGGTGAAGAGGAAGAGCAAGAGAGAATGGGGGCCAAGGGACTAGAGATGCCTCTTGGGTGTCTCCAAATGGAGAAGAGACAAGAGCAAGAATGGTGGGAGGTATGGAGTCCAGAGAAGGGTCTAAAAATGAGAGGCACTGTGGTGTGCTCATGTGCTAACTGGGAATCCTCCAGCAGAGAGGGATACAATCCTTGGGGAGGTAAGATGGGGTGAATATAGTGCATAAGTGGAGGGTTTGGCTTTAGACAAGAGCAAAGAAAATCCTTCTATAGAACCCGGAGAGGAGGAGGAGCAAGTGGGCACAGCTGCAGGTTGGCGGGAGATGTGAGTTGGAGAGCCTATAGAAATTCTTTTCCAGTTTCTTCTATTTCTCAGTGAAATAAGGTGCCTAGAAATGGACACTTATCCCTTATCAATAAAAATGTATCTTAGTCTTTTGGCATTGGGCTTCCCAACTTAGCTGCTGGGCATCCTCTTGTCCCCAAACAGGGAAACCTGGATACGCCAGGGCTACCAGGTAGCCCTGGATTCTCGGAGTCGGCACAGATGGGAGTTCCCTGGCTCATTGGAGCATCGCACCTGCTAGCAGAAGCCCAAGATGAAGGGTGTCCATAAGCCATTGTGGTTTGGATTTCTAATAAATTCACTCCCATGTAAGGTATAAACAATTTGTGAAATGCATTCTGAAGAGAATTTACTAGAGATTTAAATAAAGTTGCCTGTGCTTCGGTTTTTTCTTTCTTTCATTTTGCAGGTAACGAGCTCCCCATGACACTGAGACGGCCATATCCAAGTATATCCAAAAGGATGGTGGATGCATTGAAAGTAGACTTCCCTGCAACCAAATGTGCTAAATCTTGAACAAATTTTCTCTTCTGTTGCCTTTTTCAGATTATTTGTGTTTTGTACAGTAGTGAATTTTTTACACCTTCAAATTGCACAAGGACTCTCTGAGTGCCCTGTTCATCCTTACTTCTCCCTCTAAGACACTCCCACCCTCACCCCCAGAGCAAATGTTGCCATTTCCTTCTCTTCCTTGATTTTGTTAGAGGTTTTTTTCCCCTAAATTTTTATTGTGGTAAAATATACATTAAATTTACTATCTTACCCATTTTTAAGCATACAATTCAGTGGTATTAAGTACGTTCAATGCTGTGCAACCATCACCTCCATCCATTTCCAGAACTCTTTCATCCTGCAAAACTGAAACTCTAATACTGTGATACAATAATTCCCCACTCCCCCTTCCCCAGATTTTTTTATGACTCAGGTGGCCTCTTCTGTGTCCCCTTAACCCAAGCACTAAGCAGTATCTTAAAACAACTTAAAACAACTACTTTTGTGATGATATTATTCACTTAAAAAAAATCCCCCATCTCTTTTTTCTTCTCTCTCTCCTAGATCGCAGCCTTACTACCTTCTCTGAGGAATGGAAGTCTTTCTCTTTCTCTGGCTCTTGAAGTCAGTAGCTGGTATTTTATAAAATAACAAAAGTCTAGAATGAAGGGGGGGAAATTGGAAGGGGAGACGAACCATGAGAGACGATGGACTCTGAAAAACAAACTGAGGGTTCTAGAGGGGAGGGGGGTGGGAGGATGGGTTAGCCTGGTGATGGGTATTAAAGAGGGCACACTCTGCATGGGGCACTGGGTGTTATACACAAACAATGAATCATGGAACGAACACTACATCAAAAACTAATGATGTAATGTATGGTGATTAACATAACAATAAAAATTAAAAAAAAATAAACAAGATATGGGAAAAAAATAACAAAAGTCTATAATGTCCAGATCCCAAAGCTTGGGAAGGTGGGGCTGGTATGTGTGTGCTAGAGTCAGGGAGTGGGGTTCTTAGAGCATTAGCTATACGGTGTCATCGTTCTGAAAAGCAATTTTGCAGTAGCTAGCAAAAGACACACAGATGCTTCAGTCCATTGATCCAGTAATTCCTCTTAGACAATCAAAGAGATGCACAAAGATTTATGTTCAGCACATAATAATGAAAACCGGGTGTTGCCTCTATGTCCATTGGTAGGGGCTAGGTAAAGTCTATACGCAATCATTAAAAACCATGTTTGAGTTTGATACATGGGGAAATGTTTATGCTATAATGTTAAATGAAAAATATAAGATTATATATATATGTTATGATCTCAAATCTTTTCTTAAATTTGAATCTGCAGAGAATAACATGGTAGAGAACCACCTCAGTGTTAAACAATTCTCAGGGAGATGGAATATTGTGTAATTTTAACTTTTTATACATTTATTTATTTTTTGTATTTCCTAGGACTGTACGCCTCTTTTATATCCAGAAAAAGACATAAAGAATATAAAACAAACACACTGAAAATGGAACAATCTTACCTAGTACCCAAAGAAATGCAAATTAAAATTTATTTTTGTTTCTACGAACTAAAGAAATGAGGAAATATGGAGTAAAAGAGTAATTTTTCTGCTGAGCACGTTTTGTGGTTTTTAGAGCTGTCTAGGGCGTGTCTGTGGAGGAACAGTGGCTGTTGCCTAACAACATGTCTTATTCAACAGAAATGGAGACATAGAGCCTGTGTCCTTGAGAAAACGAGTTGGCCCTCCTATGGATGGAGGGTGTCTTGAAGAGAAACCAGATATTTCTAAATTTGCTAAGAACTACATTTGTCTCTTGCTCTCAGATAATACTACTTTGGGGTAGCCCACCATGGGGTTGCCAACTTAGCTATATTTACAAGTCATGTTGAAACTGAAGTGGTCCCCATGGACCCGGGGAATGGGTGTGGATGGAGAAGAAAATTAACTTCTGAGTTGGGACAGACTACCCTAATTTTGAGGGCACTAATAAGGCATCAACTCAGGGGCAGGTGGTACGCAAGGTGGACCTCTCAGTCAAGTTGCCATGTTTCCACATATAGTTGGCAGCCTTGTGGGGCCAGAGGTCAATTCTCTCCTTGGGTGCTCAGGGATAGACTCACAGAGAGAGAGACAATGGAAAGCCCACCAGACCTTATATACACTCCAGATGCAGTAGATTTTGGGGTAGTAGCTCTTCCCACCAATCCAAAGAGTGTATTCTTCAGCTTTCTTCATGGCAACATCCTTGCGAAGCTGACTTCTCCCTCAGATGATCATTTGATGAGCATGAATAAGCCTAAAGTGGGTAGGATTATTTGCAAAGGGCTGGGCACTTCCCCCAGGGTGTGGCCATCCCTGGACAGTGGCCCTACTCGACTAAGACTCTGCCTACCAACCCATATCCTGTTTATAGATTTGCCTATGGTAATCCCGGTATCCTTGCTGAGGAATGTCTGTTTACCCTCTTCATTAGAGATACTGATGTCACAGAATAGCTGTCGCCGAAAGCTGCCCCACCCAGGCTGCATCTGTCATTGTGAGTGGATTGAGTCTGTTAAACTTGGCATTCTGGAGGGCAGACATCCCCTCCCTGCCTGTCTTCCACCTGCAGACCTTCCTTCTGGATTTTTTTTCCATGTTCACCTGCGTTCTCTGCTCTTGGAGGCAGGGTTGGTCTGTATTTTTTTTTCCAGCTTTATTGAGATATAATTGATATATGACATTGTGTAAGTTTAAGGTGTACAACGTAGTGATTTTATATATGTATATGTTACAAAATGATTACCACAAAAAGGTTAGTTTAGACATTTATCACCTCACATAGTTACAATTTTGTGTGTGCGTGATCAGAATTTTTTAAAATCTACTCTCTTAGCAACTTTTAAATATACAATACAACATTGTTAACTACAGTTATCACAGGATTGGTCTCTATTTTTATCAAGATGAGAAAAAAATCAGTAGATTGAGAGTCAAGGGATCTACCTCTTTCATTAATTTCCTGCGTGATCTTGGACCAGCCTCCAGCCCCATCTGGGTCTCCTGTCCCTCACCGGCGCTACGGTTCTGTGACTCTGGGACTAAGGAGAATAAGAAGGCAAGGACAAGATAGTATGAGTTTCTTTGCTGGGAAAGGTTCAATTTAAGAAAAAGGAGAAGAAGAAGGGAAAAACCAAAAATAGTCACCACCATTTATTTGAGCTTGCTTTGCCAGGCCTACACTGTGAGCATTGTGAAGGTAATCTTACTAAATCCTCACAATAATCCTAGGAGGAGGGTACTACTTTTATTCTTATTTTTCAAATGAGGAAACTGAGCCTCAGAGATGTCAAGTAACTTGCCCAAGTTCACAGAGTTAATATGTTGGGACTCAATCACAGATCTCTCTCTGCTTTTGGAGTCCACCATTTCCCTCTGCTTTTGGGAAGCCCGGAACTCAGAAGCAGTACTGGGTCTGATCCAGCTGTGCTCTTAGGGCCAACTGTCTTTTTCAAATGTGCCGTCCTTTATTTAGCCACCAACATCATTGCTATTTAGGATTTTTCAATGAACTTCCCTATTTCCTCCCTATTCTGGCTTACTCAGCAAAATGAATGAGTGAATGTTTCTTATGACACAAATTTAATTTTCATTTAGAAATGAAAGTGCTTTGTCTCTCTACTTTTATTTTTCAAGCCAAAGGAATTTTTCCCTCTTTTCTTGGGAGTCCAGAAATAAGTTAAAATTTAATTAAAAGTTTTATGATTCAACAGTTGCAATGAGGTTCAAGTGATAATGGAACAAACTTGTGGATAGCCTGAGGAGAATGTGCCCCTCTGTTAGTTGTTTGAGCCAACGTTCCAGGAGAGTCTCCCCACCCACTCTGCTCCTAATGCCTTTCACTATTCACACACTTTTCCCAGATCTTAAGATCCCCATGCCCTCACACCCCTCCTTTACGTATGACATTCACTGAGCCTAGAATGCCATCCCTTCCTTTACCTGGAGAGCTCCTTACCCTTAAAGACTCAGGTCCGACTGCTCTTGTGTGACCAATTAATGCAAAGTATGTTTATTTGTTTACTTCTCTGTTCTGCACTTGAATGTTAAATCAGTGAGGGCAGAGGCCTGGCCTCACTCATCTTTGGAACCACTCTGGATCTGAGTCCACATAATGCATATAATATATGCCCCAAAACAATTTCATAATAATTTTGTGTGTATGTGTCCAAAGCCAAACGTTTCCTGTGCGCTTTGTCCCAGTTACCCCCATGATGAGGAATTTATCCAAAGGAAATCACTGAAGAGGAGACAGGGAATTACACAGACAGAAGTGCTGTAAATATGTATTTGCTAAATATTGGAAACAAGCTTATCAACAGGATAATGGCGAGTAAATTACAGTACACAATCTTGATGGAACATGATTCATTCTCTCATTGATTAAACCAACATACTGACTGCCAAGGGGGTGTCAGAAACACAGCAGTGAGTCAGATGCCTTCAATGAGTACACAACCTGGCAGAGACTTCTAGAGCCATCATAACAAAACTATACAGAAACAGAGAACTATTTGTGGCCTAATGTTAAGAGAAAAATAGCATATTACAAAACAGTCTGTACATGATGCTTTCAACTCTAAACATGTGAAAGTGTGAACAAGTTCTTGGTGGGCAAATGAAGGTATTGCATGTTTAGGTTATAGGCGACATTCTCTTTAGCTTTAATACAATTGTTTTTCAAGCTCTGAAGTATTAGACCAACCCAGAAGTCTACTGAAAAGGGGGAAAAATCTGCTCCTAGGGCCCTGGCTCTCCAGGTTGGTAATGGCATGAATGATGGGGGTTCTCTCCAGATGGGCAGGGACTTGCCACGAAACAATTGGAAAGGCACATTCAAGGCAGTCTGGAGGGCTGGGTCAGGGAGGACTGGCAATCTGTATATGTAGGAGTGTCCACTGAGTGCCACTGTAAGAACCAGTCTCCTCTGTATCTGAGCTACATCAAACAGCAGAGCCAAGGCTCTGCCAACGTTCCCCCTTAAGCACTGTGCCAAGTGGGGGGGGGAAAGCTGAAGTCTGAGAATCAGATAAGAGGGTTGGGACCTGTAAGAATTGGTGGCTGGTTCCTCATGCTGGAAAGGATGCTCCTTATGTGAAAAATACCATTATCTCCATTCTATAGATGAGGAAGCTGAAGCTGGTCTGGCTCCAGGCTACCCAGCAGGCCAAGTGATGAACTGGGATTGGAAACCGTCTTTTCTCAGTTTGGGCCAGGGTTCTTTCTATTTATCTCCCTGGTCCTGGAAGTAGGTGATGATGCATAAGGCTGGATGGAAGAGACCTGGCTGGCTGAGAGGCTGGATTCTTTTGGGAAGGGGAACAAATGGGGAATCTGCTGGTGGGACTGCATAATGGAGGGTCTCAAATTTGCTGCAGTAGGCACTGGGCAACCATTGTAGGTCTGGGGGCATGATAGAAAGGGGTTTCAGGGAGAGGACGTTGGCAGTGTGGGCTGGCTGGTGTGATCAGTGAGGAGGCTGGCCCAGACACATGGTAAGGTTGGTGGGCAGCTCTTGTTCTGTCAGATCAAAACAGCACCCGCCCCTCCAGCTTCTTGGAAATATGTCTTCCTGCACCTCTAACCATGAGATTGGAATGGAAGCTGCCATCTTATCTTTTCTCCCCCCTTGGATATAACCTGGTCCAGGGATGGACATCTGATCCAAACATGGCCAATGAGAGCCCTTCCCTGGGAATTTTAACCTTGAGGCCAGAGAAGGATGGGTTTCAGTCCCTCACTATTGGCTAAGCCGTGTCTGGAAGCTCTGTCACCCCTCAGAGATTTGAGAGCCAGAGAGAGGAAATTCTAGCTGGACTCAAGCCCTAGTTTCTACTTTGAGGGAGGGCTCGGCCACCCTCTTGTTCATGCCACCATGTGAATAATACTTCCCACCTCCTCTTTAGCTAAGCTAGTCTGAGTTGAATTTTTATCATTTGTAAACAGAAAGTCCTGACACTTGCAGTTAGAGACGTGCCTCCCCTTTATCATTCAAATCTTGGCAGAATTCTCAAAAATGCTTTAGGGTTGTTTTGGAGCATTCGGTTCATCATTTCTTGCATGTAAGAAACAAAAGAGTCTGTCCTCATTATCCAGTGTCAAGCTCAGGAACTCCAGGCTCTCTGTGGGAATAAAGCTTTGGGTATCCCTTCAGAGAATGATGGACCCATCTCCATCACTGGTGTGGTGAGTAAAATTGCTGCTCAGAATGCTTTCCCGCCTGCTCGTTTGTGATTCAGTCGGGGAGAAACTGACGTGGACAGGACGACCACACAGGACAGCCAGACATTTCCTATACACGTGGTAAAGGTATCTTCTGAACTTCTCTCCAGCAAATGCGTATATAAAGGGATTGAGGCAACAGTGGATAAACGCAATTGTCTCGGTCACACTGAGGGCCAACCTCAGATCCCTCTTCATGTCACAACTGGGAAAGAAGTCATAGAGATTAAGTGTCTCTAAGAAAATCATGATGTTGTAGGGTGTCCAGAAGAGGAAAAACATGATGACCACCAGAAAGATCAGTTTAATGGCTTTGGCTTTCTTGTGGTTCTTACAGGAAAACAGTGTCTGCATGATTCTGATGTAACAGTGACTCATAATGAGCAGGGGGAGCAGGAAGCCAAGCAAATTTACTTCCACGTTGCGGAGCACAGGCCAGACTTCCTGCAGGACCTCAGGGTAGTCGCCCAGGCATTCACTTTCTTTTTGTTTCGTGAACATGAACTGGGGTGCTGCCACCAAGATGGCTGCCGCCCAGACGCCTAGGCTGATGGTGACGCCATGCTGCACAGTCCGGTTGCGCATGGAGTTGGCTGCCAGGACAATGGCCAGGTACCTATCAATGCTGATGACAGTGATGAAGAATATGCCTCCAAAAAAGCCGATGAAGAAGAAGGCGGTGGTGAGTTTGCACACAGCGTTGTGAAGGCCTTGTTCACTTATCAGGTAGTGAGTCCAGAAGGGTAAAGTGGCCACAAAGAGCAGATCAGACAAGGCCAGATTCAGGAGGTAAATGTCGGTGATACTCCTGGGCTTCCGGCTGTTGGTGAGGGCAAACACCACCAGCAAATTTCCCAGCAGGCCAAAGGCAAAGACAAGGGAGTAGAGTATGGACAGGAAGACGGTCCCAAAGGCCACGATGTCCCCCATATCACAGGCTTCAGCAGACTCATCATACTCAAAGTATTCTAAAATTGATTCAGGGGAGTGGGTGGGCATGGTGAGGGCCTGGATCAGGAAGGAAAACAAGTAACAGCATTAGTTCTCAGAGAAACAAAGTTGGGATTGTATCTGGCCCCATGCATAAGCAAGGCTGGAAGGAACAAATATTGGTTGGGTGCCTAACCAATACACTTCCCAATGTCACGCACTTCATCTTGTTTAATCTCCACAATAGACTCTTGATGGAGGCTATAACAGATTCCTCTGACAGAAGAGGAAACCAGGTCTCTGAGAGGTTCAGAGATTTGCCCAGAGCTACACAGTGAATGGCTCAGCTAGCATTTGAATCTAGACCTTTTGAAGTGTGAGACAGATCTTTTCTTTGATTTTCAAACATGTATCCAAAAGGCTGACCAGTGTGTGGATAGTGGGAGAGAGGACTATGGGTGTGGAGAAGAGGGGGTGGGATGGTAGGGGGGTGCAGCCATAATTCACATGTCTAGTCCAAACTTCGCTGAAGCAATTCTCCAACTCCTTCCTTATTCCCACCTTCTTTACCCTCTGGATCCCAATTTCTCCTGCAGGAGGCTGAGATTGAAGAGAGAGGTCTCAGACACTCTTCAGACACACAGAGCCCTGAGCAGACCTGTGCCCAGAAGTCCCTCATCTTTGTTTTTGAGAACCCTTTCTCTTTCTCTTGGAACCAACAGGTCCTTCTCTTCCTTAAGGGATAAGACACAGAGTCATACACTCTAAAGTGACCACCTTGTCTCAGTTTGCCCAAGACTTTATGGTTTTAGCACCAAAAGTTGGAAACCCCTCAGTTCTGAGTGGACAGCCATGGATGGCCATCCCACAAATCCAAGTGAAGAGAGAGGAGAGTTGCCATCGCCATCGTAGGGCCTCTGCTGTTATGAAAGGACTGATTGATCCTGTATGGGGGATCATGCTCAGTTAGCCTGCTGTACTGGGTCCAGGTGGCTAATTTATCCCATAATTACCAGTGCTGCACTCACTGTGGCCTGGCGATCCATAAGAATTTTGTTTCTTCGGAGCAAAAATTGAAAGCCAAGACATGTCTGCACAGGTAGAGAAGTAACACTTGTCCCCTTCTCCCTTGACCTCCCCAGCCAGGACTCGCTTGTCACTGCAGAGGCTATAAGGGCAACCCTTTCACTCTGGCCCACTGGGGCCTCCTCCTCTTCCTTGTGATGCCACAGACAGGCCCCCGAGAACCCCCAAGTATGTTCAGAGCACACCTCCTGGTTGTTGCTGCCTCCCTCCCACCACAACTAAAAACAAAGTACACACCTCTTTAACCAAGGGAGTTTTCACACCTCACTGCATCCTTTTCATTCTGGTTTTACCAAGACTGTGTCTCTGCCAAGGTGAGGGCCCACCCTTCCAGCCAGGGCTTTGCTTCTCCCTTCTCAGCCTCTGCTTTGTGTTCTGGCCCATCTCTGCATCTTCCCCAAATTCTTCCAGCATGAAGTTGGTTAAGCCTTTCTGACCTGGGCATCTCAGGCTGGGATGGAGTGCCCAACCCCCAGGGAGAGTGTATGCTTTCTTTGTTTTAAGCCGCACCCCCCCTTTCCTCAGAGATGAACCTCTGCTTGTGACCCTAATCAATAATATTTAGTTTAACCACATAAAATGGCTGATGTGCTATCCCTTTTGAGCTACACAAGTGTCAGTTTCAAATGGTTCAAGCTGAGATATGGGGAGACGGGGACATTCCTACTCCGTGCACGTGGCTTATGGTAGCAGCCCATCTTCCCAGATGCGCAGTTGTGTGAGAGTGGAAATAGTCAAGCCCTCAGTGATCATAAGTTAGGGAACCTGAGCTACCACCCTCTTCCTTCTCCATTTTCCCCCAGTGAAAGGAGCTGACACAGTTGGCCTTGAGAGGAGGTCAAGGACAAGGAAGATTGCGTGGTATCTCTTCATACCTGTGCTCAGTCCTGTGGCCCAGGAACTTTGTGCTGGTGCATTGGCTTGATTTTGCCAAAGCTGCATGACGTAGGTTTAATTTCCACTCCTGGCACTGTGCCTTATACACAGGGACCTCCTCTAAATCTTCCAGCAGGTGTCCCTGGGTCACCGAGGAGGGAGAACAGGGAGGTGGGCAGACTCGGGCTATCCCGTGGCTGAATCTCATGTCTGTTTCTCTGGCCAAGTGACCCTGGGTGAACTTGGAACCTCTGAGTCTGACATTCCTCATCTGCAAGACTGAGACTCATTCTCATGTCTGCCCACAGTGCTGTTCTGAGGACAGCACCTGGCACGGTGTGTTGCACACAGCAGGCACTTAATAAATGCTTTTGGTGAGGAAGCAGAAACATTTCAGACCTTCGCAATCATCCAGTTTGCCTGTGAACTCTTGTGTTGTTCACTCCCACCCGAGGTATTGGTCTGTAAAGTTGGTTTTATTTTTTTCCCTGAAATAAAAAATATTTTCTTTTCAGGTTTTTTTTTTTTGGTGGGGGGAGGAGGGGGGGGATGTAGGGGAGTAAAAAAAGCATACCTTTACTGAGTTTTTACTCAGCTGTCAGGCTCATTGCTGAACACTTATCACCTATTTTGGGAAAAACATTCATGACTTGCCTTGAAGTTTTAAAAATAAAAATAAAAATATAATATGAGTTATATGAAAAATTAAAATAAATAAGTAAGTAAATAGTCTAATATGATAACCAGCACATAGTACATGCTCAAGAAATGGTAGCCAACACATAACAGGATACTTCTCTCTGCTTTATGGGCAAGTAGATGCACTCAGAGAGGGTGAGTAACTTGCTCAAGGCAACACAGCTGGCATGTGGCAGGGCTACTGTTTGGGCCCATGTGTGGCCAGGCTGTCTGCCCTGCCCAAGACTGGGAGTTCCTGAGAGAGGAACAGGGTCTCCTTCAGCTCTGCAGACCGGTGTTCAACAGAGGGAGAGGCCTGGCCCTAAGCCAATGCCACAGGAATATTTGCAGGAGGATAAATATTGTCTCCTAGACTTTCATTCCAAATTGCTCTGTGGGAGGAATAGTGACAGTGGCCTTTCGATTGTCCGGTTCCCAGAGGTGCCCATAGGGCACCCGGATGTCCTTCCTGACATTGCCCTTGCTTGAACTCTGGATGCTTAGTGGATGCCTTGCGTGTTGAATGAAGGAATGAATGAGTGAGCGAATGAATGAATGGAGGGCATACAGAAACAGAAGTGCCACTTTGGCCACCCTTGGAGAGCCCTTGGAGACAAGCCCAGACCCACCAGCTCTCCAGGTTCAGAAATCACAGCTGCCTGCGGCCGCAGACTCTTCTGTGCTGGTGTCAGGGCCCAGCCCTGCCTCACTGCGGCGCAGCTCGGGGTGGCCCAGGTTTCTATGCAGTCTGAGCCCACGGGCCAGTCTGAACCCAGCTTTGCTGGCTGAGAAGCCCAGAGCATGCGAGGGCACCATTTACATCAGAAACCTGACAGCCAGGAAGGACGTCACTGAATGATGCTGCTGAACTTGATAGCCTGATCAAAGGAGGGACCTTTTTAGGAACGGTGGGTCTGAGCTCGGTGGTCCTCTTATTATTTCTGGGTCCTCTGAGATGTCCCATGATTGGGAGACAAGCCTAACAATGGGGCCTCCTGGCAGCAGATGGGAGCAGGGCCAGTCCTTGAGGGCGGTCTTCCGGGTAGGCTGAAGGGCCACCAGGGATCTGATTGGCTGGACACCGGCTTTCCTGGCCCCTGAGGACAGCAGGAACCAAGCGCAGGAATCCGAGGAGATAAGCCTTCTTTGCAGGGCCTCCTCGGCTGAGTCTCATACAGATGGGGATTCCAGAGGAGAGATGCATGCCGGATGAGCTGAGGGCTGTGGCAAGAACAGAAACCGCTCCAGGCTGTTCTCAGTTCTCCTCAGCCTCTTGTCCCCTCAGTCAAGGTTTACCAAATGCTGTTGAACTGCAAGAGTTTGAGCTGAGCCCAGAAGCAGAGCTTTGAGTGCACATGGGTTGCATACTCCAGTAGAAACAAACCTGCTCGATCAACTCACTCGCTCGCCTCCCATCTCCGATCCTGTTCTGCTTCCTCCGGCCCACTTCCTTTTCTCAGGCCTGCTCATTTATATTTCAACTTTTTTGGGGTCATCATTTACCCATTGTTTCCAATCAGCTTCCCTGTTCTCTACTTCCCTTTTCATTTAAACGGCCCGGGTCCACTTTCCTATTCTGTCCCACATCCTTTTTGGGCTGCTTCCCCCATCTTTGGCTTCACATCCTGCTTATTGTCTGCTAGACCCAGTGCGTCCTTTTTTGTTTTCTGTTGGTTTGTTTTTCCCTCTTTGCTCTCTGCTTATGGCTTTTTAGACCCCTGAGTGAAGACCGGGTTTGAGGTTCTGTTGGTTTCTAATGCCAAGAAAAGTGTGGTTGAATGCTTTTCCTTTGCAAAGGAAATTAGAGGATGGTAAAGATTGCTTGAGCTCTGACCCCAACGTTCTGCATGGGGGTGCCACCATGCTGAAAATGTCCCAGAGCCTGAAGCTGTCCTCGGAAAGCCCAGTGTGGAAGGAGAGGAAGCTACCATTCTCGGGTGCCCCCTGAGTGCCCGGCTCCATACACAAGACCCTATTTCATTCCTTTGACAACCCCCCATGAGAATGGTTGTCCTTCCTGTACGACTGAACCAACAGCAGCTCTGAGAGATCCGGGAAACTCGTCCAAGGAGCAACAGAGCCAGGATTTCAGCCCACATGAGCCTCTCCACAGAGCCACGCTCCCTGCACGGCACCAGGCTCTCCCTCTTGGAGCAGAAGTCTGCAGCTTATCGCACACCACTTCTCTAGATCTAGAACTGAGAAATAGCAGACTCAGCACCCCCTGGAAAGAATATGACCCATGATGCCAGCCTAAACACTTGTCCTGCATTTTCCCCTTCTGGACTCAGAACCCACAAGGCTGACCCTGAGGGGAAAGGCAGGAAGTCGGGAGATGAAGGTGTGGGGGGGATATTCACCCCTCCAGCCACGACTAGGGGGTCCTCACTGCCAGACCCCCGGAATCTAGCTCTCATCAATGCTGGTGAAGAAATTTGGAATCCTTTTCTCTGGAGAAGAAGAGGCTGAAGGCTGTAGGGTCGGCTTATTTCCTGCCTTCAAATATATGGTGACGCAGTACCCTTCTCATGATGAGTACGGAGAAAAGTACGCAATTGTTGAGTCACTGTATGGTACACCTGAAATTCATATAACACTGTATGGTAACCATACTGGAATTAAAATAAAAAGTTAACAAAAAAAGGGTGATGCTCTTCTGAGCCGTGTGCTTCACAGAGGCCCACACATCCCACAGACGGCTGGGAGACCCTGGGCAGCTCACTCTGGCTCTGCCTCAGTTTCCTCATATGTGAAATGAAAGCATCAGACCGGACAGACCCTAAGGGCCTGGCCAGCTCTGGCACACTTAGGTTTCCAACAAGAACCAAACTCAAGCACAACATGAGTCCTGGGTCAGGGAGAGCATGACCTAGTGTCAAGAGAAGTGGCTGCTCATGAACATGAATCTTCTGGGCTCACAGCCTGCCAGCATCCAGGTGGGGTTCTGTTTGGAGACAGAGAGCTGGGTCAGTTGACTGTGGTCCTAACAAGTCTTGGGCTTCACTTTGCCCTGGATAGGAGGCTTTCGGGTCTGGGCCCAAGCCTACACCCCCAGCTGTTTGGGCGCCAGAGTCTTACCAGGTCCTGATGGTTTTCCCGTTTACAGGGACAGCTAACTTTCTGAGACACCCTGTGGGATGCAGGGAGAGGTGAGGATGTGAAGGCAAAAGAGGGGCAGATGGAGGGGACCCGAATTGCACGCAGAGGAGCTCTAAGGGCACATTTTACACCTTGTAGCCCCTACCCTGTGCAGGTGACCCGAGTGGCCCTCTCTACGTCAGCAAGCAGCCCACCTGAAACAACACAGCCTCACCCACCCACCAGCATTTGGACCGGCCACACGGACGCCCCTCCAAGACCAGCAGCGGGAGAAAACAACCCTGAGGCTGCTCGGTGAGCCGCCCTTTCACCGAAGCTGCCGTGGGTCTGGGTTTGACACGTCTCCCTCTCGTTTCCTCTTCCAAGTACACTATGCCATTTTCTTATCTCCGCCGCACTGTGAGGTTCTGAAAGGAAATGCTTTAGGACTTTTGTCTAGTAACTGAGGAAGAGGTGGATTTTAAATTAATTATTAACTAAGCCAATATCTGTTATGTATATTAACCATACGCTTGTGTAAGGACAAAAAAAATTGTACGTAAGAGGTTTACTTCTCCCCCTTGAAAGTAAGGGATGAGATTCTCCTTTGCCTCCTCCTTCCTAGGATGCTTGCTTTAGAAAACTTGTCACTGGAAGTACATTCTCCTCTCTGAAATGTAGGTATGTGTCCTTTTGAAAATGTGATCACCTCTTTTGTCAGCTTTATGACCCAGGAATCTTTCTCAAGGACCTGGGGACCTTCTCTTTGAAAAGTAAACATCAAGAATCAGCGCCCTTGGGGCACCTGGGTGGCTCAGTCGGTTAAGCATCTGCCTTCAGCTCAGGTCATGATCCTGGGGCCCTGGGATCGAGCCCCATGTCAGGCTCCCTGCTCAGCGGGGAGTCTGCCTCTCCCTCTCCCACTCCCCCTCCTTGCGTTCTCTCTCTCTCTCAAATAAATAAAATCTTAAAAAAAAAAAAAAGAATTAGTGCCCCTGTCACCCAGTTTCTGTGGAAGAGTAGGTGGGTGCCTTGCTCCAAGTTACAAAAATACTTCCCGTCATAAAGATATGAGTCTATTTCTTCTCGGGATGAAGCCAATCAGCTAACACAGATGGTCACCCCAGTTACCATGGTAAAGTTAGGATGTGTGTGACTGTCGAGTTCTCTCGAGTGAGGACTAGGTATGTGTCTCTCACGTTAGGGATTGTATCTGCTTGGCTGTGTAAAGAGGTAGGATTTTTTCCCCCCATCTCTGCAATCTCTTAGCAGATTGCCCGAGATGGGCATCACATTCTGGTTTCATGCCTAGTTAATAATAAAGGTGTCTTCTTTCTCTATTATCTCTGTGAGAGGTTTTTCTGGGTTGGAGATCTCATTTTTAATTTTATTTCCGCAACACTAGGCTCTGTGCTCCATTTGGTGGCGGTAAAAATGGCTAAGATACAGTCTTTAAGTTGCTGTTAATGTTCAGTAACAGAATATAAGAAAAGTTAGGGGAAACCCAAGGATTGGATCATTTAAGCTGAGTCTTAAAGCTGGGGGTTTCTTCCAGGTAGACAAATGTGGAGGTGGGAAGCGGGGGTGGGGGGATTGAAGCCAAAGGCACTGGAGGGTCTGAGCACAGGGATGTTTTCCGGGGTCAAGACTCTGCAGAGGGGGTGTGAGGGAATATACTAGAAACAGATGGAAGTGAGGATGGTGGGGTTAGAAGGGGCCGGCATGCTCCTGGAGCCTTCATGGAAGTCGAGTTTAGTCTGTGTGGAGGGTTCAGGAAAAGATGCAGAGAGAGCAAGGGCCGAGAAGACAGAAGAGAGGTGAACAGAGGGTCCTCAAATTCCATGCTAAGGAACTGTAGGAGAATTATAAGACTTTGAAAGAGAGGGGAAATTCCTGGGTGTCCGGGCTAGCACACCCTTCTGGGCTACCTCCCCCTTTCATTTTCTGGCCTATATACAGCTCTGTAAGTTCAGGATACTGATAGCAATGCAATAATCTTGTTTGCAGAAATAGAAACTGTGTCTGGTGGAGACGTGCTTGATAACCGCCCTTGTGGTTAGGGACCAATTTTGCATGTATCTGTATGTTCTCCCAGTGTTTCTGGAAGTATCTCATCCACGCTACTGCGGTGGCTGGTGTCTGCTCATTGCCATTGCTGAACAGATGGGCACCGTGTGAGCGTCCCACGGTGATCTCTTCCACTGTTGATGCACACCTGGGTGGCTTTCGGCCCGGGCCCGCTGTGGACAACACCGTCATGAACAGTGGTGTGTGTGCATTTACATCTCCCACAGCATGGATGCATTTTAAAAATGCAGACCCAAAAGCAGACCTACTGTGTGAATGCATGCCTATGAAGGTCAAAAACCAGCAACGATGATGCATATTATTTTGGGATGCATATCTAAGGGGTAGAACTCTAAGGATGAGTAAGGAAGCGATGACTTCTGGGAGGGCTGGGTGGCAGTCAGGAAGGGACGTAAGGGAGGCTGCTGGGGGCCGGCCTGGGTTTCTCCTGCTGTCTGGCTGGTGGTTGGGTGGCAGGTTGATTTATAAGTTGTTAATCTGCCCACTGTTCTTTGAGTGTGCCATATTTCACAATGAACATAGGTTTAAGGAAAGGGATAAAGAGGGCCTGCAAAATTTCTTTTTTGATATTTAAAGAGGGGTGCCTGGTGGCTCAGTCAGTTGATTTTGGCTCAGGTCATGATCTCGGGGTCGTGAGATCGAGCCTCACGTCAGGCTCTGCACTCAGTGCGGAGTCTGCTTGAGATTCTCTCTCTCTCTCAAATAAATAATAAATAAATAAATAAATAAATAAATAAATAAAATCTTAAAAAATAAAATAAAATCTATATATAATATATTATTATATAATATATAATATAAAAATATATATTTATAGAGATGTGATATAGGTTTTCTTCCCTACAAAGATGCATAACCCCAAAGAGTTGCTCTTTGGCCAGATCAGAAGAGGGGGTAGTTGAAGCCCGACTGGGGCAGCCCCCGGGGCAGCCGGTGCATTCTGAGCCCCCACGGCGGGCGCGCAGGATCAGGACTCAGCTGGAAGCCCCAGCTTTGGTGCTCCTGGGCAGAGTGGGTGAGGCCAGCCCTTGGAACCCCTGGATTGTGCCGCTGGGACTTGGAGCCAGTGCCCGGAAAAGCCAGCAGAGACCGGGCCTGTGCGCCCCCTCCTCGTCCCTGGGACCCGCTGTGGGACCGCAGGGGTTGCCTTCCCTGTCCAGCTCAGCCGCTGTGGGTGCTGACTCTGGCCCTCTCCGAGGGGGAATCTGTGCGCCTGAGTGAAACAGGGGTAGCCGAGGACTCTGTTCTGGGTCAGAGGTCTGGCCAGGGAGGGGAGGGGGTAGCTGAATGTCCCAGACCCTGAGAAGGAGGGTCTTTGAGGCCAGGGTCTCTGGAGTGGGACCATACCTGATATTGCTGCCCTTCCACAGCCCGGCCACGGTGGAAGGGGGTGGGTGGGGAATGGAAGCTGGTTTTGACTTGGGTGGGCTCTGGCAGACCCCTTCTCCCTGCCCCTCCCAACCTCATTTGAACGTGGTTAGTGGTCTTAAGGTGCACAAACCTTCCGATCTTCAGCTTCCCACAATGACAACACATATTGTTTATTAAGCACCAAACATGGCCAGACAGTGCGGTCAGAACTTTATCTACCTTGCCCGTAATTCTCACAGATATTCAACCTATACCCATCACTCAGCTTCAGCGATGATCTATTCATGGCTAGTATTTATTTTACAGGAGGACCTGAGGCGTAGCAAGGTCAAGTGCAGAGCCAAGCCTTCATTCCAAAGCCAAGCTCCCTCTCCCACCCACTGTGAAGCGGAGACAGTGACACTTGTGGAGCCTGGCTTAGGGTACGGTCAGCATGTGGCTGACACACAGTCCCGGCTCCCTTCTGGGGGGTGTGGGCAAGAGCCACATCCTGCCCTGCATCCCTGTGTGAAAATGAAGCCAAGCCAAGAGGCAGGCAAAGGTTGTAAATCCGAACCAGCTCGCATGCACACGGACACACACACACACACACACACACCCACACACATCCACACGCAATGGTGCCCAGCGGCCGCCTACCTCCTCTCATAGAACCCAGTCCCCTCCAGGCACCCCTGGGCATGGGATGACCTGCCCCTGAGCAGACCCTGGAAGCTCCGCAGAAGCTTCACCAGGAAGCTAACTTCCTTCCTTCCTTCAGATTTTATTTATTTATTTGAAAGAGGGAAGAGAGAGAGCACGCTGAGTAGGGGCAGGAACAGAGGGGGAGGGAGAGGGACAAGCAGACTGTACTGAGCGTGGAGCCCGCCATGGGGCTGGATCTCACGACCCTGAGATCATGACCTGGGCCCAAACCAAGAGGCTCAACCGACTGAGCCACCCGGGGGGCCCCGCCAGGAAGCTTTCTTGTATGCTTCTCACACAATCCAGTCTTCTTTTCTCCTTTAGGTTCAACTTTTTTCTACCTTGAGTTATCTATCTAAAGTATTTGAAAAAGAAAATGAACTTTTTTGGGGGACGGGAAATCCTAAAACTTCCTGGCTTTTCTCTGAGCTCAGCTGAGAACCTACAGAGCAGAGACTGTGGAATCTGTCAGGCTGAGATGGCCAGATAAAGGTCAAGCAAGGAGAAATGAGAGGCCCGGTCAGTCCTTGCCTGGGTCCTCCATGTAGTTCCTCCTCTCAGGCACCCACGCGTGTGTCCTCTCTGAATTCCTGAGACTGTCTTCCCATGACACAAACCTTCTGAGCCCGTGTCCTCACAATGATTATAACAGCATATATTAATAGTGGACATCGAATTTGTGTTGGCAATTTATTCATTAAAATAGTTGTCATTGTAAATGCAACAGGTGCTCTTTGTAACAAATGTAGGTGGCACAAAAAAAGCATGGAAAGAAAAGGAAAAACAACATAGAAGCAAACGATCTACCATCCAACTTCCCAGAATCAACCACAGCTAGCTTTCTGCCTTTTCCCGTGCAATCACTCTGCGTGTTTTTATATTTATATTAAGTGTAGTTATATTTACATTTAAGATGCAAGTGTTATATTAAACCATTTTTATTATAAAATTTTCAAACATAAATAAAAGCAGAGAGCACCACCAGGCGCGCACCACATAGCTTCAATTAGCAACTAATGGTCACGATTTCATCTATTCCCCACTCTGTGTCTTACTAGATTATTTCAAAATAAATCCAGGTGTCATACCATTTCACCCATAAACAGGTAAGTATGAGTCTCCAAAAGAATAAGAACTCTTTTTAAACAAAATAGTAACTTTGATACTATTTCTCACTTCAAGAAGTTACTAAATCCTCACGGTCATCCAGATGCACTTTCAAATGATGATTCTTTCAGGTAATACCTACCCATGAACATTCTCCATGCCCCTAACATGTAATTACTGTTGCTTCTGATCGTATCCCATGTCGAGTGCATCAAAGATGGTCTAATCACCCACCGCCCGGCACCCCTCAAGCCCCTTGGACATTAGGCTGCAACAGCTTTGGGAAAACGGTCTCTCTTGTTAGCGTGGAAAGCAAACCAGCATCTGCACCCACCATGACCTCTGACCATGGTGTCCCGCCCCGCAAGCCCACAGGTGCTGGCAAGTTCCCTGCTCCTACCTGGGCCGGGCCTGGGAAGGAAACCTCTGGACGTGACAATCAGCCACCCCGTCCCACTGTCTCTGTCTCTGTCACAGAGTATTTCCCTCTCCCTCCCTCTGAGAGCATCTTTATTTGCCAAGTTAGCCAATAGTAGTGGGTTTCCTGTGAGGTCGACTATCTTTAGATGTTGGCACAGTCAAGCGCAGAAGCTCCAGGCTGGAGGCCATCAGATGGCAGGAGGGTTTGAATGCACAAACCTGGAGGACAGAGCCAGGGTGGGGGTGGGGGGTGTGGGTCTGCCCCCCACAGCTTGGAGGAAGTGAGGATGTGGAGGCTGTGTTTTTGCCCCCTTCGGGGGAGGCCAGGGAACAGTGCAGTTCTCAGGAACCACTAACGCCCACTGAACCTCAGTTTTCCTGCCTGTAAAAAGGGGCCCACAGCACTCACCGGGCTGCATTGGCATGCAGATGAGATGAACTACAGCTTCTCTCTTCAAAGGACAGTCCCAGGTACTGGGAGCTTACTATAAATGCAGCCCCTGGGGCTCCTCCACTGAACGAGACTCTGCATTTTGATGAAATTCTTGGGAGATTGATCAGTGCATGGATTTTGAGATGCGTTGGCACAAAAAGCACTTAGTGAGTACCGGGCACCTGGTAGGTGCTTCCAAACTTTTTACTCCTCGCCTCCCTCCTCCAAGGCGTTTGGCGACTCCCCGATACCCTCCGGTCAAGCCTAAGGTCCGTGTCTCCTGGGCACAGGCTTCACCCACAAACTGGCTCAGACTCGTTCCCCGCTGTCTCCCCCAGGCCACGCTGCTCCTGACTCCTCCAGGCCGAGTCCCTGCTCCCTGCCCCGGCCAGCCTGCTCCCTGTCTGCAGCTCGAACCTCCACCGCCGTGGTCTCACTGCCTTCCCACCACTTCCTTGCCTGCCTGGCTCACCCACAAGGCAAACACTACTTCTGATGGCTCCCTCTCCTGGGGCCTACCCTAGGTCTAGCACCCCTGGCACACGTTTATCAGAGGGTCAGGGACTCCTCCAAGGCCTTCCTGGCTCCCCGCTGCCCGTCTTGCAGCCTGCTCACCGGCACCACGGTGGCTCCCGTAGCTGTGTCTTCCCGCGGGCAGGGCTGTCCTGCGTGCTCCCCACCGGCTCTCCTCCTACGTCCTGGCGGCCAGGACAGAGCTGTGGGTGGGACTGCAGTGTCCCGGGCTGGGCGACCTGCTGGCGTTTGAGGAAGTCTGCGGTCGGTTTCCCTTCTTCCGGCCGGGGGAGCCTGCAGCACCCCTTCCTCATCTCTACCCCACAGCCACCTGTCCCAGGGCCCACCCAGTGGGGCCAGCTGCTTCAGCTTCCCTTTGCCGGCTCGAGATGCCCTCCTGCTTCTCTGAGTGCTCCTCTCTGGGATCCTGCCAAGACGCTCTCTCTTCCAGTCACACAGTCTTCCTGGACAACCTCATCCACTGCCCTGTTATCCTCATCAGCTGTCCTGTCTTCCTGGACAACCTCGCCCACTGCTCATCAGTGACCACCTCTGTGCTCTGATTCCCCATCTTTGTCTCCAGCCAGGGCCTGAGTAACCTCCAGTGCCCATCTGTGTCCTTCATACCTCTTGCCGTTTACCCCATTGACAATTCTCCTCCATCTGGAAGCCAGAGAGCTCTTTCCAAAGTGCGAACTGCCCACCTAAACCCTCCAGGGTTTCTCCTCACTGTGAGTTTCAGTCCCAGGCTTGTGAACATGGCCTTGGCATGATCCCACCCCTTTGGACATCCCAACCTGTTCTAACCAGCCCCCCCACCCCACCCCAAGTGCATGTGTGGGCTGCTTTCCCTTCCCACCTCACCAGGCTGGTGGGCCTGGCTTTGATTTCACTTCCTTGAAGCTAACGAGCCGGCTTCCACTGTCCCATAGGAGCTGGAAGCAGACAGGACTGTGACTCGCAGCCCAGCAAGTGCCCCGCTGGTGCCAGTTCCCTGGCCTCCCAAATTCCAGAACGACGTGCATGGTGGACCCAGATGGACGCTTGCACACGAAGGAGGCTGCGTGACGAGAGAGGAACCGTGAGCTTGAGGAACACACCATTTTATAGCCAGCAGTGAGCAAGCCTGCTCAATGGCCCCGAGGGAGACATTACCTCATCCCTCAGGCTGCAAACACCACCCTGAGAAATGGGCCAAGGAAAGGGCAGCTCCGAGAGATGGTGGAGCGCAGCAACCTTCCCACTTGGGCCCCACCTCTGCGGACCTCGGATGAGGCCCCTCAGGTTCTGCCCAGGGGACCTTCTCCTCCCTGGACCCCTGTTCTTCCCTCCCCAGTGCTCCCATGCTGTGCTGCCTTGGGCCGGTCTCCATCCCTCATTTTCACAGCCCTTTGTGAAATCCAGGTGTCATACCATTTCACCCATGAACAGGTAAGTATGAGTCTCCAAAAGAATAAGAACTCTTATTCAGGGCTTCACCCTTTGTCTGAGCTGTTCCTAATGAAGGGTAACGGAATACGCCAGCACCAAATATGCCACTTGGGTATATCCATTATTTTGAACTGCAAGCTCTCAAGAAATAGCAAACACAGGGGGAGGTTTTTCTGAACTCTTCCTATCTGCCTCAAGACAGAGCCTCCAAAAGGAGCTTGGTTGTCACAGATCTTCCCCCCAGGAGTTTCAAGAACCAGGGAGCATTGATGTTTGTCACGAGAGAAGGAACTAGAAGTCCCCACCACACCGAGGCACACTTGGTCACAAACCAACATACTTCCCATCTGTACTTCTAAGGACCTGTTCATCTTTCCTACAAATCATTTACTCTCTAAGAAGAACACCCTCCCCACACTTTCCCTACGAGGCTGGTATTTAAGCCTGAATTCTAATCCACCCTGAGGAGGCACTTATTTTTCTCTACGTACCTCCCATGTATATATAATACATACGTGTTAATAATCTTTTTGTGTTTCTTTTGGCAACCTGTCTTTATGACAACAGCCTCAGCCTAGAACTTAGAAGGGTAGAGGTAAAATTATTTTTCCTCCCTGACAGTTTCTGGTGACCCAGACAGGACCTCTGAGACGCCTTACAGATGAGAGTTCGGAACACAGGCAAAAGCCAGTGAAGGATAAGAATTATTTGTCTTCCCCACACTTGCTCGTAAGTCCTTGTCGCCCTCGGTTTCTCTTCCAGTTGAGCCAGTAACTGCCTACCGTAGCCTGGTTTCTGTTGGGTGGAGGGGTAAGGGGGGCTGGGCGGGCTTCCAGGCAAGAGAGGCCGTGGGGATGGTGGGGACAGCTTGGCAGTGATGTGCACAGACACACAAGGCAGGGGAGAACTGGAGACTTGGTTTGAATAAAGCTCTGTGGGAGGGACACAGCAAAGGGAAATGAGGATATGATTATGCCTTGAAGGCCAGGCTAGTGTGTTCCCACTTTACACTACAGGCTGAGGGGGCACTGGGGGTAAGCACAGCAAACCTTTACTCTGCACAGAGATGTGCTAGGCAGTGAGCTAAGTCCTCTGTGCATGTGAACTCACATAACCCAGTGACCCCGGAAGCACCTTGACATGGACAGTTGAGGACACTGAGGGGAGGAGAGGTGATGGGACTTGCTCAAGACCACACAGCTTATACGTGGCAGAGCCAGAATCTGAATTTAGCCTTTCAGTTTCCTGGTCTATGCCATGCATTCTTGGGGTGTGTGTGTGTGTGTGTGTGTGTGTGACATTGTTTCCCAGGGGGTGACAATTGATTCTTGTGCTTTGTGTCTACTGTGCAGATACACACACATAAACAGATAACGTATCTATGTTGTAGAAATTTCATGGCAGGTGATTAAGAATATAATGTTTAAAAAGACCTCCGTGGAGGATGATAATGGAAAAAAGGTTGAGAAACCGTTGTCTCTGCTCTTAATCAGACCACGGAGTTGTGTCTCGTGCTTAAAACCTGGGGTCAGGGCGTAATAGGACAAGAGTGACATCTTCAGAAAAATACACCGATGGTTGAGTGGACATGAGGGAAAGCTGCCGGAATACAAGGGAAGGAGCAGAGGCATGTCAGGTGCTTCTCCGTGCCAGGCACTGGGCCAGGGTACACCGCCTATAAGGTCTCCTTTTGATCTTCACCTTCACGCTTTCAGATGAGGAGATGAGGAGACAGGAGCAACAGGTCCTCGGCCACCAGCTGGAAAAGGGCCGGGGCAGGACTTGAACTCCCTGATTCTGAATGTAGGCAGGGAGAAGGCCATGGAGGGGGTGGACAGCAGGAGAGAGAGGGTGATTTGGCTAATGGAGAGTGCACAGAATCGGTGAAAGATTGGGCTGATTTAGGAACAAGCAAGGAGCCAGGGACCATTTTGCTACCAACAAGTCAGTACCATTATACCAGAAGGTTTCAGAAGCAGAAGGAGGTTCCTCATTCTTCTTCTTCCCCAAAAGAGAAGAAGTACCAGACGTAGAAAATTAAGAAGTTAGAAAGGAGTAAAGTTAGACAAAATAAATACTAATTACTTGTTCCCTCTGCCCTAATGTTTACATTTTAACACCACTGGTTGCAATTTCTTAGGCTTGTTTCATAATTTCTGCTCAACAGGGACAAAAAACATTCCTCTTTGGTACACAGGTAATGACCTGGCAAAGAGCTCCAGGAGCATTTTGGATAAAATATTTTTAGGCATCATTAAGTTATTTTCTTGGAAATATTAAAAAATTCCACTTTGCTCCCTCCAAACATGGTGTGTGTTCCCAATCATGTAGGACTTACTAACGGAGAATAATAGAAAATGAACAAATAGGGCGCCTGGGTGGCTCAGTTGGTTAAGCGACTGCCTTCGGCTCAGGTCATGATCCTGGAGTCCCGGGATCGAGTCCCGCATCGGGCTACCTGCTCAGCAGGGAGTCTGCTTCTCCCTCTCCCGCTCGCCCCTCTTGTGCTCTCTCTCTCTCTCAAATAAATAAATAAAATCTTAAAAAAAAAAAAAAGAAAATGAACAAATGAACTGCCAACTGGAGTTATAAAAATATTTCCATTTTAGCCCTTTGAACTACATAAGGAATTCAAATTAATTCCCAGAATGTCTTTATATTGCTTTCTAATGTTCTGGAGGGTCTGCTTTAGGAAAAAAAAAAATATATGTATATATATATAATAGCTGTGTTTCACAAGCAATGCCCTTAAAGCAGTTTTTTCTATTGCTGCCTTAGAGATGATCTAGTGCTCAATACCCAGGGGCAATAAAGTAGAGCTCCTGGGTCCCCATCATTGAGGAGCTCTTGAAAATAAGCTGTTGGGGCGCCTGGGTGGCTCAGTTGGTTAAGCGTCTGCCTTCGGCTCAGGTCATGATCCCAGGGTCTTGGGATCGAGTCCCGAGTCAGGTTCCTTGCTCAGCGGGGAGTCTGCTTCTCCTTCTCCCTCTGTTGCTCTCCCTGCGTGTGCTTGCTCTCTCCATCAAATAAATAAATAAAATCTTTAAAAAAAAATAAGCTGTCAGGTCCGCCAGTTGCTTGTGTATATGCTCACCTACAGGATAACCTTGTATGTGGCATCAGTAACTATAGCAGTGACAAACTCACGTGTCCAGGAGGATCTTCTTTATTTCGAACACTGTCATTCAAAACATAACAAAAACTTCATAGTGAAGTACAAATGTAGAGGGGCAAATCCAGTGGTAGGCTTGCACTAGTTTGCACGACTGCGTCAGCTCCCCTTGACCCTAAGAAATGGATGCCAGGGTGTTATGAGGTCCTATTGTGCTTTGGGGGCTGGAGTGGATACTGTTTAATGTAAGACGGTAATTGGACCACAAAACAGAAGGTGGATTTGGCGTCCGGTGCTTCCAGATTAGCTCCTGATGAACTTCCTTGGTCAGATGGACTTGAACCAAGATTTTAGGCACCTCAGGTACACTTTGTAATCCTTCAGGACCAATAATGTCACCTGAAGTGACTGAAATTTGTTTCAAAGGTACGTTATAAGGTACAAAGATAGAAAAGGCTGTGAAAGAAATCTTTGGCCATCTAATTTCTTAGCATGTGGAGCATCTGAAATGGCAACACTTGTCATTGCAAACTTGGACACCGTGAAGTTATGGCTGTGGCCACAGGTGAATACAGGCAAACCAGATTGCAGAGTTTCTGCACAACAATCATCTTGTTGTTACAGTGAGATGCTTTCTTCTTAGGTACTTTTATAGGCTTTTACTCTTATAGCAAAAAAAAAAAAAAATCTTGTTATAATAGATCGATCTGTATTTTATTCAGAGCCAGCTTCGAATCTCAATTCTAAAACAGAATATCAATATTTATTTCTGTTTGAACCAGCTGCCCAAAGAATCAGTTCTGAGTAAATCCCAGTTACATTTCGATCCACCTTTGTAGGTAACGAAGGCTTGGGCTCGCATGCAGCTGCTGAGGACATCTCTGACTGTTTGCTATCCTGTAGACATGCTGATGGGTCCTCAAGGGACAGCTGCAAGAAGGGCATGCTTGGTGGCCAGGGAGCGATGGTGAGTCATGTTACTCAGTTGGTACACTTCTTCGTGATGGAATCTGCAGTAACACTTCAGCTTAAAAAGAGCCACATGCTGACGCCAGGCTTCCTTCAAAGGCTTCAACATTCTACTTGGTGACTAGACATCAGGCTGTTTCAGTACCGTGAGCACTTTGACTTCTGACAAATTTGGAATATCCTCAAATCTGAATTGGCCACAAGGAGGCATATCTTTCAACACTGTGAGCGGATTAGATGGAAAATTCACTTAAAAATCCCCTTTTCAAAAATGTTTTTCGATCAATGACCAAGATTTTGTAAACCTCCGATGTCAAGTCAATTTAACTTGCTTGCAAAAGAGGCCAAAGAGGTATATTTCCTCAAAGCCAGTACATGTCCTGCAGCTTAAGTGTATGTCTGGGCTCTTGTAAAGAAGCTAACATTGGGTGAAATTTTATATCCAGCAATGTAACTATAATTCCTGGATTATGACATTTCTCCATATGGAGCATTTAAGACTCAGATTAGGCAACATTTTTTATATTCCAAAGCTCACGTGTGTGTGTGTGTGTGTGTGTGTGTGATGATTAGTGCGCTTTTGTATTTATTTATTTATTTTTAAAGATTTTATTTATTTGTCAGAGAGAGAACAAGCAGGGGGATCAGAAGTCAGAGGGAGAAGCAGGCTCCCCGCTGAGCAAGGAGTCCGAGGCAGGACTCTATCCCAGGACCCTGGGATCATGACCTGAGCTGAAGGCAGTCACTTAACCGACTGAGCCACCCAGGCGTCCCTAGTATGCTTTTTAAAAATAAATGAAATCCATCTGTGATTCATATGTGGAAATGCGTCTGTCCAAGAAAGATAAATACTTTTATGATCTCATTTATGTGTGGAATCTAAAAATATCAAACTCAGAGAAACAGAGAGTAGAATGGTGTTTACCAGGGGTTGAGGGGTGAGGAAAATGGGGTGATGTGGACCAGAGGGTACAAACTTTCAATTATAAGATGAATAAGTTCATCCACAGCATGGTGACTGTAGTTAACAATACTG
This sequence comes from Leptonychotes weddellii, assembly GCF_054177405.1. Lineage (NCBI taxonomy): Eukaryota > Metazoa > Chordata > Mammalia > Carnivora > Phocidae > Leptonychotes > Leptonychotes weddellii. The sequence continues at coordinate 58,019,621 of NC_138369.1, forward strand.
TGTCATATACTTGAAAGTTGCTTCTTAATGTTCCATCATAAAAACAACAACAAAATGGTAATTATGTGAGGCAAAGGATGTATCACCTAACCTTACTGTGGTAAACATTTTGCAATATATGTGCATCGAATCATCACATTGTACGCCTTAGATTTATACTATGTTGTATGTCAATAACACTATAAAGCCGGAAAAAATACTGGACATTTTAAAATTTTTATTATTTTATTTTTAAAATAATTTATTTATTTATTTGAGAGAGTGAGAGACTGCACGCGGGAGAGAGCACAGCAGGGGGAGCAGCAGAGGGAGAGGGAGAAGCAGGCTCGACCCCAGGACCCTGGGATCATGACCTGAGCCAAAGCAGATGCTTAACAGGCTGAGCCACCCAGGCGTCCCTGGAAATTTTTTTTAAAAAGAAAATATGGGGGCGCCTGGGTGGCTCAGTTGTTTGGTCGTCTGCCTTCAGCTTGGGTCATGATTCCGGAGTCCCAGGATCAAGGCCCGCGTTCGGGCTTTCTGCTCAGTGGGGACTCTGCTTCTCCCTCTGCCCCGCACCCCACTCGTGCTCACTCTCTCTCTTAAATGAATAAATAAAATCTTTTTTAAAAAAAGGAAAGAAAAGAAAAGAAAATGTGTGTCGTTATTCTCCAGGAGTCTCCCTTGCATTGAATTATTTCTCAATCTCAGTAGGTGGAGGCAGAAGTCTTAAAGGCTCATTGCAAACTAAAGCAAAAGTGCCCCTTTATTCCCAAACAAGTAATCATTTGCACGTTAACTGTTCAGCAGTCTTTAGTAAGCCCTGTTGTCTGCATTACACTTTTTTCACAGGCCATGCATCATCTGCCTGACTCTGCTCGCTCATTCACTTGTCAGGTATTTACTGATGCCATAGCTCATTCTCAGGGCTGGTTGTGTGCACCACAAAGATGAACAGGGCAGCCTTCCACTGTCCGAGGCTGCAAAAAGAGACAGCTCAGGGAATGTTAGTTAACAGGTAGGGATCCGGATGCAGGAATGCTCTGTCTTGCCTCTGCCCAACCAGCTCTTTTGTTTCCCTCCCCATCCTGGCTCCACCTCTCCATAGCACTCCCCAGGGTCAGGAGCATCTGGCTGGGCTGCCCATCAGCAGACACGGCCCAGCCTCGGGGACAACTTTTGTCTGCAGGACTCTTCCCAGTTTACTGGTTTCATTCAAAGCTCATGGCTTTGTGTCCCAAAACATCTGCCACAGCTGCATTTCCCAGGAAGGAGTGGTATGTGTGGGTGACACTGCGAGGTTTTGGATGACGATTTTATATAGAACCTGCAGACCTACAATTATCTGGAGTCACGTTGTGCTGGTTAAAAGGTGGACCCTGCCACTTTCAAGCTGCGTGGCCTTGAACAAGTTATTTCTCTGAGCCTACTTGCCTTCCTGTGAAAGTCAAGATAATAAAACCCACGTGGCAGGGTGGCATGAGGATTAGCAACAACACAGGTCAAGTACCTCACACGGTGCCTGGAACATGGTGGGCCTTCAGCAAATCAAGGATTATTCAAAGCAAGAAGGTCCCAAATGGGGTCATGAGTACTAGAAATCTGAATGCTGGGGACACGTGGAGGAAGGAATAATCTCTTCCTAAGAGGGCTTGGTGGATGTGTGCCCCTCGTGAGGACACGCCAGCAGATGGACCGAGCTGTACAGAGGGTCAGAGGCCTCACACCGGGGAAGCCGTTCAATGTGCCCCTTCTCCTGGGGTCTCCAGGGCTTAGGATTTCTGAGTGACAGTGACTCTTCTACTTCGAACTCTCCGACAGTCTTCTCCAGGTCCTCCCCCAAATGACCTTTGTACTGTGCTTAGAGAAAAATTAAAATCCAAGTGTTATGGACTGAATGTTTGCGTCCCCCCATAATTCATGTCACAGCCCTAACCTCTAATGTGACTGTATTTGGAGATACGATCTTTAAGGAGGTAATTAAGGTTCAGTGAGTTCATAAGAGTGGGGCCCGGATCCAACAGGACCAGTGTCCATACAAGAAGGGGAAGAGACACTAGGGATGTGCATGTCGAAGACAGGCCATGCAAGGGCACAGCACGAAGGTTACCATCGACACCAGAGAAACGAACCCCGCCAACACCTTGATCTGGGATTTTCAGCCTCCAGAAATGTAAGAAATAAATTCCGTTGATTAAGCCACCCAGTCTATGGTATTTTGTTCTCGCAGCCGTAGCAAACAAATACCCCCAGTTTGATGTCAGTCTGAATGGAATTCTTTCTCAGTGTTTGCAGACTGAAGACTGTGAGCAACAGTGAGGAGCCAGAGGAATGAGGGAGCATCTCCGTAAGGGGCAGTTGGGAAGGACATAGAGGATCTGGGCTCCTGATGGATGAGGCTCAGGAGGGATGCAGGAGACAGGGTCAGTTCTGGGTCAGAGGCTGTGAGGACACAGAGGCATTCAGTGACGGGTATCTTATGAAATTCTGCCTGGGAGGTTGGGGGCGGGGGGATTGGAGTTGGCTGAGAGACTTCACTGGTAGAGAGGCAGGGATTACTGATGCTGGTCAGGGATGATGGGTGTTTTGGTAATTTTGCAGTTGTGGGGTGGTCCTGTCTGAGCATCGGTGATGTTCGGGGGGAACTTCTTGGTCAGGCCACTGACAGGCAAGTTTTCCTTCTCTTTTCTTATATGAGGGATTCCCACATGGTACAGCCCACAGAATGGGAACGATGCACAGGCCAGCCACGACGTGCATGGGCAGCTCAGACACTGTTTACGAAGCATGCCCACGGGCTCTGGTCCCCTATCAAGTGAGGAGGTTAGAGGAGTAACCTACCTGGGGCCACTTGGCATGTAGGTTGGTGGGTGGGCAGGGAGTCCCCCGAGGTCAGGAATTTCCCTACATGCAGTGTCTGGCTGTTTCTCTTGAGCTTACAGAACACAACACAGATGCCTTCCAGGCACGCTCAAGGTGGGCAACCACAGCTCCTTCCTAAAGGGCTTTCCTCCTGGCTCTGGGAGAGCAGCTGGGGTTGCTGGTGGGTGGAAGCATGTTCGAAATGGAAGTCTTGGCGCTCCCCCTAGTGGTTATCACATGAACTGCGGGCCAAGGCCAGGGCTGAGCCCGTTGAAGGCAGCAAGGTCCCCTCGGTGGCCGTGTGCCAGGCGCGCCATAGCCAGGGGCTCATTTGATCCTCAGCCTGTTGACCTGAACACCCTGAGCTGGGTGTTCGTAGCACATCACAAAAATGAGAAGACGGAACTGAAGCCAGAGTTTATTCAGGAAAAGGGTGCTGAAGCTTGGGCTTTAGACTTCGTCCGGGGAGGGAGCTCCTGGTCTAACCCAGACTCCCCTTCCCAACTGTGAGTTTGTAATGGCTTTTTAGAGGCAGGGCCTGGACGAGGCTGTGGAACCCAGGAGTTGTTTCTGGCTTTACAAAGGGCTTCCCGGTTTCACAAGACATTTCCACATTTGTCATTTCTCGGGGTCCTCACAGAACCCTATAAAGCAGGGTTTACTAATCACCATTTATCGATGTCTGGTAAAAGATGGGCAGGAACTGGGACCTGTCTTCTCTGACACACTGGATCATGTTCTTTCTCCCACCTCACACTGGCCCTGACATCCGGTTGCAGTATCTGCAGGTAACACTACAGGTGAAAGCTTAGAGAGAGAGAGAAAAAAAAGATCAGGTACAGTCAGTTCTTTGGGGAGAAAGAACAAGTTGGAAAGATGCATGAGTGCAGACTCCTGGGGAGGGGGGCTCTGCAAGAGGGGACAGAGGTCGAGGCTCCTCTC